>NC_036862.1:16850776-16898239 GCF_002910315.2 Salvelinus sp. IW2-2015 | reverse complement strand
CTTGGGAAGGTGAATGTACTAGAGAAGTGAGGACCAAACTTATATCAGAGCCGCATCGTTAGCAATAATTGTTTCAGGGACCTGTTAGTATTATTGTGATACCGTCTGCCCTCAGCGCGATCCCCCTTTAATGAGTGAGTAATTATGGCACGGCGGCCAGTGGGCTTTTTGATTAAAGCAATCATACAGGCTATTAGAGGGAGGTCAGCCCAGCAAAACAAACGGTGGTTGTTAAACAGTTCTAGGAGAAGCAGTGTACTGCTAGGGGTGGTAATACATTTGCAATAGTCTGGCGCAGAACAAAGAGCCAATTAATGAAAAGAAAGACCGCCCTCTAAGATGAGAAGGGGGGGGGGGGCTGGCTTCAACAACCAGATTGTTTTTGCAAGGCATGTCCATTTTCATTTGTAAACAATTGTAATATTCGCCTTAGTGTTCAGAAGTAATAGCAGATGTCTTCAGGCCTTGGACCCTGAGTATTATGAATATGGCTGTCACTAGACCTTAAGATGAATGTCAACTAAGTTGGCTCTGGTAAGAGCGTCTGCTATGACTAACATGTAATTTGGCCCTGGGATAAGATTCGGGTCCAGTTTGTCTTTTGTCCGTGCGACTGCTGACTTGTCTCTATCTCTGGTCTCCTGGTCCTGTCTCAGCAGGGATCTTGATGAAGGAAAGCATCGTCTGGCTTGGAGGAGATCAATCACTTCTCATGTAGGGAGTCTGTGGAGCCCCTTTGTACTGTAGACAGAGAACAAAGGCAACAGCTTGACCTGATCTGACAAGGCTGAATCGTGAAGAGCGGACTGAAGGACTGGGGTTGCTCACCGTCATATGGGGAAACAAGTATTTTGCTCAAAGGTCAGAAGAGATGGTAGTGGGCTGGGACAAAACCAGTTTTAGGATATCATTAGTATGTGAACGGAAAAAACATCAAGGAGATTTAACTTCTTTAAGAGACAGCCTAAAATGTTGGAAAAACAAAAGCCCCAAAAGTTTTTTTTTTAAACGGGCCCAAAGAGTGAAGTTGCTCTGTTAAAATGTTTGGCCTGGTAAAAAAAATCTTGTGATAGCCGGTAATAGCATAAGCTAGGTAGAATTGAGGCTGCCCGTAAATATAGAATAACTTTGAAAGAGCTCAGGTTTGTCAACGTCTGCTCAGCTCCGCGGCATCACGTGCTCTCGCAAAAACAGTTTTTAGAAATGTTTGCTAATTTATAAAAAATGAAAAAAAATGAAATATCACATATACATAAAGTACATACCAGTAAGTATCAGTACTTTGTTGAAACACCTTTGGCAGCAGCGAATACAGCCTTAAGTCTTCTTGGGTATGACGCTACAAGCTTTGCACACTGTATTAAGGGAGTTTCTTCCCGTTCCCGTCATTATTATGAGCCGTCCTCCCATCAGCAGCCTCCTGTGTTGTCAGTCCCTCAGTATGGTATGTGAGTTGCCTAGATTTGGAATGCATCCAGGCAAAAGTGCACAGTGTTTTTATGAGAAGTGTTCCCAACACAAGTACTGAACATCACAGTCCGTTCCCAAAACTCCACTTCTCCAGCTGGACTTGTGCCCTTCACTCTTTCTCATCTTATCTCTTTCTCTTCTCATCTCCTCTGTTCTCTCCCTGATACACAAACCAGCTGTGCGTCTCCATTCAGTAAACAGTCTGGGATAGAGAGGGAGAAGAGAGAGAGGAGATGTTACAGAGGAGGGGGGATGCAGCTGCTGGACGTGTCCTACTGCTTCACACGCACGCATTTGGCACGCGCAACGCGCACCGCGCACGCGCACGGCACGCGCACCCACACACACACACACACACACACACACACACACACACACACACACACACCACACCACACCACCGCCCCCACCCCCCCACCTACCCTCTGTCTGGGCCGAGAGGAGACTGGAAAGGAGAGGAGAGAAAGAGCCAGGATGTTCCTGTCAGTGTCTCCCTGTTGGGTTTGGAAAGCTGATCTACGGATGTTTGCTCTTGACCCCCTGGCCTCTTCTCTCTCGCTCTCTCGCTCTCTCTCTCTCTCTCTCTGCCACTCGCTCTCTCTCTTTCTCTCTCTGCTCTCTCTCTCTCTCTCTTCTGCCTCTCTCTCTCTGCTCTCTCGCTCTCTCTTTCTGCCTCTCTCTCTCTTTGTCCCTCTCTTTCTCTGTCCAGCGACAGCCCCGAAACCTGAAGGATCTGGAGATGATCTGTAGGGAGGAGTGGGCCAAAATCCCTGCTGCAGTGTGTGCAAACCTAGTCAAGAACTACAGGAAACGTATGATCTCTGTAATTGCAAACAAAGGTTTCTCTACCAAATATTAAGTTCTGCTTTTCTGATGTATCAAATACTTATGTCATGCAATAAAATGCAAATTAATTACTTAAAAATCATACAATGTGATTTTCTGGATTTTTGTTTTAGATTCCGTCTCTCATAGTTGAAGTGTACCTATGATAAAAATTACAGACCTCTACATGCTTTGTAAGTAGGAAAACCTGCAAAATCGGCAGTGTATCAAATACTTGTTCTCCCCACTGTATATATACTGATTATTGGAGGACCAAAAAAAGTCAATACCGATTCATCTGTATTTTTTGGTCCTCCAATAATTGGTATCGGTATTGAAAAATCATAATGGGTCGACCTCTAGGCTGAATACTTTCCAAAGGCACTGCATTTAAGGAATAGGTGGGTATTTGGTATTTTCCCATTGTCTCTACTGAGGTCCCTCTCTGTAGGCCTCCCCTAACATAACATTACTACCAAATAACTCCTTGAGAATTCTGCAATCCTGAGGCGGTTGTTAACATTCTTCTCTGCTTATTGAATCAGCCCAGTACAGCTGGCCCAGACAGAGCTGCACGTCAAAGTGTGGGAGTTTGTTTAAAGATATTCTCCGGTGCTTTTGTATACTTTTTAGACAGTAGTTCTGAAAGTAGCTCCACGAGCCAAAAGTGGTCCCTGAAAATTGCGACTTACATCACAAATGTGCAGATATGTGCACCACGTCATTGCTATCTCGCTCTACTGTGAGTGCGTCTTGCTAGTTGTCACTCAAATGGTGAGGTGCTGAAGCTCATTGGCTGAAACTCAAATTGCTGGGGGCTAGCCCACTGGTGGGCTACCCCCCTGGTAAATGTAGGGAAAATGGATCCGCACAGCTTTCAGAAAACAATTGTTTTCAAAATAGAGATTTCGTGGCTAGCTAATTGAGGTAAGTAATTCTGCTCATAGATTATGCATGTATGAACTACACATGGACACGTCCAGCCCAAAGCAGGAGGTTGGAAAAATACTTACTAGTCGCCAAAGTACCGTCTTTAAGTATGTGCTTGCTGGCTTGTGTTGAAGAACAATACCTGTTTGTTTGTATGTGTTTGTGTGTGGGCGGGAGACTGGGAACGGGTTTGTGTATGTGTGTAGACAAAACAGACGCTKTAGGCTACATCCCAGTGAGTCCACAGAGCCACCTCAACACCCACAATGGGGTCCTTCACACTCCCAGAACCCCACAGCATTCCTGCCACCAGACCAGATGTTTTCTGTGAGATTCTATCCACTATCTGTCTCTAAAACTGCTTGTTGTACTGCACTCGCCCTTCAACATCTCCTGTTTTTATATCCCCCTCTCCTATTCAACATTTTCATTGTTCTTTTCAAAGACGAAAATACAGAAGTGCTTTGTTCTAACACTTCTCTAAAATTAAGTTAAGTGATGTTGTGTAATGCAAGCAGAGACAGGAAGAGAGATGTTGAGGAAAAACAGACTTGGGTTCAGACTTGGGTTCAGACTTGGGTTCACAGATACTTTGATCGTTTGCTTGAGTCTGCCTGGAGTGCCAAATAGGCCGGTTTGAACGTTATGGGACTTTTCTATTGGTTTATTAAAGGGATATTTTGGGATTTTGACAATGAGGCCATTAATCTAATTCCCCAGAGTCAGGTGAACTCGTGGATACCATTTTTATGTCTCTACATGCAGTTTGAAGGAAGTTGCTAACTAGCGTTAGCGCAATGACTGGAAGTCTATGGTATCTGCTAGCATACCATAGACTTCCAGTCATTGCACTGACGCTAGATAGCATTGTCTGGCGAAACTACTTCTAACTTCCTTCATACTGGAGACATAAAAATGGTATCCACAAGTTCATCTGACTCTGGGGAAGTAGATCAAATCCATAAGTATCCCTTTAAATCAGGAACACAAAGCAAACTAGAGTGAATTTGATATCAAAGGGACCAATCTGAGGAAAGCCCTGGCTGAGATTGTCAGCGTCAAGAGAAAGTAGTTAATTTAAAGCAGACATCTGCCTTACACAAACACTTACACAAACACATACACACACACACACACCATCTCACACACTTACATTAGAATACAAAGAGACACCAGTAACACACACATCATCTCACACACATTAGAATACAAAGTACAAAGCGAGACAAAAGCATCACTGACAGACACATGATCTATGATCTCACACTCGCTTCTCTCTTGTTTTTACTCTCTCCCTATCTGTCAAACACACACACATACTACAAAGCTTGAAAATCTGGCTTGAGTGTTTTTCCTTAGAATCACACAGTGAAATAGAGCTAATGTAATATACAGAGACAGGACTGGGACCAGAGAAGAATTTCCAAGAGCTCGAGGGATTCTGTCACACATAGTGCACAGCTCCCGACTGACCCAGATGGTTATGAAATCCCTGTTCTCCAAAACAACTGAAAACAGACAATAATACTCCTACCCTTCCCTGGGTCTGCAAACAGAATGCCAGTATCCTCTCAAGCAAACCAAAGACTCCAGGGAAGATGTGCTCTCAAACTTTTTAAGTGTCCATGAAACCAATTGGTCAGAGAAAAATGACCAACGTTACAGAAAAACTAAATCAATTCAAATGTATACTGAACAAAAATATATAAACACAACATGCAACAATTTCAAAGATTTTACTCAGTTACAGTTCATTTAAGGAAATCAGTCAATTTAATTAAATTCATTAGGCCCTAATATATGGATTTCACATGACTGGGAATACAGATATGCTGGTCACAGATACCATAAAAAAAGGTAGGAGCATGGATCAGAAAACCAGTCAGTATCAGGTGTGATCACCATTTGCCTCATGCAGCACAACATATCCTTCTCATATAGTTGATCAGGCTCTTGATTGTGGCCTGTAAAATGTTTTCCCACTCCTCTTCAATGGCTGTGCGAAGTTGCTGGATATTGGCGCGAACTGGAACACGTGGTCGTACCCGTCAATCCAGAGCATCCCAAACATGCTCAATGGGTGACATGTCTGGTGAGTATGCAGGCCATGGAAGAACTGGGACATTTTCATCTTCCAGGAAGTGTGTACAGATCCTTGCGACATGGGGCTGTGGATTATCATGCTGAAACATGACGTGATGGCGGCGGATGAATGGCACGACAATGGGCCTCAGGATCTCGTCACGGTATCTCCATTTGCCATCGATAAAATGCAATTGTGTTCATTTTCCGTAGCTTATGCCTGCCCATACCATAACACCACCACCACCATGGGGCACTCTGTTCACAACGTTAACGTCAGCAAACCGCTCACCCACACAACGCCATACACATAGTCTGTGGTTGTGAGGCCGGTTGTACGTACTGCCAAATTCTCTAAAACGACATTGGAGGCAGCTTATGGTAGAGAAATGAAAATKTAATTCTCTGGCAACAGCTCTGATGGACATTCCTGCAGTCAGCATACCAATTTCACGGTCCCTCAAAACTTGATACATCAGTGGCAGTGTTGTGTGATAAAACTGCACATTTTAGAGTGGCCTTTTATGGTGCCCAGCACAAGGTGCACCTGTGTAATGATCATGCTGTTTAATCAGTTTCTTGATATGCCACACCTGTCAGGTGGATGGATTATCTTGCAAAGGAGAAAGGCTCACTAACAGGGACATAAACCAATGTGTGTACAAAATTGGAGCGAAATAAGCTTTTTGTGCATATGGAACATTCCTGGGATCTTATCTTTATTTCAGCTCATGAAACATGGGACCAACACTTTACATGTTGCGTTTATATTTTTGTTCAGCGTTCTACAAATGTATATACACTGCTCAAAAAAATAAAGGGAACACTTAAACAACACAATGTAACTCCAAGTCAATCACACTTCTGTGAAATCAAACTGTCCACTTAGGAAGCAACACTGATTGACAATAAATTTCACATGCTGTTGTGCAAATGGTATAGACAAAAGAGTTTGAGCAGACCTGCTGGAGGTCAAAACATCAGCCAGGAAGCATAGGAACTGAGAAGTGGTCTGTGGTCACCACCTGCAGAACCACTCCTTTATTGGGGGTGTCTTGCTAATTGCCTATAATTTCCACTTTTTGTCTATTCCATTTGCACAACAGCATGTGAAATTTATTGTCAATCAGTGTTGCTTCCTAAGTGAACAGTTTGATTTCACAGAAGTGTGATTGACTTGGAGTTACATTGTGTTGTTTAAGTGTTCCCTTTATTTTTTTGAGCAGTGTATATATAAATCTAAGTATAACCTTGAGGTTTAAGCAGATCTGGTTGTTTGTTGGGTTGAAGGGATATGAGTTCACAGGGGCAGGGGTAATCAGTCTTTCACTTGACAGACCACGATAAGACCAACTAGGGAGGTTAACATAAAACAAATAAGAGAATGCAGTAGTGGTGGTGCGTGGGTAAAATCACTGAGGAAAAAAAGCCATATTACAACCTATGTGTTGTGATAATTATGTTGTTTGCTCTATAACCCGTTCATACGCCACAATGGTATATAAGGCAGAGACAACAAGACGACAGTCACGCAATGGCAGAATAAATTGAACCACATCTTTGTTTCATCACATAACCGGAAAGCACAGCTGTCCGGTGAAGTCCACAAAGCACATTACATGTCACAAACAGTTGCATGACCTACAGCATGGCCAAGCAAGTTAATGTTTCCCACATTTGATTTAGAACCACGGTGAGTTACCCCAAGTCGGAAAGAAAACAGGAGCTGCCTGCGCCTAGTCTAATACAGTGACAACTTACCAAAAACAAACCATTTTAGGCCTAGTCCAATCAACGTAAGCTAAATATCATGTGGCTGTCCATGGTACTGATTTGTGTGTGTGTGTGTGTGTGTGTGTGTGTGTGTGTGTGTGTGTGTGTGTGTGTGTGTGTGTGTGTGTGTGTGTGTGTGTGTGTGTGTGTGTGTGTGTGTGTGTGTGTGTGTGTGTGTGTGTGTGTGTGTGTGTGTGTGTGTGTGTGTGTGTGTGTGTGTGTGTGTGTGTGTGTGTGTGTGTGTGGGGGGGGGTGTAGAAAATCATGTTGCCTCACCTACATGTAGAGGAACGCCATAGAGAAAACATGTTTTGTTTTTGTTGTCCAAGACTATGCTACCTGATTTCCTTTCATTGGCAACGATGAGCCAACTAATTAACATTAGCCTACTACATCTAGCTACATATTGAACTTCCATCCTCTGTATTAATGTATCCAAATCCCTAAATCCAAGGCTTACTTAGGAAAGGGAAGATTTTAGCTAGGTAGCTAGCCAAATGCTCGCTGGCTTCCGTTGCTATTGAATTCAATGCTACGGGCGGCAACAATGTCATACTCTTTTTGGCCAGACAGCATCAGATACATGGGCTACACATACAGACACAGAGGAGCGCTGTTTCGCTCGCTCGGATGCTTTCTCCCGTGAGATACATTCAGCCACTTGCAAATTTAAGGAAAATGATGAAACACAGATGAAATATATCACTTTTTTGGCTTAACCTTGGCATCCATTAGTATATGCCACTGAGAGAATGCTAAATGTTTAGAAAAAGTCGTTTTTTTAAATAAGTCTTAAGATCAACTGTCTGTTCAGTAAGGCTGAGACAAGTAGAGGGTAGATAAGAGGGCCTGATGAAAGGTCTGATGGTGTAACAGATGTCATCCTGTCAGAGAGACCACACTGCGACTGGGAACCAGTGTTTTCCAGGGCGTCTTTAACCAAAGTCGGCAAAAACACCAATTAAACAAGTTCCCAAGGTAGAGAGAGGGAGGGCAATATAATGCTAGCGGAAACGGTGGAGTGAACACTGATGTTGAAGCTTTTAGATGGCGAGCAGCAGAGTACCCAGATCCTCAGAGCACACGTGGCCTCAGCTTTGTCTCCATGGAAACACTGTGCCACTGCTGCCCTCCGCAGCCATGTCGTTATATAATCAAGGATATGCCAGGCGATTAGCTCTCACCAGAGCCAGGCGATTAGCTCTCGCTTTCTGGATCATATCCAAGTCACCCACACTCACAGGGGGTGCTTGTATGGTTCTTTGTTTGGTTAGTCAGTGTTCTGTCTCAAAACTGGGAACACCGAATGGAAAACTCAGCTCCCTCCCAAGCTGCAGCATCTTTTTTCAGAAGCACACTGAAATAAGGAGCTTTCCTTTTCCTCTCCCTGCTTCATTACCTGGAGGAGCAGTAGATCTCAGAGCCACAAAGCGCGCATACACACACATACACACAGAGTGTGAAAGCTTAGATTCCTCTCTGAAGGTAAGTAAGAGACTAATACCCCTCTGCAGCTGCTCTGAGTCAAGGTGGTTCCTACCAGTGTTGACTGAGTGACGAGGGAGTGGTTGGAAMGTGGTTGGAACGCGTGTTGACCACAGCTATGGACTCCATGGCAGAGATTGGGATCTGGGTTGTAGAGAGAGCAGGGTAGGGCAAAGAGAGGCCCAATCCCAAATCAACCCCATACCACCCTAGGCACTTGTTGAGATCTGAGACGATTGTACAGGTATGAGCAATATGGTATTAACTTCACCTTGCGCCCATGACAGGCTAGGATGAAGATTCTCCATATTGTTTATTCCTATCCAAGGCTCTGGGGTTGGGAGAGCAGAGAGCAGGGCAGTGTCTGTGCAGAATCACTGATCTACAAATGACCTCAGGCCAAAATAACTAGGCCTGTGTGATCAAGATTAGCAATTTTGTGCCTCATCTTGCTCAAACGGATCCCTTCAAACACACTGAGAGTCTCCAGTTAGAAAGAGGCTGTGGGTTGGGGGAGGAGAGAGGGGAACAGTGAGAAATAGCTTTTCATCCCAGCAGCCGTTAGCATTGGCAGGGTGACAGCAGTGGTTGGGTTGGGATAGGTGGGTGGGTGGGTGGTTGCTAGTGCTGGGAATTGCCAGGGACCTCGCAATACGATATTATCACAATACTTAGGTGTCAATATGATACGTATTGCGATTCTCACAATTCTATATTTATTGCAATTCGATACTGTGATTGTATTTCGTTTCAATGTTCCAAACATATTGCTCACCTTATGTCTTCTGCAGAGGGACAGGAGAGAGACATGAGAAAATGAGTTTTGATCAGTCATGGAAATAAAAGTGCTGAAAAATATAACTATCGATTTAAAAATATATATTATTAACTGTTTCTCTCTATCTCAAAATAAACAAGAGGGGGGGTATTTGGAGGGGGTAGAGCGGAGGGGGAAACCTGGAGCAATCGCTGACAGACCAGCTATCTCACACACTGACTGACTGACTGGCTGACTGTCATGCTGAAACCCACGTTCATGCTGAAACACATATAAACGCACACACTCAATGCTGAAATAACCAAATATGCACAAACACAGTGAGCACACAAGTGTGCACCAGACTGCATACACACACACTTACACACATCCAATGCAACTGTTAGAATTCAAATCCCCTCCCCTCTAAAAAGCCTACTTCTGTAGCTGTGGAAATCACCTCTCCTCTCCTCTGCTTTCCTATTCAAACTGAAAGCCCTGGAAAAGCACAGAGTCAGGGTGAGTAAATAAAAAAATGTAAAAAAATATTTTGTAGCTGGCATTCTCTTATAAATAGATGTAGTGGTATCCATGGCAACTAAACCAAGCTCTCTCACAGCTACCTTGAAAGGAGCAACGTCTGAGGCGAGAGGGAAAAAAAGGGGGACTGTGTGTGTGCATGCATGTGTGTATACTACAGACGTAGTATACAGGCAGATTTCAGACGTTACTAGTTCACACTGGATAGAGAGGTCCACTGAGGAGCTTCAACTAATCAGCTTCAACCTCACAATTCAGCAGAGGACAGATGTCTGGAAAAAAATACAGGCATGCACATACACCCAGGGCTAGGCTAGCCTGCCACCGCAACACAAGCTAGAGACCAAAACCCCAGTCAGTATGTGTCCCAAATAGCACCCTGTTCCCTTTATAGTGCACTACTTTTGACCAAAGCCTCAAAAGTAGTGCAATATATAATAAACAGGGTGCAATTTGGGATGGAGACTGTCAGTTTCCCATTGGCTGTGCTAATCCCCAGACCCAAAGACCAAAAGCCCCACTGTTCCCTTCTCTACTGCCAGAGAGTTATAAAGGATTGCTGGTTGGGTTTCAGCGGAACATTTTCACAGGTGTTCTGGAACAAGTCGTGTCCCGACAGAGATCAGCACCTCTGCACTAAATAGTGTCTGCTCTTCTAATCAGTCAGCCATGTGATCTCCATGTGCACCCCTCTTAATATTTCTACTAGCACATAGCATAGCTGGTCACTCAAATAGAATAGAGCTTCATTGTCCATTGTGAAATGTCAAGTTGTCTTTTGGCTGTCTGTGTTCTGTGGGTTGTGATTTAATGAGTTATAGATCATAAGTGAGCCAGTGGATTGGTGTGTATTTATATTCAAAGCCTTGTCCAAATGAGCTGATGTGAAAGCCTTAACAAGCCTGCCAAACATCTTCCACCATCTCACCCACACACAACTAAGTTGCCTTAGTTACAACCAACATAACACCCTGTGCCCCTTCCCCAGTCTCCTGGGTTCCCCCTGCTGGGGTGAACACACACACACACACACACACACACACACACACACACACACACACACACACACACACACAGGGAAGTGTTGTCTGTAATAACAGAACATGTGTCTGTCCTGCTTTTTCAACCTGCAGGACTGTTTATTTGTTTTAGGTTGAACAGAGAATAGACTTTGACTCAGGCAGCTCGCAGGATAAACATCTAAATTAGACAGTTATCACAGCTAGGCAAACACACACACAACATTGGTAGAAGACACGTGCCCATAACACACACCTACGATACGTGCCAGGATTAGGGTTCTAACACAAGCCCATTGTTCTTAACAGTGATACACACCAATGAAACACACATAACCATGTGTGTGTGTGTGTGTGTGTGTGTGTACCTTGTAGCCATTATGGGTGTTTTTCTTCATGAGTGGCGTGGTAGAGCACAACTCGATGGCCTCCGGCTCATGGAATATCACTGTGGGCATAGGCTCCTTCCTCAGTGTCAGAACGTTCAGCTTGGTCTTCAGCATCGTCTGGAAGTGCTGAGGGAGATAACGTCATGGTCAATCAATCAACCAATCAAGAAATAATTAAATATGCCCATCCATCCATCCTTCCATCCATCCAACCCACCCACCCACCCACAACATTCTTAGTTCCCACAAGATTCTTAGTTCCCACATTCCTAGTACGTTCTATTCTGATGAAATTGTGCGAGTCATGATTTAATTAGCCTGCTCGGTTTTGTTAGGCTTTTTCAAGGAAACCCAGAAATTCCACAATCCCATTCCCTGCTCTGTAGGTGGGAGACCAGAGCGAACATGTGGTTCTGGTCGGCCTTACGAAACCCCAGATTCCAGTTTAGGACGAGGCGGCGTGGCTCTCATCTCCTGTTCTGACGGACACTTCACATATAGAGAGAGAGAGCGAGAAGGTCCCTCATCTGCTGTCCACATTTCAGCTGAAGAACAAGAGAAGAGGGACTTTCACCCCAAACCAGAGTAAAGCCACTGTGACAGGCCATAAAACCAAGAACCGGAAGTGCGACAGTTACTACTCATCCTCCTACAAGACCCCACTACATCTCCATCATACAACCCAAACTCCACCTGTGGGAGAAGAGAGGAGAGAAGATGAGGTTTGACAGAAACGAGACAAGGAGGAAAGATGATGAGGAGAGAAAAATAGGAGAAAATAAGAAGAGACTAAAAGAGAAGAAGAGGAGAGGCAGTTTTGAAACTAAAGCCACGTGTGTGAACGCTCGCTGACCTCCGCGTCAGCACTTTATGGCTTCTTGACAGTGCTCCACATTCCTGTGGTCAGCCCAGATTGGAGGGTGGGGGGGGCTCTCAAGGCACCGTGCGGAATTAAACTGGAATTCTATTCATAATATTTTCACTGCATTTTCATTATTTTATTATTCCTCTGGATTAAAAAATTGCCTCAAGGAGTTACAAATATGATTGATTCTATTTGGGTTGGGGATGAGGAGGAGGAGTTTCTGATTCTGGATCTAAGGAATAGACATTGATCCCCAATACTGGTTGTTCTCTCTCAATTCAATTCAATTCAAGGGGCTTTATTGGCATGGGAAACATGTGTTAACATTGCCTAAGCAAGTGAGGTAGATAATATACAAAAGTGAAATAAACAATCAAAATTAACAGTAAACATTACACATACAGAAGTTTCAAAACAATAAAGACATTACAAATGGCATATTATGTATATATACAATGTTGTAACAATGTACAAATGGTTAAAGTACACAAGGGAAAATAAATAAGCATAAATATGAGTTGTATTTACAATGGTGTTTGTTCTTCACTGGTTGCCCTTTTCTTGTGGCAACAGGTCACAARTCTTGCTGCTGTGATGGCACACTGTGGAATTTCACCCAGTAGATATGGGAGTTTATCAAAATTGGGTTTGTTTTCGAATTCTTTGTGGAGCTGTGTAATCTGAGGGAAATATGTGTCTCAAATATGGTCATACATTGAGCAGGAGGTCAGGAAGTGCAGCTCAGTTTCCACCTCATTTTGTGGGCAGTGTGCACATAGCCTGTCTTCTCTTGAGAGCCATGTCTGCCTATGGTGGCCTTTCTCAATAGCAAGGTTATGCTCACTGAGTCTGTACATAGTCAAAGCATTCCTTAAGTTTGGGTCAGTCACAGTGGTCAGGTATTCTGCCACTATGTACTCTCTGTTTAGGGCCAAATAGCATTCTAGTTTGCTCAGTTTTTTTGTTAATTCCAATGTGTCAAGTAATTATCTTTTTGTTTTCTCATGATTTGGTTGGGTCTAATTGTGCTGCTGTCCTGGGGCTCTGTGTGGTGTGTTTGTGTTTGTGAACAGAGCCCCAGGACCAGCTTGCTTAGGGGAGTCTTCTCCAGGTTCATCTCTCTGTAGGTGATGGCTTTTGTTATGGAAGGTTTGGGAATCACTTCCTTTTAGGTGGTTGTAGAATTTAACGGCTCTTTTCTGGATTTTGATAATTAGTGGGTATCGGCCTAATTCTGCTCTGCATGCATTATTTGGTGTTCTACATTGTACACGGAGGAGATTTTTGCAGAATTCTGCATGCAGCCTCAATTTGGTGTTTGTCCCATTTTGGGAAATCTTGGTTGGTGAGCGGACCCCAGACCTCACAACCATAAAGGGCAATGGGTTATATGACAGATTCAGGTATTTTTAGCCAGATCCTAATTGATATGTTGAATTTTATGTTCCTTTTGATGGCATAGAATGCCCTTCTTGCCTTGTCTCTCAGATCGTTCACAGCTTTGTGGAAGTTACCTGTGGCGCTGATGTTTAGGCCAAGGTATATATAGTTTTTTGTGTGCTCTAGGGCAATGGTGTCTAGATGGAATTTGTATTTGTGGTCCTGGCGACTGGACCTTTTTTGGAACACCATTATTTTGGTCTTACTGAGATTTACTGTCAGGGCCCAGGTCTGGCAGAATCTGTGCAGAATATCTAGGTGCTGCTGTAGGCCCTCCTTGATTGATGACAGAAGCACCAGATCATCAGCAAACAGTAGACATTTGACTTCAGATTCTAGTAGGGTGAGGCCGGGTGCTGCAGACTTTTTTAGACTTTTTTAGTGCCCGCGCCAATTCGTTGATATATATGTTGAAGAGGGTGGGGCTTAAGCTGCATCCCTGTCTCGCCCCACGGCCCTTTCGGAAGAAATGTGTGTGTTTTTTGCCTATTTTAACCGCACATTTGTTGTTTGTGTACATGGATTTTATAATGTCGTATGTTTTACCCACAACTCCACTTTCCATCAATTTGTATACCAGACCCTCATGCCAAATTGAGTCTAAGGCTTTTTTGAAATCAACAAAGCATGAGAAGACTTTGCCTTTGTTTTGGTTTGTTTGGTTGTCAATTAGGGTGTGCAGGGTGAATACATGGTCTGTTGTACGGTAATTTGGTAAAAGGCCAATTTGACATTTGCTCAGTACATTGTTTTCATTGAGGAAATGTACAAGTCTGCTGTTAATGATAATGCAGAGGATTTTCCCAAGGTTGCTGTTGACGCATATCCCACGGTAGTTATTGGGGTCAAATTTTTCTCCACTTTTGTGGATTGGGGTGATCGGTCCTTGGTTCCAAATATTGGGGAAGATGCCAGAGCTAAGGATGATGTTAAAGAGTTTTAGTATAGCCAATTGGAATTTGTTGTCTGTATATTTGATCATTTCATTAAGGATACCATCAACACCACATGCCTTTTTGGGTTGGAGGGTTTTTATTTTGTCCTGTAGCTCATTCAAGGTAATTGGAGAATCCAGTGGGTTCTGGTAGTCTTTAATAGTTGATTCTAAGATTTGTATTTGATCCTGTATATGTTTTTGGTCTTTGTTCTTTGTTATAGAGCCAAAAAGATTGGAGAAGTGGTTTACCCATACATCTCCATTTTGGATAGATCACTCTTCGTGTTGTTGTTTGTTTAGTGTTTTCCAATTCTCCCAGTTAGAGTCTATGGATTCTTCAATTACATTGAGCTGATTTCTGACGTGCTGTTCCTTCTTTTTCCGCTGTCTGTCTGTCTGTCTGTCTGTCTGTCTGTCTGTCTGTCTGTCTGTCTGTCTGTCTGTCTGTCTGTCTGTCTGTGTCTCTCTCTCTCTCATCTTTCTTTAACTCTTTGTCCCTACTCTCTCTCCCTCTCTCACTCTCCTACCCTCCTTTTCTACCTCTCTCCACTCTCTCTCTCCCCCCTCTCTCTCTCTTTCTACATCTCCCTACTCTCTCTCTCTCCATACTCTCTCCTTCTCTCTCTCTTTCTACCCATCCCTCCCTCCATCTATCTCTCTCTCTCTCTCTCTGACACAGCAGGCTCTGTCTGTACAGTCTGGTCCTCATCTAGCCCATTCACTGACTTCTTTAGACATGTGTTTTTAAAAGGTACGCCACATTCTCAGTAACAGCCCATTTTCCTTGTAAACACTGGTATACATTTCACGCGTGAGCGAGGCACGTGACTTTTCCCAAATAACTTTTGGCTGAATGTTATGGATTGGGAGAGAGCATTTGAAAATAGAGGGTAGTAGACATTTTACACCATTTAGAAGTGACCATTCGCCTGTGAGAGAAGGAGGATTCTATAGCTCTGTGGGAGATGAGAGGAGACACAGTACAGGGATCTTTCTGCTATTGAAATCCTTGGCCGGGTTGCCTAAGTGTAAATAAAAATTAAAAGTTTTGATGTAGAAAGAAACTGACAAAATGTACATTGACAAACACTAATAAGTGTTCAGGTTGGCCTAGATGGCCTCTAGAGAGTGTGTGTGTGTGTGTGTTTGTGCGTGTGTCAACTATGATATGTGTCTGTACGCACGAGCATGTGTGTGCACGTACGTGTGTGTGCGTTGACTGCATGATTATGTGTCTATAGTTTACAGGTAACAGATGGTACGGTACACTCCCAGCCCTCAGGGAGATTTTCTGCTGGAGTAGACAGGCTCTCAGGTCAATCATAGCGTAAGCCACAGTACAACAACCCACTGACACGGCAGAGACACTGATTACAGGGGTTATACATAGGCTTGAGCAGTATACCGTATATACCGTTTCCCGGGATATTTGGAAACAGCCACGGGATTGTTTTCCAATGCCGTCAATACTATTGAAACTATTTCTTTGAAGTGTAGTAGCTACTTTTTAAGTAAATACCTGCAGTCAACTTGTGCAATACGTTAGGAAATAAAGAAGATTGCGTTCTTCATTTCACCTGTCACATAATTATTTATTATGAAGTTTACCGGTAGTCCCAGTCACATGGTGTTTGTTTACAAGCGCACAACAAACGAGAGACCGGAGCCTTGTGAGTCACTCACTGTTGAGCAGCATGTGCCAGGTGATCTAGTTAAATTATGGAATTCACAACTAAATGTTTGTTTAGGTTCTTGCTAAATCAAGCTTTGCTTGGTAACAAGACCCTTGCTGTTTAAAATTAGTTTTGTGCTCGCAGAAAACTGTGAGTAGCATTTTTGCGTTACTTCTATAAGTTTATGAGCTGGGATGTCTGTCCTGCAAATAGTTTAGGTCAGAGACTGTATGAACTGTTCGCAATGCGCTCGTTAGCTTTTAGTTAGCATTCGTTACGGGATTTTACATGTACTTGTTAGYATTGCTAAGCTTCTGATCTCAGATGGTTACCAAGCAAAGGTAACCAAGGTTTTAAAATAGAGGCCCTTCTGTTCAGTGCCGGTATTACCGAATATCCCAGGATGTTATATGGTCGGTATGAAGGTCAATCTGGATGCTGCCCAAGCCTAGTCATACATACATACTGCACATACCACCTTATTCAACACACAAACTGACTGATGTACACCATTGCAAACACTAGTCTGTAACGTCCACATCAGTGGAGGCTGCTGAGGGGAGGACGGCTCATAATAATGGCTGGAATGGAGCAAATTGAATGGTATCAAACCATGTCTTTGATGTATTTGATACCATTCCACCTATTCCACTCCAGCCGTTACCTCGAGCCCATCCTCCCCAAATAATGTGCCACTAACCTCCTGTGATCCACATATACAGTGCATTCAGAAAGTATTCAGACCCCTTGACATTTTCCACATTTTGCTACATTACAGCCTTATTTTTCCTCATCAATCTACACATCATACCCCATAACGACAAAGCAAAAAAAAAGTTATTATAAATGTTTGTAAATGTACTACAAATTAAAAACTGAAATACCTTATTTACAAAAGTATTCAGAGTTCAGGTGCATCCTGTTAACATTTATCATTCATGAGATGTTTCTACAACTTGATTGGAGTCCACCTGCTGTAAATTCAATTGATTGGACATGATTTGGAAAGGCACAGACCTGTTTATAAAAGGTCCCACAGTTGACAGTGCATGTCAGAGAAAATCTCAAGCCATGAGGTCGAAGGAATTGTCCGTAGTTCTCCGAGAAAGGATTATGTAGAGACACAGATCTGGGGAAGGGTACCAAAAAATGTCTGCAGCATTGAAGGTCCCCAAGAACACAGTGGCCTCCATCATTCTTAAATGGAAGAAGTTTCGAACCACCAAGACTTTTCCTAGAGCTGGCTGCCCGGCCAAACTGAGCAATCAGGGGAGAAGGGCAGTGGTCAGGGAGGTGACCAAGAACCCGAGCTCCTCTGTGGAGATGGGAGAACCTTCCAGAAGGATAACCATATCTACAGCACTCCACCAATCAGGCCTTTCTGGTAGAGTGGGCAGACAGAAGCCACTCCTCAGTAAAAGGCACATGACAACCCGCTTGGAGTTTGCCAAAAGCCACCTAAAGAACTCAGACCATGAGAAACAAGACTCTCTGGTCTGATGAAACCAAGATTGAACTCTTTGGCCTGAATGCCAAGCATTCAGGCCAAAGAGGAAACCTGGAGGAAACCTGGCACCATCCCTACGGTGAAGCATGGTGGTGGCAGTATCATGCTGTGCGGATGTTATTCAGCAACAGGGACTGGGAGACTAGTCAGGTTTGAGGGAAAGATGAACGGAGCAAAGTACAGAGAGATCCTTGATGAAAACCTGCTCCAGAGCGCTCAGGACCTCAAACTGGGGCGAAGGTTCAACTTCCAACAGGACAATGACCCTAAGCACACAGTCAAGACAATGCAGGAGAGACTTCGGGTCGCTGAATGTCCTTGAGTGGCCCAGCCAGAGCCCGGACTTGAACCCGATCTCTGGAGAGACCTGAAAATAGCTGTGCAGCAACGCTCCCCATCCAACCTGACAGAGCTTGAGAGGATCTGCAGAAAATAATGGTAGAAACTCCCCAAATACAGATGTGCCAAGCTTGTAGCGTCATACCCAAGAACACTTGAGGCTGTAATCACTTTGTTATGGTGCTTTAACAAAGTACTGAGTAAAGGGTCTGAATACTTACGTAAAATGTGATATTTTTATATATATAGACAGTTGAAGTCGTAAGTTTACATATACCTTAGCCAAATACATTTAAACTCAGGTTGTCACAATTCCTGACATTTAATCCTAGTAAAAATTCCCTGTTTTAGGTCATTTAGGATCACCACTTTATTTTAAGAATGTGAAATGTCAGAATAATAGTAGAGAGAATGATTTATTTCAGCTTTTATTTCTTTCATCACATTCCCAGCGGGTCAGCTGTTTACATACACTCAATAGGTATTTGGTAGCATTGCCTTTAAAAAAAATGTAATGTTTAACTTGGGTCAACAGTTTCGGGTAGCCTTCCACAAGCTTCCCACAATAATCTGGGTGAATTTTGGCCCATTCCTCCTGACAGAGCTGGTGTAACCGAGTCAGGTTTGTAGGCCTCCTTGCTCGCACAAGCTTTTTCAGTTCTGCCAACAAATTTTCTATAGGATTGAGGTCAGGGCTTTGTGATGGCCACTCCAATACCTTCACTTTGTTGTCCTTAAACCATTTTGCCACAACTTTGGAAGTATGCTTGGGGTCATTGTCCATTTGGAAGACCCATTTGCGACCAAGCTTTCACTTCCTGACTAATGTCTTGAGATGTTGCTTTAATATATCAACATAATTTTCCTCCCTCATGATGCCATATATTTAGTGAAGTGCATTAGTCCCTCCTGCAGCAAAGCACCCCCACAACATGATGCTGCCACCCCCGTGCTTCACGGTTGGGATGGTGTTCTTCGGCTTGCAAGCATCCATCTTTTTCCTCCAAACATAACGATGGTCATTATGGCCAAACAGTTCTATTTTTGTTTCATCAGACCAGAGGACATTTCTCCAAAATGTACGATCTTTGTCCCCATGTGCAGTTGCAAACCGTAGTCTGGCTTTTCGATGTAGGACTCGTTTTACTGTGGATATAGATACTTTTGTACCTGTTTCCTCCAGCATCTTCACAAGGTCCTTTGCTGTTGTTCTGGGATTGATTTGCACTTTTCCGCACCAAAGTACATTCATCTCTAGGAGACAGAACGTGTCACATTCCTGAGCGGTATGACGGCAGCGTGGTCCCATGGTGTTCACTACTTGCTACTATTGTTTCTACAGATGAACTGGTACCTTCAGGCATTGGAAATTGTCCCAAGGATGAACCAGACTTGTAGAGGTCTACAATTTTTTTTTCTGAGGTCTTGGCTGATTTCTTCTGATTAGGTAGGCCTTGAAATACATCCACAGGTACACCTCCAATTGACTCACATTGTGTCAATTAGCCTATCAGAAGCTTCTAAAATCATGACATCATTTTCTGGAATTTTCCAAGCTGTTAAAAGGCACAGTCAACTTAGTGTATGTAAACTTCTGACCCACTGGAATTGTGATACAGTGAATTATAAGTTAAATAATCTGTCTGTAAACAATTGTTGGAAAAAGTACTTGTGTCATGCACAAAGTAGATGTCCGACTTGCCAAACTAGAGTTTGTTAACAATACATTTGTAGAGTGGTTGAAAAACGAGTTTTAAATGACTCCAACCTAAGTGTATGTAAACTTCCGACTTCAAATGTATGTATTACAGTGGGGAGAACAAGTATTTGAGACACTGCCGATTCTGCAGGTTTTCCTACTTACAAAGCATGTAGAGGTCTGTAGTTTTTATCATAGGTACACTTCAAATGTGAGAGACGGAATCTAAAACAACAATCCAGAAAATCACATTGTATGATTTTTAAGTAATTAATTAGCATTTATTGCATGACATAAGTAATTGATCACCTACCAACCAGTAAGAATTCCGGCTCTCACAGACCTGTTAGTTTTTCCTTAGAAAGCCCTCCTGTTCTCCACTCATTACCTGTATTAACTGCACCTGTTTTAACTCGTTACCTGTATAAAAGACACCTGTCCACACACTCAATCAAACAGACTCCAACCTCTCCACCAATGGCCAAGACCAGAGAGCTGTGTAAGGACATCTCAGGGATTAAATTGTAGACCTGCACAAGGCCTGGGATGGGCTACAGGACAATAGGCAAGCAGCTTGGTGAGAAGCAACAACTGTTGGCGCAATTATTAGAAAATTGAAGAAGTTCAAGATGACGGTCAATCACCCTCGGTATGGTGGCTCCATGCAAGATCTCACCTCGTGGGCATCAATGACATGAGGAAGGTGAGGGATCAGCCCAGAACTACACGCAGGACCTGATCAATGACCTGAAGAGAGCTGGGACCACAGTCTCAAAGAAAACCATTAGTAACACACTACGCCGTCATGGATTAAAATCCTGCAGCGCACGCAAGGTCCCCCTGCTCAAGCCAGCGCATATCTAGCCCGTCTGAATTTGCAATGACCATCTGGATGATCCAGAGGAGGAATGGGAGAAGGTCATGTGGTCTGATGAGACAAAAATAGGCTTTTTGGTCTAAACTCCACTCGCCGTGTTGAGGAAGAAGAAGGATGAGTTACAACCCAAGAACACCATCCCAACCGTGAAGCATGGAGGTGGAAACATCATCTCTTTGGGATGCTTTTCTGCAAAGGGACAGGACGACTGCACCGTATTGAGGGAGGATGGATGGGGCCAGTATTGCGAGATCTTAGCCAACAAACATCCCTGCTGCAGTGTGTGCAAACCTGGTCAAGAACTACAGGAAACGTATGATCTCTTGTAATTGCAAACAAAGGATTCTGTACCAAATATTAAGTTCTGCTTTTCTGATGTATCAAATACTTATGTCATGCAATAAAATGYAAATTAATTACTTAAAAATCATACAATGTGATTTTCAGGATTTTTGTTTTAGATTCCGTCTCTCACAGTTGAAGTGTACCTATGATAAAAAATTACAGACCTCTACATGCTTTGTAAGTAGGAAAACCTGCAAAATCCGCAGTGTATCAAATACTTGTTCTCCCCACTGTATATAAACTTTAAAAAATAAGAAACATCCTCTCACTGTCAACTGCGTTTATTGTGTAAATATTTGTATGACCATAACAAGATTCAACAACTGAACAAGTTCCACAGACATGTGACTGACAGAAATAGAATAATGTGTCCCTGAACAAAGGGGGGGGGTCAAAATCAAAAGTAACAGTCTGTATCTGGTGTGGCCACCAGCTGCATTAAGTACTGCAGTGCATCTCCTCCTCATGGACTGCAC
Source organism: Salvelinus sp. IW2-2015 (assembly GCF_002910315.2). Lineage (NCBI taxonomy): Eukaryota > Metazoa > Chordata > Actinopteri > Salmoniformes > Salmonidae > Salvelinus > Salvelinus sp. IW2-2015. The sequence goes on along the minus strand of NC_036862.1, from coordinate 16,876,811 downwards.
CAGATTTGCCAGTTCTTGCTGTGAGATGTTACACCACTCTTCCACCAAGGCACCTGCAGGTTCCCGGACAATTCTGGGGGGAATGGCCCGAGCCCTCACAGTCCGATCCAACAGGTCCCAGACGTGCTCAATGGGATTGAGATCTGGGCTCTTTGCTGGCCATGGCAGAACACTGACATTCCTGTCTTGCAGGAATCAAGCACAGAACGAGCAGTATGGCTGATGGCATTGTCATGCTGGAGGGTCATGTCAGGATGAGCCTGCAGGAAGGGTACCACATGAGGGAGAAGGATGTCTTCCCTGTAACGCACAGCGTTGAGATTGCCTGCAATGACAACAAGCCCAGTCCGATGATGCTGGGACACACCGCCCCAGACCATGACGGATCCTCCACCTCCAAATCGATCCCGCTCCAGAGTTCAGGCCTCGGTGTAACGCTCATTCCTTCGACGATAAACGCAAATCTGACCATCACCCCATGTGAGACAAAACTGCGACTCGTCAGTGAAGAGCACTTTTTGTCAGTCCTGTCTGGTCCAGCGACGGTGGGTTTGTGCCCATAGGCGACGTTGTTGCCGGTGATGTCTATGGAGGACCTGCCTTACAACAGGCCTACAAGCCCTCAGTCCAACCTCTCTCAGCCTATTGCGGACAGTCTGAGCACTGATGGAGGGATTATGCGTTCCTGGTGTAATTTGGGCAGTTGTTGTTGCCATCCTGTACTTGTCCCGCAGGTGTTATGTTCGGATGTACCGATCCTGTGCAGGTGTTGTTACACGTGGTCTGCCACTGCGAGGACGATCGGCTGTTCGTCCTGTCTCCCTGTAGCGCTGTCTTAGGCGTCTCACAGCACGGACATTACAATTTATTCCCCTGGCCACATCTGCAGTCCTCATGCCTCCTTGCAACATGCCAAAGGCCCGTTCACACAGATGAGCATGGACCCTGGGCATCTTTTTTGGGGTGTTTTTCAGAATCAGTAGAAAGGCCTCTGTAGTGTCCTAAGTTTTCATAACTGTGACCTTAATTGCCTACCGTCTGTAAGCTGTTAGTGTCTTAACGACCATTCCACAGATGCATGTTCATTAATTGTTTATGGTTCATTGAACAAGCATTGGAAACAGTGTTGAAACTCTTTACAATGAAGATCTGTGAAGTTATTTGTATTTTTACAAATTATCTTTGAAAGACAGGGTCCTGAAAAAGGGACGTTTCTTTTTTTGCTGAGTTTATAAATAAATTTGCAAACATTTCTAATAACCTGTTTTTGTTTTGTGATTATGGGGTATTGTGTGTAGATAAGGATTGTTTTGTAATATACATTTTAGAATAAGGCTGTAACGTAACAAAAAGTGGAAAAAGTCAAGGGGTCTGAATACTTTCCGAATGTACTGTAGCATTTAATGGAACTGAACCCAAAACTTTCCACTAGACGCACACACGAAGAGTCACAGACACACACACGCACACATAGACACACACCCAGTCTGAAGATGAAAAGAGCAGAGTGGAGCACACTAGCAGATATTTGAGAGCTGGGCTGGTGTATGTTGGCGTTAGGGCGAGACAGTGGGCCATCTCAGCTCGGTCTCAGACTTATCAGACCATCTCTCTCTCTCTCATTCTGGCTGGCTGGCCAGACACTCACATAAACCAACATCAGCCTTGGCCCCTCAACTCACTACGACACACACACACATACACATATACTCCATCTGCAGCCTGACCAAGGCATTGAAAACACAGCTAGAGCAGCGGAGGACAGGTAGTCAGGAAGCCACCCACGCCCATCCAGTGGTTAGCTCCCAAACCACAACTGGAACCCCTCTCCCTCTCCCCTAGCATGGTATGAGCCAGCCGTATCACCCTGGTCCTGTCAGACTGTGTTAACGGCCTCCGCCTCTGATCCTGGACCAGTTTATGAGTGGAACCATCACGTTTCACAAGCGTCTGAGAGGGCTAAATCCAGAGAGGACTGTGGGAGGTCCTGCGCCCTGATTGGTGGCTTGGTTCTGTGGGAGGTGGGCTGTCGTCACTCTAATTGGTGGGTCAATGGTGTTGTGGGAGGTGGACATTGACAGAAACCAACCACAGACCCCATCCGGCTGGCCGTAAAAACATTGTCAACTCTCTGACGTAAATAACCACAGTTACCCTGCCCCCGCATATACAATAATACAGTAAAAACAACACATTAACTACCCTGACGGAGAGACACAATACACACGCTATATTCACAGTACAATAAATAAACCACAAAACCTACAAAACAACAGTTAAACAGTCGATTGGAAATGGGCTGTGGTAGTGTCGTGGTATAATTTGGGTAACAACCCATTGGACCCTTTAACTTAAATGTATTCTCCACAAATGCAATGTGGTGAACTGATGATGCCTTTGCTTTTGGCTTCAAAAAAGAGACCAAGGCCTTAAGGCAGGAATAGTGTCAGCCTTTGTCCATAGATACAGTGCCCTCTGTAATTATTGGGACAGTGAATATTTGTTTCATCTTTTGGCTCTATACTTGAAATCAAACAATGACTATGAAGTTAAAAGGCAGACTGTCAGCTTTAATTTGAGGGTATTTTCATCCATATCGGGTGAACTGTTTAGAAATGACTACATCAAGCTTGTGACTCTAGAAATTAGTTGGATGCATTTGCTATTTGTTTTGGTTGTGTTTCAGATGATTTTGTGCCCAATAGAAATGAATAGTAAATAATCTATTGTGTCATTTTGAAGTCACTTTTATTGTAAATAAGAATAGAATATGTTTCTAAAAACTTCTACATGAATGTGGATGCTACCATGATTACGGATAATCCTGAACGATTCGTGAATAATGATGAGTGAGAAAGTTACAGACGCACCAATACTGTATTATACACCCCCCCCACCCAAAAAACCTAACCTCCCTGTTATTGTAATGGTAAGAGGTTAGCATGTCTTGGGGGTATGATTTCAAATACTAACCTCCCTGTTAATGTAATGGTGAGTGGTTAGCATGTCTGGGGGTATGCTATTGTGCATTTGTAACTTTTTCACTCATCATTATTCATGATTCATTCAGGGTTATCCGTAATCATGGTATGTACAAAAACTTCTGTAATTTCTAAACGATTCACCTGATATGGATGATATACCCTCAAATTAAAGCTGACAGTCTGCACTTCAAATTCAAAGTTTTGGAGTATAGAGCCACTGTTCAATAATTACGGAAGGCACTGTTGTTGAATCCACATGGAGAAGCTTGTTTTTCTCACAACTTCCTCCTTCCAGCAGAGCAAAGACCAACCAACCCTGACCACAGGAGCCCCAGACAGACAGACCTAGTGATGCTTCTGACCATGAGTGACCTCAAACAGGCCCGGAAGCTGAACACATTTCTACACTGTCAGGATCCAGACATTATGTCTGCTCAGCCAGTTTTCCATGTCAAAGAAAATGGGAATGTAGTCAATGTACAAAATGAGAACTATGAAAGCACTGTTGGCAGTGAGAGGTGCTTAGTAAGATGAACGTATGCATATACATTGGGAGATGGTTGTGAGCAAAGTGTGGTGTGTGTGTGTGTGTGTGTGTGTGTGTGTGTGTGTGTGTGTGTGTGTGTGTGTGTGTGTGTGTGTGTGTGTGTGTGTGTGTGTGTGTGTGTGTGTGTGTGTGTGTGTGTGTTGTGTGTGTGTGTGTGTGTGTGTGGTGTGCGTGTGTGCGTGTGTGCGTGTGTGCGTGTGTGCGTGTGTGCGTGTGCTGCGTGAGCACAGATCGGCACGGCACACGTTGTGAAATCGGTTGAAAATCGCTGAGCGATACCAGGGAGAGAGGGGGCTCTTGAAACTGATTCTTCAGGGGGATGTGTTAGGAGAGGAATGGGAGGACGGGGGAAGAGAAGAGGAAGTAGACAATGATGCATGATACATCCTGTGTTGCAACACAGAAGTCTAAAATTGGACAAAAATATGTCTTAATATGGGACATTTAAAGCTGTTGGTACCACGGGGGCCATTTTGTTGACACAAACACAATGTCATGTTGTTTATGTTTCATCATCCCTCTCTCCATCTGACACATACAGCAGATTCTTAATACCAGCCTGAAAAGGTGTCTGATCTAACATTGGCCCATATCTCTTCTTCCTGTAGCAAGACACTGCATGTTACCATGGCAACAGAAGTGAGAAAAAAGAAAAGGAAGGAGGATACCATGGTAACGACGAGCAAAACAGCCAAATACAACATTCTCGGATGTATAGGATACATGACAAACGGGCTATAGCGACTGATCAGTGCAGCAGCGAGCCATTGAGCATCACCATGGCAACAGTTCAGTGGTGAGTCGCTGAGAGAACCAAAAATGTCCGTCACTTTAATGGTGAGAAACGACTGTAACTAGGCCTCTTTTTTACCAGAACCTTCATTCTTACTGGGTCTATTAATATCATTCAGATACAGAACTAAACGACAACTAAGCATCGTTAGGGGCACAGGGTCACATGACAAGGGGCATTAGTGCGCATGCATCTAGGCAGCGAGCTGGAACAGCCCCATTACCATGTGATAAATGGCTCTCCCTCAGAACCATACATCATCTCAGTACTTTCCCTGGGGACATGATTGATCACAGGGCCGAGGTATGGAGAGCTGAGGCCCGCCACTCTATGCTCGGTAAGCTGGGACAGGCTCCATCAGTCAACCCAGCATATGGAGTATGGAGATCAGCACCAGAACACATGCAGGCCAGGCCATGTTGTCAGTACCACTAGGCGTTAATGAACAGATCAGGGGATGCCAGACTGAATCTGAAAACCAACCTGAGCCTCCAAAAATATTTTTGAGACATGCTTAAATAGGCACTTTGGTCACATTACGCCAATATTTTGTGAACAAAAGATGAAGGGGGTTAGCACTTGGGAGGCCCCTATGAAAAATGAATGATTGATTTTAACAGTCTGTACATTCATGAAGACAAACATAATTGTGCAGAAGTAGAGGTTATGTGTATAGGTCCTTATGGACATCAGAACATGTGATGGGAATAAATTGGTCCTTTCTGGTCTGGTGGCTGGTGTAAGGTGTAATTACTCAATAATTACAATGTAATAAACCTCTTAGTGTGGTAGTATTTCACGGTGTGCAGTTGTAAAATATGTAGATAGCATCGCTTAAAACTATTTACCCAAGTTTACTATGAGATTCAATCATCTTGATGCCTGGGCACTGTGAGAGGGATTGTGCAAGTTCATTTGGCAAAGTAGTCGACTCGACATCTGGATAGCATTACAGGAAACGTGAAGCCAGCCTCAGTGAACGGATTGCCCCGTGCCCCTGGATATCAAAATACGTGTCATTAACAATTTTTCACCACTTCCAAACAGGTCAGAGAATCCGTGTTAATTACTTGAACTGTAGGCTAAGTGATTAATGGCACCTCGGTTTGCTGTAATTTCATTGAGACTATAGGGCAGGGTTCCCCGACTGGCGGCCTGCGGGCTGAACATGGCCTGCGGGTGATTTATTTATTTGGCCCCCCAAGTTCTGACCCCCCTTCAAAAAAGTGTTTTTTATTTAGTGTTTTTATTGTTGAACATAAAAGCCTGTAAAAACACCAGCAAATCAGGTCCAAGTGATTTTAATTTGGGAAATCTGTTCCAAAGTATTCCCACGCATAAAGGCAGTGGTGTAAAGTACTTAAGTAAAAATACTTTAAAGTACTACTTAAGTCGTTTTTGGGTTTATCTGTACTTTACTTTACTATTTATATTTTTGACAACTTTTACTTTACTACATTCCTAAAGAAAATAATGTACTTTTTACTCCATACATTTTACCTAACAACCAAAAGTGCTCGTTACATTTTGAATGCTTAGCAGGACAGGAAAATTGTCCAATTCACAGACTTATCAAGAGAACATGCCTGGTCATCCCTGGTCATACTCTGATCTGGCGGACACACTAAGCACACATGCTTTGTTTGTCTGAGTGTTGGACTGTACCCCTGCCTATTTGTAAATGATGTCTGAGTGTTGGACTGTGTCCCTGGCTATCTGTAAATTATGTCTGAGTGTTGGAGTGTATCGCTGGCTATCTGTAAATGATGTCTCGGTGTTGGAGTGTTCCCCTGGCTAAAAAAAACAAGAACTTTATGTAAGGAATTTGAAATGATTCATACTTTTAATTTGACTTTTGATACTTAAGTATATTTTAGCAATGACATTTACTTTAAAACAAAATACTTTTATACTTTTACTCAAGTAGTATTTTACTGGGTGACTCACTTTTATTTGAGTCATTTTCTATTAAGGTATATGTACTTTTACTCGAGTATGACAATTGGGTACTTTTTACACCCCTGCATAATAGAGATATATGTGGTCGTATATACAAATGTAAGCAAGGTTTGAAATGATTATGTTTCAGTCAAATATTATATCTGTTTGGGTTTCTTGCAGTCAATTTGCAGTCTACAAATTATTTGTAATATGTTCTGGCACCCTGACCATCCGCTCAAGGTGATCCCTGCTATAGGATGTTCCATGACCTCTGCAACATTACTCAAACTAAAAAACAGCTTGACAGACATTGGGTCCAGCAAGTAGATGTTACACAATATAGCAAATTCTCAGAATGGTTTATCATGATGAAAAACGGAAGGCCAGGAGTCTGATAAACCTATTTCTTACACTGTAACCTAGGCATGTATGAACGCGATACAACGTAGCCTCTAACTAGTTGGGTAATGGGGTTACTCGGGGGAGGGAAGAGGCAACACGAAAGAAAGAGAGGATTTGAATTAAGCAAAACGAGCCCACCATCGCGCAGGCGGCCACCTGCGTAATAAAACAATAATGTGTGCAATGATAGGACAGAAACACACAAACCATCCATGAAAGCCTTTGTGTTTTGCATCTGAGCAAAAAAACACAAACCAAAAAAAACACATCAAAGCACAGAGACCAGGTTAATATGCACGATGGTTTTTCATACCGTTACAAATCAGACAGACATACAAACATCCCATAAATATGCGCTGGTCAGGAATACTAATCAAACCATACCTGCAATCGCTCTGTCGCTGGCTGCCACATTTTAGAAGAATCAAAGGTTTCCGTAACTACTGCTGCTGGTTATTCTCTATGTAGTCCAGCTCACATCTGCTTGTTCTCGGCGCTTGCTTCTCCTCTTCTGCAATCTGGAGAAAACAGACAGTGAATTCCAATGCTTGATGAAGCTTTCGCCTGCGAGCAGTTCCCGAGACTGGTCTGCAAGGGGCGGTAGCGACAGCCGCAAGGAAGGGCAGGACAGGGGGCCAGAGAACCCTTTTTTACAGACATACAAACTTTCCTGCTTGAACGTCGCAAAATAATTAAATTGACTGAATATTAAAGGCTCACATAAAAATATTGCCATTATTTCAAGCAATTTTGGTTAGTGTTGCTTGGTTTACTAATTGCTGTGTGGTATTATGGTTTGCTCAAATGGTCATGGTTTTGATGGTTGATGGCGCACTTCTAAAAACCCTGTTTTAACAACAGACACATTCCAGCCTTCTGGCTCCAGTGAAGTGGCTCCGTCAGATCTGGCCATGACTCAGTTTATAGGAGTTGTGGCTACCAATGGACCCCTACGAAGGCCAAACAGTGCCCCGTGACCTTGGAGGTCATGGAAAGGGGAAAAGGGGTAGAGGTCAACAAAGGCTCCCCACTCAGACTTCAGTGTAGGGTGAACCTCATCAATAACCACTGGCTCCTCTCAGCTCCACAAAGTGTGTGTGTATGTATGTGTCTGTCTGTCTGTCTGTCTGTCTGTCTGTCTGTCTGTCTGTGAATGCGTGTGGCTCTGTGTGTTTGTGTGTGTGTCCATGAGCACGTGTGTGTGTGTGTGTGTGTCCATGTGTGAATACGGGTGTGTGTGTGTGGCTCTGGGTGTGTTTGCTTGTGTGTGTCCATGCGTTCACATGTATGTGTGTGTGTGTATGTGTGTGTGTTTGTAGGCGCAGTGAGTGACGAGACGACGCCACAGCCAGCCTGTATTTACAGATGTTTACTCTGGGAACATCTGGATTAAGCAGGAGGTCACCAAGGCCGCACACGGGGCTAACAACACTCCTTATATGGGTATTTCCCACTGCTGACATGTTGTCTGGGGCAACTGGGCATGGAGAGACATGGAGGGACTGTCTATTGGTGGAAACATGTTGCCCATTTTCCTATGGTAGTGGATACTGCGTCTATAGACACTCCTCATTCTGGCCAGTGTTGTTGAGTTCCTATAGTGTCTCTGTATTTAGCATGACTTTTGGTGGATTGATGCTAGATAACACCAGTACTTACAAAACCTCAGTTTTTCCTTCATTTGTTAAGATTGATTAGGTTCTCAGGAGTTGTGAAATGCACAATATTGATGATACAATTTTGAGTTGGTTTTCAAAGCACTAGTTTAGTCCAAAAATAGTACTTAGTCTTGTGCTTTGGAGGTTATCCAAACCCACTTCTCATGTCAAGTCGTGATAAATCATCTTTTCGACTTCAGTATTATTTTCACGTTTCAAGAGTATTGAGATCTAATTGCTGAGGTTTTGGTCACAATACTCAAGAGACACTGCTGGAATTGGATTGGACAGAAGAAATACTGATTCCATTCCAAGGTTAGCTGTCCATTGGACTCCAGAAGGCAGACAGAAGAAAGGGAGGCCCGTGACAACATGGAGAACAATGACGAGTGAAGACTGAACTCCAGCAACACCAGTAGAGCTGGAGCACAGTGGAGAAGACGGCCAAAGACCACAGGAAGTGAAGATCCTTTGTTGCTGCCCAATGCTCCAGCCGGCGTGACAGGATGAGTGAGTCAATGAGGTTTTACATATTAAATTCATGTTTATACATGTGTATTACAATGACCAAGTCTTGTCATAGTACATTTCCACTGAGTCAACAGAACCCTGTGAGTCAAATGTTTTCCTAGACACAAATAGACCTCTGGTGTCATAATAAGAACAAACACCACGGAACTCACACGAGACACCAGCTGGGTTTGTGTTCACTTCAACCTTTATTGTTACATCATTGAACATAGATAATAATCATGTGGTTCTTCTCTTTTAAAAAAAGACGACCCTAGTAGGCAAAACATCAGTCAAGTGGAGAGCTCACTCGGTGCTCCGGGTGGGCGTAGATTTCACTAAAGAACCAATGGAATGGTCTAAAATGTGCCGCCCATCCGGCGCCCCAAATGAATGCACCCAGGGGTTGACCCTGAGTGGAACAACACAACCGCACACAGACAGAGAGAGAGACACCTATACCTGGGACACAGAAGCACATATATTACTGGAGCAGACCCACCAGCTGACCCCCACCTGTCAATCATCCACTCAAGACCCGCTCACCCCACCTGTCAGTCATCCACACAAGACCCGCCCACTGGCTACTCCGACCACTCCTGCAAAAACCACAATTATTATTCTTCCTTTATTTGTACAGAACTTGCATGTAAATAATAAAAACATGACAACCAATGTTTTTTTTTTAAATGCTGTTTTAAAGCTTCCCCCATAGTGTACATCTCTTCTACCTCTACCCCACGTTGTTGCCTGAAGAAGGAGACGATTTTGCCATAAACCTGGCAAAGACACAGTAAATCAACCACAATATACGGAGGGTTTCAAAATTATGCAGAAAACATTGAATCTACCCATGCACCAAGTAAGGCAACCTACTGCAGATTTTTTATATAGAAAGATATATATCGTATTGCACTATGACAAGTGCACCTATTTCTACCACACCTGTAAGAACTCCTATCAGCAGCCTCTGCTGAATCTACACTTTAAACTGAGCTCATGGGTTGGTGAGGGACATCAGGAACAACCCCCTCTAGGAACCCAATGGCATCCTGGGTAATGTAGTCACATTCTACTGGAGAGAAGAAGTAACCAAGATGGCAGTATCACCCAACACCTACTAAAAAAGGTACGCTCTTATGCTACAGTAGCTTTATGGATATTCCAACAGATTTGTATTTATCTTCCCGCATAACTATTGTTTTGTTTTTTTCTCCACTACATTTATTTTGTTCATTTTTATGTAAAGAAATACTAAATGGTTTGCATTAACTGAATTTGTGTGTATTGGTGCACGTCCGAACATGTGCAGTTAGTTGTATGTGTGAACAGGTGATGCGTGATACTGTGTGTGGGTGGGTGTGTTGCCGCTGTGTTTTCTACAAATCTTTTGTTTTGATCAGAGTGACCAGGGGCTTGTCGTCAGGGCTGTAGTCCTCGTAGGTGATGGGTGCAGCGTCGTACATGGCCGGCCGGGACTTCTTCCCAAATCTGAGAGAGGGGAAGAAAACACATATATGGAACATCACTTCAGGTAGGACAGCTAGCTACATGCAAGACAGTTCCTAATGTTTCAAGTGTAGAGTTGCTCGGTTGAGAATTAAATACAGCTGACAGGTGAGTGTAGGGTTATAAACAGAGTAATATAAACATGGTGTTGTAAGAGAGGCATTACACATTTACCCACAGTGTATTACAGGTGAGTATATCCTAGTGCTGGTAATCTTCCAAGATTAGCCTGAAATCTACCGGAATGGGCCTTTGTCTCGTGTATGACATTGTTATTGAGTATTGCATTGTTGGGTTTTGAGTTTTATAGAAAGGCAAGCAAAGCAAAGCTATAACAGGAGGTGTTTCTAATGGCTGAATCAATGTAATACATCAAATACTAACAATGTTGAGGCACTTGTGTACTTATAGTAAGCAAGCCTAGTCTACCCTGAGGTGTGACTTGTTCAGAGAGCTTTGTGCCGTCTCACCTGGCGTGGCGGATGGAGGCGATGGCGTTGCTGAACTCGCTGTCGATGCTACGGCAGTTGTAGAACTCCTGGTAGGCATGGCGAGATGAGCCCTGGTACTCGATGCGGCTGATGCGGCAGATGCCCACGATGAGGATGATGAGCATGAGGACGAAGGCGACGCACAGGGCGCCGATGATGATGTAGAGGGAGTGACGCGGCATGTTGGTCAGGGTGTCCTCGGGGTGGGCCGTCTTCCACTGCAAGTCTGAGAGAGAAACAGACAGACTTATGAATAACCTAAGCAAGGCATGTACATGTAATCATATTTCATCATTTACTCCCACAACAAGGGGATTCTGGGTAATGTACTTACGTATCTCACAGCTGGCCCCTACCCAGCCTGGGGGGCAGTGGCAGGTGTAGGCATTTGATTGGTCGATGCAGGTTCCTCCGTGATGACAGGGATTGCTCTCACACTCGTTGATGTCAACCTCACAGTCCTCCCCTGAGATAACCAATAGTGGGGCGGGGTTATGTTTAACTGGAACAGTAGGTACAGGTATACTTTGAAAGGGTTCAGAGAACAGCCTACTCCCACCTATGTCCCCAAGGCCTACTATGATAGACTGGGTGACAGACATGTGTACTCACACGCACACGCATGCACGCACACACACAAAACACACAGAGTTGAAATGCTCACCAAGGTAACCAGGTGGGCAGACACAGGTGGCGTTGAGGCCCACACTCTCACAGTGTCCTCCGTTCTGACAGTGAGCCTTCAGACAAGGATCCCTGTAGATCTCACAGTGTCTGCCTGCACAGGGACACACACATATGACCCATTAATGTTGCACACACAGTACTCTCTACAGACCTGGGTTCAAATACCTTTGGAAATATTTCAAACACTTTAAGCATTTGCTTTAGCCTGTTGAGTGCCAGGGGGGCTGTGTTTGCACTTTTTTGACTTTTTTATTGGCTCATTGCAACAGACAAGCTCATTAAAGGACAGAATAAATATTTGAAATGATTACAAATAGTATTTGAATCCAGGTCTGCTCTACACATGACAGTTTACACCAACACAGCACACTATCTCGCAATTTTCTACACAAACACATACTGTAGACCACATACAATCACTTATATGGACACATTCATAATACAAGCTGTATAAACTCATCGAATTAGCATACATATTGCAGTATCAGCATCATCACACAAGCCCACCCCAGGATAACATACTTAAAACTGTCCCCGTTGAGTTGTCAGTCACACATACACACACACACACCTACCTTCATACTGGGGAGTGCAGACACATTCGTAAGCGTTGATGAGGTCTCTGCAGGTAGCATAGTTCTGGCAGGGGGCTGACAGACACTCGTTGTATTCTTCCTCACAGTACAGACCATGGTACCCTGGGAGACACACCACACACACACATAAAGTCACACTGTCTTTGATCATAATATTAGATGACAGTTCAAGTAATGATTATGTTTAGATATCACTAACGAGAAGATCACGGTGATAGACTTTTTATGAGGGTGAGTTAAAAGTGGTTTAATGTACCTTTATTTATAAATAGAGATGATCACTTAGATGGAACAAGTCAATGTATTTCTTTGCCTACATGTCTATGGCAAAACCTTGTGGATGTTACATCCACAGACATCTTATTAAATTAATTCTAGATGCAATTCTATGGTTACGTCGATATAGCCATGATTCAGCCGTGACTGTTAGTGATGTCTATTAAATGCAGCACACCCCAGTTACCACTGGGTGGCAGGTTTGCACTGGGACTGAGAACTGTGGGTCTTGGTGTTTTTCCCTATAAAAGAGAAGCAGTATGAGCCCAAGGTCAGAACACAGCGATTGACAGAATCTCAAAGTTGATGTAGGACATTGTGTTCTTTCTTCAGAGCTTACAAGCAGAAGCTACCGTACTGAGTATAGACATGTCAGTATGTGTAATGCATGCGTGAGTGTGTGTCGGGCTGTGTGTGTGTGTCTGGCTTTCTGCTGGTGTGTGCATGTGTTTGTCGTTCACCATGAGAGGAAACATTTACATACAAAGTAAGCCTTGATAAATGCCAGAGGTTCTCATAAAAAGCCAATGAAATGTCAAGTGCCTTTCCCAGACTCCCAGACCCATATCCTCTGGCTAGTCTGACTATCCTCTGCCTGATAGGGAACAGGGAGCCTGGGATCCACTAGAGTATATATCAGATCCCTCACAGCCTCCTCTCCTCGTAGAGGGCGCAGACACCAGCTGGCATATTGATGAACAGGAGAAAAGGTCAATTATTTCCTTAAACGAGTCTGATTGCAAATCACCAATGACATCATTCCCGTTAGATGGGGGCTGTCTGAATGGAGATGTGTGATTGGATGGCATCATCTGCCCAACTAGTGTAGTCAAACAATGGTTGCAGACAGACAATGGTCTGGAAGGAAGCGCAAAGCAACTGTCTCACCTAATAAAAAGAGATCCTAATAAAAATCAACCAGATGACAGAGGAGAAGGAGAGGGAAATGAGGTGGGGAAAGAGAGATACAGAAAGAGAAGAGAGGAGGACAGAGAGAGAGGGACAGAAAGCCAAAGAGAGAAAGAGATGAAGAGCAATGGAGAGTAACAGAGAATAGGTTAGCGTGAAAGGTGAAAAGAGATATTATGTGTGAATAACCGTGTGATATTATGTGTGAATATACTGTGTGATATTATGTGTGAATATACTGTGTGATTTTATGTGTGAACATACTGTGTGAACATACTGTGTGAATATACTGTGTGATANGTGAATATACTGTGTGATATTATGTGTGAATATACTGTGTGATTTTATGTGTGAACATACTGTGTGAACATACTGTGTGAATATACTGTGTGATATTATGTGTGAATATACTGTGTGATATTATGTGTGAATATACTGTGTGATATTATGTGTGAACATACTGTGTGAACATACTGTGTGATATTATGTGTGAATATACTGTGTGATATTATGTGTGAATATACTGTGTGATATTATGTGGGAACATACTGTGTGATATTATGGGTGAATATACTGTGTGATATTATGTGTGAATATACTGTGTGATTTTATATGTGAATATACTGTGTGATATTATGTGGGAACATACTGTGTGATATTATGTGTGAATATACTGTGCATTTGGAATGTATTCAGACCCCTTCCCTTTTCCACATTTTGTTACGTTACAGCCTTAATCTAAAATGTATTAAATAAAACATTTTCTCCATCAATCTACACACAATACCCCATAATGAATTTTTAGCAAAACAGAAATACCTTATTTACATAAGTATTCAGAACCTTTGCTATGGGACTTGAGCTCGGGTGCATCTTCTTCACCAAACTAGATCTCAGAAGCGCTTACAACCTGGTGCGTATCCGGGAGGGAGACGAGTGGAAGACGGCATTCAGTACCACCTCAGGGCACTATGAGTACCTCGTCATGCCGTACGGGTTGATGAATACGCCATCAGTCTTCCAAGCCTTTGTAGATGAGATTTTCAGGAACCTGCACAGGCAGGGTGTAGTGGTGTATATGATGACATTTTGATATACTCCACTACACGCGCCGAGCATGTGTCCCTGGTGCGCCTGTTGGAGCATGACCTGTACGTCAAGGCTGAGAAATGCCTGTTCTTCCAGCAGTCCGTCTCCTTCCTAGGGTACAGCATTCCCACCTCAGGGGTGGATATGGAGAGTGACCGCATTTCAGCCGTGCGTAATTGACCGACTCCCACCATGGTAAAGGAGGTGCAGCGGTTTTTAGTTTGCCAACTACTACAGGAGGTTTATCCGGGGTTTTGGTCAGGTAGGGGCTCCCATTACCTCACTGCTGAAGAGGAGCCCGGTACGTTTGCAGTGGTCAGCTGAGGCGGACAGGGCTTTTGGTCACCTGACAGCTCTGTTTACCTCGGCTCCCGTGCTGGCCCATCCGGATCCCTCTTTGGCGTTCATAGTGGAGGTGGACTTGTCCGAGGCTGGGATAGGAGCTGTGCTCTCTCAGCGCTCGGGTACGCCACCGAAGCTCCGCCTCTGTGCCTTCTTCTCGAAGAAGCTCAGCCCGGCGGAGCGAAACGACGTGGGGGACCGGGAGCTGTTGGCTGTCGTAAAGGCCTTGAAGGCGTGGAGACATCGGCTTGAGGGGGCTAAACACCCTTTTCTCATCTGGACTGACCACCGCAATCTGGAGTACATCCGGGCAGCGAGGAGACTGAACCCTCGTCAGGCAAGGTGGGCCATGTTTTTCACCCGTTTTGTTTTCACCCTGTCCTACAGACCAGGCTCCCAGAACGTGAAGGCAGATGCACTGTTGCGTCTGTATGACAGAGGAGCGGCCCATGGATCATACTCCCATACTTCCGGCCTCCTGCCTGGTAGCGCCGGTGGTGTGGGAGCTGGACGCGGACATTGAGCAGGCGTTGCGTGCAGAGCCCGCTCCCATCCAGTGTCCCGCTGGGCGTCTGTACGTCCCGTCTGCTGTCCGTGACCGGTTGATCTATCGGGCCCACACGTCACCCTCCTCTGGTCATCCTGGTATTGGTCGGACAGTGCGCTGTTTGAGCAGGAGGTACTGGTGGCCTACCTTGGCTAAGGACGTGAGGGTTTATGTTTCCTCCTGCTCAGTGTGCGCCCAGTGTAAGGCTCCTATGCACCTGCCCAGAGGGAAGCTAAACCCCTTACCCGTTCCACAACGGCCTTGGTCGCACTTGTCGGTGGATTTCCTTACTGATTCCCCCCCCCCCCCTCACAGGGTAACACCGCGATCCTGGTCATTGTGGATCGGTTCTCTAAGTCCTGTCGTCTCCCTCTGCCCGGTCTCCCTACAGCCCTACAGACTGCTGAGGCCTTGTTTATGCACGTCTTCCGGCACTACGGGGTGCCTGAGGATATAGTGTCTGATCGAGGTCCCCAGTTCATGTCGAGGGTCTGGGCAGGTGAGTAATGGGCAGGTGGAGAGTAACTAAACCAGGATGTGGGCAGGTTTCTGCGGTCTTATTGCCAGGACCGGCCGGGGGAGTGGGCGGCGTTCGTGCCCTGGGCCGAGATGGTACAGAACTCGCTCCGCCACTCCTCCACTAACCTCTCCCCCTTCCAGTGCGTACTGGGGTACCAGCCGGTTCTGGCGCCTTGGCATCAGAGTYAGACCGAGGCTCCTGCGGTGGACGACTGGTTCAGGCAAACGGAGGAGACATGGGGAGATGCTCATGTTCACCTTCAGCGGGCGCAGACCATCACTGCAGTGAGGCCCCGGTGTTCGCACCGGGGGACCGGGTCTGGCTCTCGACCCGAAACCTGCCCCTCCGCCTGCCCTGCTGGAAGCTGGGTCTGCGGTTTGTGGGGCCATTTAAAGTCCTGAGGAGAGTGAACGAGGTTTGTTACAGGTTACAGCTTCCACCCGATTACCGTATTAACCCCTCGTTCCATGTGTCTCTCCTCAGGCCGGTGGTGGCTGGCCCGCTCCAGGAGTCTGAGGTGTGGGAGGTTCCTCCGCCCCCTCTGGACATCGAGGGGGCCCCGGCGTACTCCGTTCGCTCCATACTGGATTCGAGGCGTCGGGCGAGGGGCCTTCAGTACCTCGTGGAGTGGGAGGGGTACGGTCCGGAGGAGAGGTGCTAGGTTCCGGTCGAGGACGTGTTGGATCCTTCAATGCTGCAGGAGTTCCACCGTCTCCGTCCGGATTGCCTTTCGCCTCGCCCTCCGGGTCGTCCCCGAGGCCGGTGTCAGCGCGCCGCTGGAGCCGCGTGTCAAGGGGGGGTACTGTCACGACTTCCGCCGAAGTCAGTTCCTCTCCTTGTTCGGGCGGCGCTCGGCGTCGCCGGTCTTCTAGCCATCATTGATCCACTTTTCATTTTCCTTTTGTTTTGTCTTGTCTTCCCACACACCTGGTCTCATTTCCCTCATTACATGTTGTGTATTTAAACCTCTGTTCCCCCCATGTCTTTGTGCGGAATTGTTTATTGTAAGTGCATGTGCACGTTTTCTCTGGTGCGCGACGGGTTTTGTACCCATTTGTTTGTTGTTCTGATTTCCGGTGGTTTCATGAATAAAACTGCTCCGTTGATTACCCTGTTTTGCTCTCCTGCGCCTGACTTCCCTGCCGCCAGTTACGCACTCCCTAACAGCATTCTGTTTCCATTGATCATCCTTGAGATGTTTCTGCAACTTGATTGGAGTCCACCTGTGGTAAATTCAATTGATTGGACATGATTTGGAAAGGCACACACCTATCTATATAAAGTCCCACAGTTGACAGTGCATGTCAGAGCAAAAACCAAGCCATTAGGTTGAAGGAATTGTCCATAGAGCTCTGAGACAGGATTGTGTCGAGGCACATATCTGGCGAAGGGTACCAAAACATTTATGCAGCATTGAAGGTCCCCAAAAACACAGTGGGGTCCATCATTCTTAAATGTAACCACCAAGACTCTTCCTAGAGCTGGCCACCCGGCCAAACTGAGCAATCGGGGGAGAAAGGCCTTGGTCAGGGATGTGACCAAGAACCCGATGGGCACTCTGACAGAGCTCCAGAGTTCCATTGTGGAGATCGGCGAACCTTCCAGAAGGACAACCATCTCCGCAGCACTCCACCAAATCAGGCCTTTATGGCTGAATGGGCAGACGGAAGCCACTCCTCTGCAAAAGGCACATGACAGCTCGCTTGGAGTTTGCCAAAACGCACCTAAGGACTTTCAGACCATGAGAAACAAGATTCTCTGGTCTGATGAAACCAAGCTTGAACTCTTTGGCCTGAATGCCAAGCCTCACATCTGGAGGAAACCTGGCACCATCCCTACGGTAAAGCATGGTGGTGGCAGTACCATGCTGTGGGGATGTTTTTCAGCGGCAGGGACTGGGAGATTAGTTAGGATCAAGACAAAGATGAACGGAGCAAAGTACAAAGAGATCCTTGATGAAAACCTGCTCCAGAGTGGTCAGGACCTCAGACTTGGGCCAGATTCACCTTCCAACAGGACAACAACCCTAAGCACACAGCTAAGACAACACAGGAGTCTCTGAATGTCCTTGAGTGGCCCAGCCAGAGCCCGGACCTGAATGAACATCTCTGGAGAGACGTGAAAATAGCTGTGCAATGACGCTCCCCATCCAACCTGACAGAGCTTGAGAGGATCTGCACAGAAGAATGCTAGAAACTCCCCAAGTACAGGTGTGCCAAGGCTGTAATCGATGCCAAAGGTGCTTCAACAAAGGGTCTGAATACTTATGTAAATGTGATTTCAGTTTTTTATTTTTACTAAATAAAAAAAACTTGCTTTGTCATTGAGGGGAAAAAAACGATTTCATCAATTTTAGAATAAGGCTGTAACGTAACAAAATGTGGAAAAAGTGAAGGGGTCTGAATACTTTCTGAATGCACTGTACAGTATATATGGGAATGAACATACTGTACCAATGCAAGGTCTGAGGTTGTTTCAATGAGAGAACAAATAACATAATGCGATGGTATGAGACAATAATATACTAATAAGAGTATGAACACAGTGAGAAGTATCTGGCTACAGAGGACAGTCTGAATGGATAGTGTGATCCCCAAAGGAACTATTTTAATTGAAGTGATCTAAAAATTGTAGAATTGGGTTGTTTCTGTAAAAAATAAAATAAAAAAAAGCCATTACTAATTTGGTAATCTCACTCCCGATCCAACCTAAGATTGCAAATTACATCAAAATGAAAACTGAAAGGCAGAAAGATATATAAAGGGAACTCTTTGACAGACTGATAGAGAGGAGCAGCAGCCCGTCACACTGTGTTGATGCTTCTACTGATAGGGTTGTTCTCCTGTAATCATTATCCCTTATTCAGCAATTACCCAGCTGTGTGACCACACCTGGATTTAAATACTATTTGAAATATTTGCAATATTACTACCATTTGTTTAAGCCTGCCTGGAGTGCCAAATGGGCGGGGTTTGCAATTTTGTGACTATTCTATTGGTTCCCTTGTACCAGGCAAGCTCAATCAAGCCCAGCTAAAGTAATTGAAATTATTTCAAATAGTATTTGAACCCAGGTGTGGTCATACAGCTGGGTAATTGCTGAATAAGGGATAATGATTTGTCATCATTCCACACCATTAATCTGAACATGGAGCCATAAAAACCAGTGGCATGATCAATGAGCACATAATGGGCATGGTATTACGCACTCTGTGTCTGCATCAATGATATCACTGGGTGGGTTGGGGAATGGGTTGTGGAATAGTGAGTAGTAACAATGCTCATTTAAGATGCAGTATATTACATGTTACAGGTTCACTGTAACATATTTACTGTGGGAGAATCAATCTGTTAGCTAGTTTTACAGCTCATCTATAGTGTGGGTAATGGAAGGTGGATCAGATTACCCCCCATACTAACACACGCTCGCTTTCACGCAGACACAGGATGGCTAACCTGGGACACACAGACACCTGAAGCTAGTGCCCACACTGCGGCAAATCCCGTGAGCACAGGGGTTGAGGGCACAGAAGTCCACCAACTGGGCACAGGTCGGGCCGGTAAAGCCGGCGGCACAGCTGCAGCCAAAGCCCAGGCCGGGACCCTGGGGGAAGCAGCTCCCGTTGTTGTGGCAGGGGCTGGAGGCACATGGGTCCACCCTCTGTTCACACATACTGCCCTGATACCCTGAGAGAGATGAAGGGAGAAAAAGAGTGAGCGAGAGGAGCGAGAAAGAGGGGGGGGGGGGGGGGGGGGGGGGGCATCTGGTCTGGTGGCAGGAATGCTGTGGGGTTCTGGGAGTGTGAAGGACCCCATTGTGGGTGTTGAGGTGGCTCTGTGGACTCACTGGGATGTAGCTTACAGCGTCTATTTTGTCTACACACATACACACACCCGTCCCCAGTCTCCCGCCCACACACAAACACATACAAACAAACAATAATATATACTAATAATATACAAACACCACAAGCCAGCAAACCCATACTTAAAGACGGTACTTTGGCGACTAGTAAGTCTTTTTTAAACCTCCTGCTTTGGGCTGGACGTGTCCATGTGTAGTTCATACATGCATAATCTATGAGAAAGAAAGAAAAGATCCTGTCTGAGAGACACACAGAAACCCAGCGACTCCAGCAGATTATTTCCTCCCTCTCTGCAGTGACAGTGAGATAATGTCCATCAGTCTGGGTGATATTGAGTCCTCCTTGCATCTGGATAAATGAATCAGCAGACCCTGAGAGCCTATCTTCATTAGCCCGATGAACTACACACACTTACACAATCACTGACACAATCAACATGCTCCTGGGTTATATTGACTGTGTAACACACACACAGGCCAACACGCATACATAGGCTGACACAAACACCCTCATAAATGCTCACACACACACACAGTCCCTTCACAATAACGCACAGTCTCCTCTCTGCGCTACCATGGTGATGATCCTGATAAAAACACCATTCTCCTGAGGAGGGAGGGAGGACAGAGGGGAGGGTGGAGAGAGGAGAGGAGGGAAGCGGCAAGGGGGGCACCTTGAGAGTGGCAGAGATGGTGGCAGTGATTGCAGAAGGTATGACAAAGTGCAAGTTTGATTGAGGGTGACCTCAATTTATGATCAGTCTTTCTCATAAGAGCATCAGGGTGTAGAAGGCTAGTGGGAGTAGAAAAGCCAGGTCAAACCACATAGACTGCAGAATTAGACGTTTGTCCAGGTACCCGGGACGTCTAGAGATACCTTCAATACCGGTCACTAGGGGCAACGTGAGCGCCTTTTACCATCGAGCAGTCTTACGGCTTGCTAGCACGTTGTGGATGGMGATAGAGATAGGACTTAAAGGTCCCGAACAAAAAGGTCCCATGTAAAAAACCTTTAGAGTGACTAAAATATCACACATAATATTTTGGGGGATAGAAATGCTCACAATTTTTGAAATATGACTTTTTCTTTCATGGCTAACCACCAGGAAGTTTGAAAAGACACCCTGAGTGGGCAGGGAGCTTATATTCATGAGCTTGCCTTACAGCTCTTTGAAATGCCTATGTCAAGAAACGTGGATGCAGTGAGCAGTAAAATAATCTCAAGCTAATTTGGTGATACACAATTAACTCAAACTACATAAAAATTGCATCACTAGCTAGATTTCCATCCAATTGGCGACAAATTATCATGAGAGTATTCAAAAGAATTACCAGTGGTGTGCTTCCACCAAACAGACTTGTTGCAGATAAAAATCAGTATGTGATGACATAGTGAACACACAAAGACATGTTTCACTTAGGTTTTCATGTACCGAATCAAAATCTACAGTTCAATATGTTTTCCACTCTACCGATAGTTTTGTCAGAAAAACTGTTGCTTTAAATAGCAAATGTGCTACTCTGGTCTGGGCACCTGCGCTCTAGCCAACAGCTCGCAAATACAGTGTAGGTAGGCTGTGCGGGTACAGTAGGCTAGTCTACATGATGAGATTATTATGGATAAGACGGAGAATATTTGTATTTGTCAAATGGCAGTCAAGTATCGATCATCATGTCACCAGAATAAGACCCTCGATATTTATTGGAAAGGAGCATCAAAATCACCATGCACTTTCACCACCCTGTGAAGTTCATCATAACTAATAAAATGCTGTAGACTAATAAACTGCATGGTTTCATCATGTGACTCTAAGTTTACTTGATAGTGGCAAAATATATATACACTGCTCAAAAAATAAGGGAACACTTAAACAACACAATGTAACTCCAAGTCAATCACACTTCTGTGAAATCAAACTGTCCACTTAGGAAGCAACACTGATTGACAATAAATTTCACATGCTGTTGTGCAAATGGAATAGACAAAAGGTGGAAATTATAGGCAATTAGCAAGACACCCCCAAAAAGGAGTGATTCTGCAGGTGGTGACCCAGACCACTTCTCAGTTCCTATCTTCCTGGCTGATGTTTTGGTCACTTTTGAATGCTGGCGGTGCTCTCACTCTAGTGGAGCATGAGACGGAGTTTACAACCACACAAGTGGCTCAGGTAGTGCAGTTCATCCAGGATGGCACATCAATGCGAGCTGTGGCAAAAGGTTTGCTGTGTCTGTCAGCGTAGTGTCCAGAGCATGGAGGCGCTACCAGGAACAGGCCAGTACATCAGAGACGTGGAGGAGGCCGAGGAGGGCAACAACCCAGCAGCAGGACCGCTACTCCGCCTTTGTGCAAGAAGGTGCACTGCCAGAGTCCTGCAAAATGACCTCCAGCAGGCCACAAATGTGCATGTGTCTGCTCAAACGGTCAGAAACAGACTCCATGAGGGTGGTATGAGGGCCCGACGTCCACAGGTGGGGTTGTGCTTACAGCAGCACCGTGCAGGACGTTTGGCATTTGCCAGAGAAACACCAATATTGGCAAATTCGCCACTGGCGCCCTGTGCTCTTCACAAATGAAAGCAGGTCACACTGAGCACATGAGCACATGTGACAGACGTGACAGAGTCTGGAGACGCGTGGAGAACGTTCTGCTGCCTGCAACATCCTCCAGCATGACCGGTTTGGCGGTGGGCTAGTCATGGTGTGGGGTGGCATTTCTTTGTGGGGCCGCACAGCCCTCCATGTGCTCGCCAGAGGTAGCCTGACTGCCATTAGGTACCGAGATGAGATCCTCAGACCCTTGTGAGACCATATGCTGACACATGCACATTTGTGGCCTGCTGGAGGTCATTTTGCAGGGCTCTGGCAGTGCACCTCCTTGCACAAAGGCGGAGGTAGCGGTCCTGCTGCTGGGTTGTTGCCCTCCTACGGCCTCCTCCACGTCTCCTGATGTACTGGCCTGTCTCTGGTAGCGCCTCCATGCTCTGGACACTACGCTGACAGACACAGCAAATCTTTTTGCCACAGCTCGCATTGATGTGCCATCCTGGATGAACTGCACTACCTGAGCCACTTGTGTGGGTTGTAGACTCCGTCTCATGCTACCACTAGAGTGAGAGCACCGCCAGCATTCAAAAGTGACCAAACATCAGCCAGGAAGCATAGGAACTGAGAAGTTGTCTGTGGTCACACATGCAGAATCCTCCTTTTTTGGGGGTGTCTTGCTAATTGCCTATAATTTCCACCTTTTGTCTATTCCATTTGCACAACAGCATGTGAAATTATTGTCAATCAGTGTTGCTTCCTAAGTGGACAGTTTGATTTCATAGAGTGTGATTGACTTGGAGTTACATTGTGTTGTTTAGTGTTCCCTTTATTTTTTTGAGCAGTGTATATATAATAATATACTATAATACTATATATATATATATATACACACACACACACACTTTTTTTGGGGGGGGGGGCTTGCCTGTTATGCATGTTATTTTTCCATTAATACATGTCACATATCAGTTTGCAAACAATATATATATATATACACACATGTATATAAATATATATATACAAACACACACACACACACATCATTGAGTTAATAAAGCCGTGTACAAACAGGCAGCTCCAAAATGCAGGTGTTTCAGCCTAGCTCAGTGCTTTCTGTGGTGGTGGGGCAGGCCAGCAGAAAATAGGAGCATTGTACCGTGATTGGCTCAGCATTGCACTGTGATTGGCTCAGTGTTCTGTCACTCATGGGGACACTACGTCACTCGCCTTTAATAAGGGTAGACATCAAGAATGTGAGCCGTTTGTGTGCTGCCATCGAGTTACATTAGAAGTGCCCTTCCAAGAAGGCTCAAGGTCATTGGCCACAGATAAAATTACGTCAAATCACGTTATATCTACAGTAGCTTTGATTGGACTGATCATGTCAACATCATACTTWAAAATTTTTAGCTAGCAGTCATCATCATGAATCAAGTCGACAATCTACTGGCAAATCCTTTTAATCCTTGTCATATGAAGAGAAATAATGAAGAGAAATTATAGATAAAACGTATCGGTGCTCATCGACCATTGGACATAAACATTACACAGCAAGTTGGAAATYGCAAATTCAACAAAGAGTTGTTTGGAAGGAATCGGTGACAGTAGCTAACCGCAAGCATTGCAACTGGGAAGTCCGACTGGGAAAATACGTTTTGAAYGGTCATCCAACTCGGAACTGTAAATCTTTGATGACAAAATGTTCCAACGAAGGACTGCCACGCACAACAAGGTGAGTCCAAAAATGTCTTGTATGCTGCTGCATAAATTATGTAATATGCCAGGGAGATATGGTCAGCCATATAAGCTGTTTTTTTTTTAAAGGCAGTAAACGAGGCTGAATGAACTGTTTCGCTGCCAGACAAGGCTCCRCTGATAGCCAGGTGTAGCGGTGGTAGGGATTCACTCCATGGTGCTGAAAAGAAAGCTCTGCTGTTGGGACAGCTTTATGTAGGCACTGACAGTTTGTGGGCACCGCTTGTCACCATTATAGTGCAATTAATGTATTGTTTAGTGTTGTGTAGTGGCTTTGCTGGCATGCATCTAAAAAAATGTTGGGGGACTTTGCCCCACCAAGATTTACATGCTAAAATCACCACTGCTTCGATATGATAGTTATTATATCTATATTTGCGCATAAAGGCATTTCCACCACCATTTCTCACATAATTCATTTAACAGACACAAAAAGATCCCACCATGTCAAACAAACAAATTGTCTGTCTGCATTTATAGAATTGTACCGAAACTTCTTGTTTCCATCACAGCTGTCATGATTTTCTTTCATWTGGTATGACTTTACTTGTATAAAAACTGTGGATGGAAACATGATTAATGAAGTAAATGTTTTTATGCATCCCTTTTGGCATGTCTTGTGATGCGGTTCACAACAGCACTGACGGATGTGTTGGCATGACAGCTGCTTCAGAGTTTTGAATGACCCTTCCCGCTCTTTTGTTCCATGCTGGCTGAAGACCTAGCTAGCCAGTAACTAGCTAACACCAGACACAGATGAAAGGGGAGACATATACTGTAAGTATCTTTGCCATAGATGAAGTGTAAAATTGTAATTATACTGTATTTGCTGACACGCTACAGTCAAATGTTGGCATCAGTAGAGTAGCTATATAAACCACGTCCCTCTGCAAACACGCCTTCTCCAATGTTGGTTACAGGGCAGTACTTATTTAAACTAGGTAAGAGAATATTATGTTACCATTGGTGTATTAACATGAGAGTTAGGGTCACCCTATTYCCTTAATAATCCTGCCTCCTGAATCCAAGTGTTTGACATGGGGGATGGGATCAGTAACTTTATGATCAAAACTCATCAATGTAGAAGAAACAGTAATTTTTCATACTTTGGGCATCATACTTCGATTTGGTTTTATCCAAATATCATCCAATTTCATGAAAAACATGATTTTGAATGTTCATGACTTTTAAACTGCGCTCTACAACTCAGAGGATTGTGGGTTCAATCACATTGCTAGGCATTCATTGTTATGTTTTTCTATTTTAACCCTATCCCAAACCTTAACCTTTACCAGTCGGAATGAATGATTAAACGTAATTGTCGAGTTTTGACGTTTATCACTCCCCCTATATGTGTGCACACACAGACATATAGACACACAACCGCACATAATCTCAGATGTAGTAGAAAAGGTGACATGACAAAAGGTAAAGAAAAGAAAGAGGTAAAGGTGCCAAAAAGGAGGATGTGAAGATAGGAAGGAGGGAAATCACAGCTCTATTCCTTTATCTCTGTAGAAAGATAAGTCTGCACTGCACAGTTTTCACACCCTGCTGCTTGTGTGCATTTGCCTTGGGCCTTGTTGTCAGGGAGATTGGCTCGGTGTCTGAGCATCAGGACCCCATCTCTCAATTCAATTCAAGGGGCTTTAATGGCATGGGAGACATATTAACATTGCCAAAGCAAGTGAAGTAGATGATATACAAAAGTGAAAWAAACAGTTAAAATGAACAGTAAACATTACACTCACAGAAGTTCCAAAAGAATAAAGACATTACAAATGTCATATTATGTACAGTGGGGAGAACAAGTATTTGATACACTGCCGATTTTGCAGGTTTTCCTACTTACAAAGCATGTAGAGGTCTGTAATTTTTATCATAGGTACACTTCAACTGTGAGAGACGGAATGGTGGATGTGGAGGGGGGGGGGGGTTCCTGTGTTGATGTGTGTGCATGCATATGTGTGAATGCATGCACTCGCATGTGTGTGTCTTTATCATGCCTGCTGACCCATACCCCCCTGTGTCATAGTGAATTATGAGCTTGGTCTTGGGGAGAGTTGTTCAA
>NC_036862.1:16692831-16850613 GCF_002910315.2 Salvelinus sp. IW2-2015 | reverse complement strand
TTGGGTGAGTAGATGCACCACTTTATTTAAAAAATGTGAAATTTCAGAAAAATAGTCGAGAATTATTTATTTCAGCTTTATATTTCTTCTTCACATTCCCAGTGGGTCAGAATTTACATACATTCAATTAGTATTTGGTAGCATTGCCTTTAAATTGTTTAACTTGGGGTCAAATGTTTCGGGTTAGCCTTCCACAAGCTTCCCACAATAAGTTGGATGTATTTTGGCCCATTGCTCCTGACAAGAGCTGGGTGTGGTCCCATGGGGTGTTTATTACTTGCCGTACTATTGTTTGTGCAGATGAACGTGGTACCTTCATGCGTTTGGAAATTGCTCCCAAGATGAACCAGACTTGTGAGGTCTACAATTTTTTTCTTGAGGTCTTCTTTTGATTTTCCCATGTGTCAAGCAAAGAGGCACTGAGTTGAAGGTATCCCTTGAAATACATCCACAGGTACACCTCCAATTGACCAATGATGTCAATTAGCCTATCAGAAACTTCTAAAGCCATGACATAATTTCTGGAATTTTCCAAGCTGTTTAAAGGCACAGTCAATTTAGGTATGTAAACTTCTGACCCACTGGAATTGTGATACAGTGAATTATAAGTGAAATAATCTGTCTGTAAACAATTGCTGGAAAATGACTTGTGTAGATGTCCTAAACGACTTGCCAAAACTAAAGTTTGTTAACAAGATATTTGTGGAGTGGTTGAAAAAACGAGTTTAATGACTCCACCTAATGTATGTAAACCTCCGACTTTAACTGTACACCTTGGCCTAAACGATCTGAGACAAGGCAAGAAGAGCCTTCTATGCCATCAAAAGGAACATAAAAGTTAACATACCAATTAGGATCTGGATAAAAAACTTGAATCAGTCATATAACCCATTGCCTTTATGGTTGTGAGGTCTGGGTCTGCTCACCAACTAAGAAATTCACAAAATGGGACAAACACCAAATTGAGACTCTGCATGCAAGATTCTGCAAAAAATCCTCTGTGTACAACGTAAAACACCAAATAATGCATGCAGAGCAGAATTAGGCCGATACCCGCTAATTATCAAAATCTAGAAAAGCGACATTAAATTCTACAACCACCTAAAAAGGAAGTGATTCCCAAACCTTCCATAACAAAGCCATCACCTACAGAGAGATGAACCTGCAGAAGAGTCTCCTCATCAAGCTGGTCCTGGGCTCTGTTCACAAACATAAACAGACCCACAGAGCCCAGGACAGCAACACAATTAGACCCAACTAAATCATGAGAAAACAAAAAGATAATTACTTGACACATTGGAAAGAATTAACAAAAAAACTGAGCAAACTAGAATGCTATTTGGCCCTAAAACAGAGACTACACAGTGTCAGAATACCTGACCACTGTGACTGACCCAAACTTAAGGAAAGCTTTGACTATGTACAGACTCAGTGAGCATAGCCTTGCTATTGAGAAAAGGCCGTCGTAGGCAGACATGGCTCTCAAGACAAGACAGCCTATGTGCACACTGCCCACAAAATGAGGTGGAACTGAGCTGCACTTCCTGCTCAACTCCTGCTCAATGTATGACCATATTAGAGACACATATTTCCCTCAGATTACACAGATCCACAAAAGATTTGAGAACAAACCTGATTTTGATAAACTCCCATATCTACTGGGTGAAATTCCACAGTGTGCCATCACAGCAGCAATAATTGTGTGACCTGTTGCCACAAGAAAAGGGCAACCAGTGAAGAACAAACACCACTGTAAATACAACCCATATTTATGTTTATTTATTTTCCCATTTTACTTTAACCATTTGCACATCTTTACAACAATGTATATATACAGTGGGGAGAACAAGTATTTGATACACTGCCATTTTGCAGGTTTTCCTACTTAAAAGCATGTAGAGGTCTGTAATTTTTTATCATAGGTACACTTCAACTGTGAGAGACGGAATCTAAAACAAAAATCACATTGTATGATTTTTAAGTAATTAATTAGCATTTTATTGCATGACATAAGTATTTGATACATCAGAAAAGCAGAACTAATATTGTGTACAGAAACCTTTGTTTGCAATTACAGAGATCATACGTTTCCTGTAGTTTTGACCAGGTTTGTACACACTGCCAGCAGGGATTTTGGCCCACTCCTCCTCCATACAGACCTTCTCCAGATCCTTCAGGTTTCGGGCTGTCGCTGGGCAATACGGACTTTCAGCTCCCTCCAAAGATTTTCTATTGGTTCAGGTCTGGAGACTGGCTAGGCCACTCCAGGACCTTGAGATGCTTCTTACGGAGCCACTCCTTAGTTGCCCTGGCTGTGTGTTTCGGGTCGTTGTCATGCTGGAAGACCCAGCCATGACCCATCTTCAATGCTCTTACTTAGGGAAGGAGGTTGTTGGCCAAGATCTCGCGATACATGCCCCATCCATCCTCCCCTCAATACGGTGCAGTCGTCCTGTCCCCTTTGCAGAAAAGCATCCCCAAAGAATGATGTTTCCACCTCCATGCTTCATGGTGGGATGGTTCTTGGGTTGTACTCATCCTTCTTCTTCCTCCAAACACGGCGAGTGGAATTTAGACCAAAAAACTCATTTTTGTCTCATCAGACCACATGACCTTCTCCCATTCCTCCTCTGGATAATCCAGATGGTCATTGGCAAACTTCAGACGGTCCTGGACATGCGCTGGCTTGAGCAGAGGGACCTTGCGTGCACTGCAGGATTTTGATCCATGACGGCGTAGTGTGTTACTATTGGTTTTCTTTGAGACTGTGGTCCCAGCTCTCTTCAGGTCATTGACCAGGTCCTGCCGTGTAGTTCTGGGCTGATCCCTCACCTTCCTCATGATCATTGATGCCCCACGAGGTGAGATCTTGCATGGAGCCCCAGACCGAGGGTGATTGACCGTCATCTTGAACTTCTTCCATTTTCTAATAATTGCGCCAACAGTTGTTGCCTTCTCACCAAGCTGCTTGCCTATTGTCCTGTAGCCATCCCAGCCTTGTGCAGGTCTACAATTTGATCCCTGATGTCCTTACACAGCTCTCTGGTCTTGGCCATTGTGGAGAGGTTGGAGTCTGTTTGATTGAGTGTGTGGACAGGTGTCTTTTATACAGGTAACGAGTTCAAACAGGTGCAGTTAATACAGGTAATGAGTGGAGAACAGGAGGGCTTCTTAAAGAAAAACGAACAGGTCTGTGAGAGCCGGAATCTTACTGGTTGGTAGGTGATCAAATACTTATGTCATGCAATAAAATGCAAATGAATTACTTAAAAATCATACAATGTGATTTTCTGGATTTTTGTTTTAACCACCACACACATACTTTACCAAGCCTGCACACTTAACCAGATTCCCAGGGGAGCTCTGATATGAAAGGAGAGCAGCTTTAGCAGAGCAGCTGTACTCCAATAGAGTGAGTTAGGAGTCTAAATATAGTACCTCCAGCCCTCCTGTTCCTCACTGGAGACAGTGCCAGTCCCAGAGCTGAGAGTGAGACCTCAGAGGACAGAGAGAGCTAGGAGGACTGCTGGGAGCAACCTCCTCAAGAGGCTCTGGCTGTGTCTGAAATGGTACCCATATATCATCAAGCAGATCGCTCAAGATTGACTTTGAAATTGGACGTCTGTCCATGTCCTGAGGAGGATACGTCAATCCCATGACTTTGAATCCGATTGCGCGTTCAATCCCAGTGGTAGACACTCATTTTTTACAGTCTGGTTTTAACCATATCCCAAACCTTAACCCTTAACTTAACCATTCAGAATGGATGCCTAAAGTTAATGTGTTAACCCTATCCCAACCCTTAACCAACCATTCAGAATGAATGACTAAAGTTAATGTGTTAACCCTATCCCAACCCTTATTTTCAAGATTTGACATTTGGAGAAACGTGGATAAAAGTCTGAATCTGAAGTCAAATTGGTAAAACCATGATAGTTGCACTACTTTTGGCCAGGGCTCAAAGGCGCTCTGACATGATTGGTCATGAATGGACATGACACCTAATAACCGAACTTGTGTCATGTTTATGATACTGCTCTGCTATCAAACTACTACTATACACCTGCTCACCTGCTATTTGCCTTCAGCAGTGGCATTTGATGATCATTATCCGTGATTCTGCTATGCTTGCCTCTGCTATTGTTGTAATCTGTTGTCATCCATCACTTTTTTATGCACTGCCAAACGAAGCCAACTGATCATTACAGCTCTTCACTGCATGTGTCTCCGGAGACAGTGATAGTTAAAGAGAGGATCTAGAGTAAAGATACTTGTCACGTCTTCTCCAAATAAATAAGAGACAGTCTAGTCCAAAAGGAAACAGTGGAGGTAAATTAACAACAGTACAAGAGTGTGTATTTTCCTCATTCCCCATAATTCCAGGTCCGTCAACTCCAACTTTAGCACTTCACAACTTCTCTGTACCTAGTACTAAGAGGTATGCTACAAAGCAGGATCAATTAGTTAGCCAGCTAACCTTGATAAGCAACCAGAAATAATTATTGATTTTATAGATCATTTAAAAAGCTAAACTTAAATATGTCTATTTGTCTGTTAATTCAATTAGACCATGCCCATTTCAAGCTGATCTTTCTAAAAAATAAAAAGTTAGCAGAATATTTAGACAAGTTAGTTGGCTAACTCCATAATCCTGCTTTGTAGAATACAACTCTGCTATACTGCTGCCCTCAGTCACCTGCCAGAAAACAACAAGAAAACAACTGTGAACCCTAACACATTCTTTACGTCTCTCCTGCTCAGTCTCTCACGACTGGATGGGAATCAGATGGACAGGAGTCTGCAGCTTGGAGTCTACAGCCTGGAGTCTGCAGTGTGGAGCCGTACGCTCCCAATCCTAGTGTGTTTGTGTATAAACAGAGGTAGAGGTGAGGCAAGGTGCCTCCTCATCACCCCCCACTGGCTGATTGTTGTCACCTCTGCAGTCACCTCTGCAGTCACCTCTGCAGTCACCTCTGCAGTCACCTCTGCAGTCATCTGGTCATTCGAGAATGTGATAGGCTAATTGCCATTAAAGGCTTCAAACGGCAGGATTACCTAACGAGCMTGTTCAATACTTAGTCTCTCTCACACACACACAACTCCTTGTCGCACTAATTACCAAGTGCTGAAGCAGTTTCCACCCCCATTGTTGCACCACAACCATGATCATTCTGTGAAAACAACCAAAGGGGAAAAAAACTGCTGTGTATGGATAAAACAATTCTGGTTGGCGTTCGTCCAACAGTGTAAGATTAATAATTTAATCCAAGTTGCGTTGTTAGCAGGACTGTGGATCAGAACTCAGTGACCGCAGGGAATTGTACCTGCAATGTACCATATTTTTTGGACCAGGTTTTACATTCATACCTCTGTTGTTTTATTAATGTGTTCGAAGAGGATTATTCCGGAATGGTTTCGCATGGCAGTGTCTGTGTGCGTGTGTTCGCGTGCTCGTGTGTGTGCGTTTGTGTGTATTTATAAAAAGCGTGGGTTGGCATGCCCTTATTTAGGAGTGCTGTGTTTGTCAAAATGTAGTTTTAGCGGGTGTAGATTTCCCATGTGGGGCAGAGAGCCGGTCGTTAGGRCTAGGAGGACTAATTAGACTAGTGGAGGAAGGTTTAAATTAAGCAACGGTCTGGCACAGATAAACACTGAGCAGGCACAGAAACGAACGGCAGCGGAACTAGGATATCCTCACACACATATTCAGACTCACACACACCACCAGACGCACGCCTAGACCAGGGAACCAGGACAGTCCAACACACACACAACCAGCTAATGAGGCTCTGAAAATAAAACGGATTAACAACGTGGTATTGTGCAGTACATTCTTGCTATTGTTCATTGCTGTGGATCTGTACATGTTATGTTATGGCAATAGATGGTCTGCACTCAGAGCATTGCTGTGCTATTGGTACTGGGGTACCTACTACCCTCGAGGCAGAGTTATGATAAAGTACCTACCCTCAGGGCAGTAGCACCTGGGTCCAGCCAGGCTGCTGGAGCAGGTAGCCCCGTTCCTGCAGGGCTGAGACAGGCAGTGGTCCACCTGCAACTGGCAAAGACCACCCTCGAACCCTGGAGCACACAGACGAAACACAGTGTCACATAGCATTAAACCTGAACACACACAGAAGGAGCAAAACATACACCCGCAACTCTTACGCACTGACATGCAAACCATCCAACTTTGGCTATAACAAGAACACACACACACACAAAAAAGCAGATGTACGCAACACACACACAGGCCACCCTATGTCTCACACTTCCCCATGACTGTCTATTTTCATTAACTCATCAGGTCAATTCAAAACAGAACACTCACTCTTCCAAGAACACGTCCTGCATCTAGCCAATTACCCCCAACCTTACTACCCATCAATCACGTAGTGCGGCCTCCACATTGCTCTAGATGAGCCTGTGAGAACCCACTGCCCTCAGTCTGTCTGTCAGGCAGGCAGGCAGGCATACCACCACAGTCCTGTAATCACTCTTCTCTAATAAGATGTGGCTGGCCATCAACAACAGCTCCAGCCTCTGCTTCTATAACAAGGCAAGTATCCTCTCAGGTGGATCAAAGCTGCCCTCACTGGTCCGGGCCCCAAATATATCTAATTGACAAGTTGAAAGGGTGCACTCTTCTCTGCGTCCACCTATTTCATTTGGAGACACTCACACACGCAGGCCTCAGGAGGTTGGTGGCACCTTAATTGGGGAGAACAGGCTTGTGGTAATGACTGGAGCGGAATAGGTGGAATGGCATCAAATACATCAAACACGTGGCTTGCAGGTGTTTGATGCCATTCTCTTTGCTCCATTCTGGCCATTACTATGAGCTGTTCTCCCCTCAGCAGCCTCCTGTGATGCACGCACATACGCATGTACACACAGACACACACACACAAACACACAGTAGTTACCTGCAGGGCAGATACAAGTGAAGTTGCGGCCCTCGTCCCCCTGCCTCAGGTCACTACAGATGGCGTAGTTCTGGCAGGGCCTGAGGTGGCAGGCATCAAACTCCTCACAGAAGATTCCAGAGTAACCATTCTCACACTCACAGAAGAAGGTGCTCTGGAGGTCAGAGGGGTCACTGTCACACACTGACTGACTAAAGGTACCAAAACTAGTGCCAGTTTCTCCCAACCACATGACCTGACCAGGATAAACTCATGGCTCTATATGTGACTAGTATAGGGGTTCATGTGATGAGAAGAAAAACTGATGAGACTGAATGGTCAGATAACATTGTGGAACATTCTGAGCATAATGCTCAACACTTTGTCTGTCACTGGGATGGTTCTAGTTACTGGGGCTACATGCGGCTCTATTGAGATGTACAACCCTGGGATTCTCTATTGTTAGTCCTCTAAACCCCACCGATGCCCTTTTCTTCCCAGCTCCCCAAAGTGTGGTGTGCTAAATCACCCTCTAACACTGCACCTGTAGGCAGGAGGGAAAGAGCTAGCAGGCCCTCAGTCTAACACACGTCTCCTCTCTCCCCTCCTCTCTTCTATCCTCTCCCTTTCTTATTTTTTCTCCCTCTCTTCACTTCTCTTCATTTCCTCTCTCTACTCCTCTCTGCAGCAGTCTACTCCTTTCTGCAACAGTCTACTCCTCTCTGCAGCAGTCTACTCCTCTCTGCAGCAGTCTACTCCTCTCTGCAGCAGTCTACTCCTCTCTGCAGCAGTCTACTCCTCTCTGCAGCAGTCTACTCCTCTCTGCAGCAGTCTACTCCTCTCTGCAGCAGTCTACTCCTCTCTGCAGCAGTCTACTCCTCTCTGCAGCAGTCTACTCCTCTCTGCAGCAGTGATTATTCTGCTAACTGCAATGCCTCTAGGGACCCAGGGAGCGGGGGAGCAGTAGGGATGCAGGACTTTATTATTAAGAACTCTGTCTCCATCCCACAATACATTTATACCTATCTCTGTTCCCATGGCAATAAGGCATGGTCTTTATTCTGTCTTGCTTATCTTTTTCTCCACTCAGTCTCCTGTTGCTATGTTACCGCATAGTGTATCATCAAGACAATAGTGTCGCAATCTTACAATATTCTGCTGAATTTAAGCAATTACCTTCCAGTATATTGAGTGGGAAAATCAGTTTTCTGAATATTGAAAGTGACATGTTAAGCCTTAAAATAGTGTTCACAGGATCAAGCCCAAAGACAAGGGATTGATTCACCGACCCAAGGACAGGTGACATCACATATTTGACCCCTGATCTCTTACCACAGAGGACTGGGTGATGCACTTCCCCTTCCCAGAGCATTGTGGGTCACTGAAGCGGCTGCCAGGCTCCACACAGCTGCTGGCCTTCACTGTCAGATTGAGACGCAGGGTGACTTCCGAGCCACTGGGGGTGCCCACGCGCAGCACACCTACAACGGGAGAGAGAAAAAAACAAGATCAATCAAAAAATATTTATTCTATCCTAAGGTCCTAGCTGGTTCACCTTGATAAATATGAAAAGACTGATTAAATGTGAGCAATATTCAATATTGCCAATGTAACTGGAGAGAAAGGTAGGGGAGGTCAACATGTATGTAGGGACAGAGGCATTGTGTTTAGATAAGGTGCAGAGAGAATTAATGGTTCCTTGCAAAGAAGATTATGGTCAAACATGTCCGGTTCTACACAAGTTTGCTATCTTAACRTCATCGTACATAACATTGACCAGAACACCTTGTGTTTGACAAATGTTCTAGGAGGGGTTGCTTATGGATCATTGCCTAGATAAGACACCTAGCTTCCATTGAAAAAGATAAATGTATTTCCCGGCGACCAACAATTAGAGAAATGGAGAGGAAAAGGCCATGCTAGCAAATATGAATCAAAACCAAAATAGATGAGTTATTGTTTTGTTATTTATGTGTCATGTGACACACAGCAGACTGCTACCAGAAGCCTCTATTTTAAAATAGCCTCAAAGTGAAGATTAACAGTCGTTATTAGGGACCTGCTATGAGCCAATGAGGCGTGAGCAAAGCCAGGACGAGTCTTTGCCACAACAAAGCCCTGCAGCCAATCAGGCGTCTATAAAAGCTGGTCCCCTAACACCTCACCATTTTCTGGTTAGGTCAGCCCAATAACATCTGTTCCTCACAACACAAACTCACAAATGCAAAGTCACTGCTCTCTGATGCAGCACTTACATGCACACACACACTTACACTGCGTTTAGACAAGCAGCCCAATACTGATATTTTTTTTCACTAATTGGTCTTTTGACCAATCACATCAGATCTTTTCACATCAGATTTTTTTCAGAGCTTAACTGATTGTTCAAAAGACTAATTAGTGAAAAAAAAAGATTAGAATTGGGCTGCCTGCCTAAATGCACGCACTGTAAAAAAAAGATTAAACTCAATTGTAAGGCAATCAACTGCAATATGATTGTAAGTTTGCTCAACAAAATGTTCAAGCACAAACTTTTTGTTGTGAGTTTACTCAACAACATTTCTGCTGAGCAAATTCACAATCCTATTGCAGCTGGTTGCCTTACAATTGTGAGTTGAATCCTATATATATATATATATATATATTTTTACAATCCACTCTGCCACCATCATTATTTCATTCACACTAGCTGTCTCAGATGTACGAACATGTGGTACATGCGTGCACGAGTGGGAGTGTGTGTGCACTTGTTCGTGTGTACTGCATGTTTTGCATGTGAGACAGATTATGTGAGATGCACACAAGCACACACACACATCTCCACAGCAGCCTTGCTCTCAAGGACGTGACTCATTTATTATCCAGAGTCTTTGACTGGTAAACAACCAAACACGATGACAGAAAAACGACTCTCACTCTTTCTCTCTCCTTTTCTCTCTCTCTCTTTAATTCTCTCCTCCCTCACTCCCCAGACAGAGCCGCAGGATCTCAGGCGGAGTGTCTCCAGCCAGCTCAAGGTCAGTGGACAGACAGGCTGAGAACTAATACAGCAATGTTGGTATGGAGACCACGCACACGGGTCAAGCAGACGATTCACTAAAGGGAAGGACACCAATTACGACGCCACACCTGCTGGAATCCACCGAACCTTCAGACGTACGTTACTGTAACATTCCTCATTGAAAATAATCTTAACGGTAAAATATGCAGAAAAACAACAAACCTGAATTGCAGAGCCAACTGTTTATGTGCGCCAGCCCCATACAAATGAGCCATTATCATACTGTTTATGAATTGTATGGATATTGCGTTCTTGATTGACATTCCATGCAAATTACTGATCCAGACAACTCAGAACACTGCAGAGAATGTGAATGTTAGTATTGAAAACATGATGGAATACCATTCCATCCTATTACCCAATGGGCTTGTTTGATCAGGGTCGTTTGTCTCTGACTTTGAGGTACCTTATACCAATAAACTACAAGTAACTTCTAAATAGGAATATGTATAATATGCACTTTTATCCCTATATGTGCTATGCAAAGATGCATTCCCTTGGAGTTGAAGATAGCCATCTCTAACGCAAAATACAGTTGGCACCAATGACAGGTTTGGCAGTATTGAAGTGATAGCGCCATAAAAACACCTGTACATTTACCACCAAATGGACAGACAGAATAAAGTAACCTATATTCCTACATATGCTTTTTAACAGTTGTATTGAGGTGGGGGGGGGAATCTTCTGTTCCACCTAGGAACAGACAGGATTACGTAAGTAAGTAAATTGAGATGGAGGAGGGGCCTTACTGAGGAAGTAGTTGTGTCCAAGAGGGAGGGAGTGGTCAGGGACCACCAGTCCATCCGAGGCCTGCTGGAACCACATGATGGTCCCCTCCACCAAGGAGGAACGCTGGAAGCCATCCTCTCCGACACGCCAAAGGACGGGCGCTCCACTCACATTCACTACGATCCTGAAGAGAGAGGGAGACGGGAGGGAGTGTGAGAGAGAGAGAGTCCTCGAAACCAAACACTTTTGTTACCAGCCTGCTACAGTGCATTCAGAAAGTATTCATATCCCTTCATTTATTCCACATTTAGTTGTCACAGACAGAATTCCAAATGGATTAAAGCACACATAATTCCCCGTAATGACAAAGTGAAAACATGTTTTTGGAAAAATGTATTACAAATTAAATACAGAAATATCTGATTTACATAAGTATTCACAACCTTTGCTTTGACACTCCAAATTGAGCACCCTTTGCCTTGATGACAGCTTTGCACACTCGTGGCATTCTCTCAACCAGCTTCACCTGGAATGCTTTTCCAACAGTCTTGAAGGAGTTCCCACATATGCTGAGCACTTGTTGGCTGCTTTTCATTCACTCTGCGGTCCAACTCATCCCAAACCATTTCAATTAGGTTGAGGTCGGGTGATTGTGGAGGCCAGGTTATCTGATGCAGCTTGGAGGTGTGTTGGGTCATTGTCCTGTTGAAAAATAAATTATATTCCCACTAAGCGCAAACCAGATGGGACGGCTTATCGCTGCAGAATGCTGTGGTAGCCATGCTGGTTAAGTGTGCCTTGAATTCTAAATAAATCACAGACAGTGTCACCAGCAAAGCACCCCAACACCATCACACCTCCTCCTCCATGCTTCACGGTGGGAACCACACATGCGGAGATCATCCGTTCACCTRATCTGCATCTCACAAAGACACAGCGGTTGGAACCAAAAATCTCAAATTTGGACTCATCAGACCAAAGGACATATTTCCACCAGTCTCATGTCTACTGCTCGTGTTTCTTGGCCCAAGCAAGTCTCTTCTTATTGGTGTCCTTTAGTAGTGGTTTCTTTGAAGCAATTCGACCTTGAAGGGCTGATTCACGCCGTCTCCTCTGAACAGTTGATGTTGAGATGTGTCTGTTGAACTCTGTGAAGCATTTATTTGGGCTGTAATTTCTGAGGCCTGGAACTATAATGAACTTATCCTCTGCAGCAGAGGTAACTGGGTCTTCCTTTCCTGTGGCGGTCCTCATGAGAGACAGTTTTATCATAGCGCTTGATGGTTTTTGCGACTGCACTTGAAGAAACTTTCAAAGTTTATGAACATTTCTGGATTGACTGACCTACATGTCTTAAAGTAATGATGTACTCTCGTTTCTCTTTGCTTATTTGAGCTGTTCTTGACACAACTGATTGGCTCAAACGCATTAAGAAGGAAATAAATTCCACAAATTAACTTTTAACAACGCACACCCGCTAATTGAAATGCATTCCAGGAGACTACCTCGTGAAGGTGGTTGAGAGAATGCCAAGAGTGTGCAAAGCTGTAATCAAGGCAAAGGAGGGCTACTTTGAAGAATTTCAAAAATAAAATATATTTTGATTTGTTTAACACTTTTTAGGTTCCTACATGATTCCATATGTGGTATTTCATAGTTTTGATGAAGTTCGTTTAGATTATTCTACATTGTAGAAAATAGTAAAAATAAAGAAAAACCATGGAATGAGTAGGTTTGTCCAAACTTTTGACTGGTACTATATGTAAATGAGATATTTCTGTATTTTATTTTCAATACATTTGTTTTAACTTTTTCATTGTGGTGTATTGTGTGTAGATGCGTGAGAACACAACAAAATGTCAAATAAGTCAAGGGATATGAATACCTTCTGAAGGCACTGTATACATTTTAAAAGACACACAACCACCATGCTCGTAGGATGGAATGGTGGACATGAGTAATGCCTGGTCCTGTCTCAGTGGGGGTACTATACTGCTTACTGCGGTGACTGAACARCTCTGAAGGCGAGGGAGTAGAGTTATGACTGCTGTGGTCAAGGGCCATTACTCATCTGACTTTGGGCCAATTACTGGAAGAGAGAGTCTCTCTGCACAGACAGACAGTGTCAGCAAAGCAGATGCACTCCAACTTAACACAAGACCAGCTACACTCCCAGACTCCTCCCACTGGCTGAGTCACTCACAGATAAATAAACACACACAGGTAAGTAGGTATTGACCTTTCAAAAGCTTTTGATAGCATTGAGCACCATTTTTTGTTGTTGCATAAATTACAAACTTATGGCCTTCGAAATAGAGACCTCGACTGGTTTAGGAGTTACTTAGTTAATAGGAAACTGTTTTGTGGAACAGCACAGTTTTGGAGTTTAAGAACATGCCCTATTGAGATTCCTCAAGGTTTGATCCTTGGCYCATAGCTTTTATTTTAAATTGATGTTAATGACAATTTTGATTGTGTACATGTTATATTGTTTGCTGATGACACCAACATCTTTCTGTCTGATAAAGATGGTCAGAAATTGATCGTTAAAATGAATTCGTAATAAAWAAAAAAAATTGGACGACTGGTTTAAAGCAATTAAGCTGTCTCTAAATTAGGGCGGTCAACGTTAGCGAGTTAATAATGCATTTATGCGCTACATGTTTATCGACGTACATTTTATTTACACCGTTAATCGCGTCTCCATTTCCTCACCGCACGGAAACTTTTAAGAGCATGTGTTTCCGTAACGGACCCTTTTAAGCACAGGACACAACACGAAACACAGCTAGTGTCAATGCTTGCGCATTAACATTGCTGAAGGCCATGTGCCTGTAGCCAAAATCATGTAAAAGTTATGCCCAATATTACCAGAGCTATATATTTTTTTCCCGCCACGGATTTGTGCCCATGTCGCGGGCCATTTTATAAATACACGCAAGCCGCAATTTTTGGTTTTGATAACGAACAACATTGTTTAGCTAGCTAGTCATGTTAACTTGACTGACTAGGCTAAGCACAAATTTGGATGGCACAGGAAGAACTGAAAATGAATAGGCTACTCAAAGAGATGCTTCAAAGGCAGGCTGCATATACAAGAGTGGGGTGTGTAGAATTGTCTGCATGTGAGCTTGCATGCATGCAGGCACTATCAGTAATTAGCACACAAACACAACACAAAAACGATATTTGCCTACAGCCAAGAGCGGAGACTGTTATGCTGATAAAGACCTCTTATGTTTCCACTCTCCTGTCATTTATAATGAGACACTATACATTGACCACTTTGGATGACCAATAAAGGACATTTATGATGCTTGCTTAAATCGGAACACATTGCAGTCAGGCACTATACTTGGGCAACACAATGGAGGTAATTTGCTACCATCGGGGTTGCTGACAGAATAATAAAAGACTGCAAGTTCCATGTAAATGACACAGGACGATAATCATAAGACAATGATCTCAAGGGAAGACAGATGTAGTGCAGTCTCCAGTGTGGTTTTATGCAGAACTACAGTTCATGGAGGGAAGAGAGATAGGATAAACAGGGAGAGAGAGGGGAGGTTGGATAAAAACAGCGAGAGAGAGGAGAGGTTAGGATAAACAGGGAAGAGAGGGAGAGGTAGGATAAACAGGGGAGGGAGAGGTTAGGATTAAACAGGAAGAGAGTGGGGAGAGGATAGGATAAACAGGGAGAGGAGATCGGAAGGGGTTAGGCATAAACAGGGGAGAGAGGAGAGGTAGGATAAACAGGAGAGAGAGGGAGGGGTTTAGGATAAACAGGGAGAGAGGGAGAGGTTAGGATAAAACAGGGAAGGAGACGGAGAGGATAGGATAAACAGGGGAGGGAGAGGTTAGGATAAACAGGGAAGAGAGAGGGAGAGGATAGGATAAACAGGGGAGAGAGAGGGAGAGGTTAGGATAAACAGGGAAGGAGAGGGAGAGGTTAGATAAACAGGGAAGAGAGAGGAGAGGTTAGGATAAACAGGGGAGGGAGAGGTTAGGATAAACAGGGAAGGGAGAGGGAGAGGATTAGGATAAAAAAGCGAGAGAGGGAGAGAGTTAGGATAAACCAGGGGGAGAGAGGGAGAGGTTAGGATAAACAGGGAAGGAGAGGAGAGTTAGGATAAACAGGGAAGAGAGAGGGGGAGGTTAGGATAAACAGGAGTGAGAGGGAGAGGATAGGATAACAGGAAGGAGAGGGAGATGTTAGGATAAACAGGGCAAGAGAGAGGGAGAGGATAGGATAAACAGGGAAGAGAAGAGGGAGAGGTTAGGATAAACAGGGAAGAGAGAGGGAGAGATAGGATAAACAGGGGAAGAGAGGGAGAGGTTAGGATAAACAGGGAGCGAGAAAGGAGAGGTTAGGATAAACAGGAGATGTAGGATAAACAGGAAGGAGAGGGAGAGGTTAGGATAAACAGGGAAGAGAGAGGGAGGTTGGATAACAGGGAAGAGAGAGGAGAGGATAGGATAAACAGGGAAGAGAGGAGAGGTTAGGATAAACACGGGAAGAGGAGAGGAAGGAGTTAGGATAAACAGGGAGAGAGAGGGAGAGGATAGGATAAACAGGGAAGGAGAGAGGGAGAGTAGGATACCAGGAGATAGAGGTTAGGATAAACAGGGAGTGAGAAGGGAGGTTAGATAAAGGAGAGGTTTAGGATAAACAGGGGAGGAGGGGTTAGGATAAACGGGAGGAGAGAGAGAGGATAGGATAAACAGGGGGGAGAGGGGAGAGTTAGGATAAAACAGGAAGAGAGAGGGAGAGGTTAGGATAAACGGGCAGGAGAGGGAGAGGTTAGGATAAACAGGGAAGAGAGAGAAGGAGAGGTTAGATAAATAGGGGGAGAGGGAGAGGTTAGGATAAACAGGGAAGAGAGAGGAGAGGTTAGGATAAACAGGGAAGAGGAGGGAGAGGATAGGATAAACAGGGAGCGAGAAGGAGAGGTTAGGATAAACAGGAAAGCGTTAGGATAAAAGAGGGGGGAGAGGGAGAGGTTAGGTAAACAGGGAAGAGAGAGGGAGAGGTTAGGATAAACAGGGAGGGCAGGGAGGAGGTTAGGATAAACAGGGAAGAGAGAGGAGAGGTTAAGGATCAACGGGAGGGAGAGGGAGAGGTTAGGATAAACAGGGGAGGGAGGGAGAGGTTAGGGATAAACAGGGAAGAGAGAGAAGGACGAGGTTAGGATAAATAGGGGGGAGAGGGAGAGGTTAGGATAAACAGGGAAGAGAGAGGGAGAGATTAGGATAAACAGGGGGAGAGGGGAGAGGTTAGGATAAACAGGGGAGGGAGGGGTTAGGATAAACAGGGGAGGGAGAGGTTAGGATAAACAGGGGAGAGAGAGGGAGAGGTTAGGATAAAACAGGGAGGGAGAGGGAGAGGGAGAGGATAAACAGGGGGAGAGAGGAAGGCAGAGGCTAGGACAAACAGGGAGGTTAGATAAACAGGGGAGGGAGGGGGTTAGGATAAACAGGGGGGAAGAAGAGGATAGGAAAACACGGGGCGAGAGGGAGAGAGGTTAGGTAAACAGGGAAGAGAGAGGATAGAGGTTAGGATTTAACGTGAGGAGAGGGAGAGGTTGGATAAACAGGGGAGGGAGGGGAAGAGTTAGGATAAACAGGGAAGAGAGAGGAGAGGTTAGGATAAACAGGGGAGGGAGAGGTTAGGAATAAACAGGAGGGAGAGGTTAGGATAAACAGGGGGAAGAGGGAGAGGTTAGATAAACAGGAGAGAGAGGGAGAGTTAGGATAAACCGGAAGGAGAGGGAGAGGTTTAGGATAAACAGGGAGAGAGGGGAGAGGTTAGGGATAACAGGGAAGAGAGAGGGAGAGGTTAGGATAAACAGGGAAGAAGAGAGACGTTAGCGATAAACGGGAGGGAAGAGAGGTTAGGATAAAACAGGGAAAGAGAGAGGAAGAGGTTAGGATAAACGGGAGGAAGGGAAGAGGTTAGGATAAACAGGGAGGGAGGAGAGGGAGAGGTCAGGATAAACAGGAAGAGAAGGGAGAGGTTAGGATCAACGGGAGGGAGAGGGAGAGGTTAGGATAAACCAGGGGAGGGAGGGAGGTTAGGATAAACAGGGAAGAGAGAGAAGGCACGAGTTAGGATACATAGGGGGAGAGGGAGAGGTTAGGAAAACAGGGAAGAAGAGAGGAGAGCATAGGATAACAGGGGCGAGAGAGTGGAGAGGTTTAGGATAACACAGGGGAGGGAGGGGTTAGGATAAAACAGGGGAGGAAGAGGTTTAGGATAAACAGGGAGAGAGAGGGAGAGGTTAGGCATAAACACAGGGGAGGAGAGGGAGAGGACGAGGATAAAACAGGGGAGAGAGAAGGAGAGGTTAGGACAAACAGGGGAGCGAGAGGGAAGGTTAGGATAAACAGGGTAGGGAGGGAGAGGTTAGGATAAACAGCGGGGGAGAGGGAGAGGTTAGGATAAACAGGGGAGAGAGGGGAGAGGATAGGATAAACAGGGAAGAGAGAGGGGAGAGGATAGGATAAACAGGGAAGAGAGAGGGAGAGGTTAGGATAAACAGGGGAGGGAGAGGTTAGGATAAACAGCGGGAGGGAGAGGGAGAGGTTAGGATAAACAGGGGAGACGAGAAGGAGAGGTTAGGACAAACGGGGAGCGAAGGGAGAGAGTTAGGATAAACAGGGGAGGGATGGAGAGGTTAGGATAAACAGGGAGGGAGGGAGAGGTTAGGATAAACAGGGGAGGGAGGGAGGAGTTAGGATAAACAGGGGAGGGAGGGAGGAGTTAGGATAAACAGGGGAGGGAGGGGTTAGGATAAACAGGGGAGAGTGAGGTTAGGATAAACAGGGGGGAGTGTCACGCCCTGGCCTTAGTATTCTTTGTTTTCTTTATTATTTTAGTTAGGTCAGGGTGTGACATGGGGTATGTTTGTGTTTTGGGTGTTTATTATGGAAAAGGGGGTGTTGGTTTTAGTGTATGGGTTTGTGTTGAGTGTATGTGTCTAGGATTGTCTATGGTTGAGTGTAGGTGTTTAGGAAAGTCTATGGTTGCCTGATTTGGTTCTCAATCAGAGACAGCTGGTTATTGTTGTCTCTGATTGGGAGCCATATTTAAGGTAGCCATAGGCTTTAGGTGTTTGTGGGTAATTGTCTATGTTTGAACGTTTGTAGCCTGTGTGTGTGTGCACAACGTTTATAGCTTCACGGTCGTTTGTTTAGTTTATGTATAGTGTTCGTTTCATGTTTTCTCTCTTCTCAATAAAAGAAGATGTTCTTTTCACGCGCTGCGCCTTGGTCCTCACTCTCTTCAGTAGACGATCGTGACAGGGAGAGACAGAGGATAGGATAAACAGGGGAGAGAGAGAGAGGATAGGATAAACAGGGGAGAGAGAGAGAGGATAGGATAAACAGGGGAGAGAGAGAGGTAGGACGGGAGAGGTTAGGATAAACAGGGGGGAGAGAGAGGATAGGATAAACGGGTGAGAGAGAGAGGATAGGATAAACAGGGGAGAGATGGCGAGGGGGAGAGGTTAGAATAAACAAGGGTGGGAGGGAGAGAGGGCGGGGATAGGATAAACAGGGGAGAGAGGGAGAGGTTAGGATAAACAGGGGAGAGAGGGAGAGGTTAGGATAAACAGGGGAGGGAGGGAGAGCACTATGCAAACACACACTCACACACATATACACATACACACAGGAAGGTACCAGTACATGCAATACAGGGCTCTTACTTGATGGCAGTCTCCTCAGGCACCTCTAGAGAGAGAGTCAGAGTTCCAGAGGTCAGCTCACACAGCTCAGGACTCACACAGTGCAGTCCCTCCGTCACCTGCAACAGGAACACACACACATACACACATATGCATGCATGGACACACAGAGACACACATACACACAGGCACTCACATACATGGAAATACACAAAGATACACACATGAGGCAGCAAGTGGATAAATGCCATTATTTTATAAGACAAATAAAGAAGTTCTGCTAACTCTGAACCTAGTTAGCTGGTCAGCTGGACTGTTGTGACTAATAGAGTACAGGTAGCATTCATCTTTGACCTGTTCTTTCTCC
Organism: Salvelinus sp. IW2-2015; assembly: GCF_002910315.2. NCBI lineage: Eukaryota > Metazoa > Chordata > Actinopteri > Salmoniformes > Salmonidae > Salvelinus > Salvelinus sp. IW2-2015. The sequence goes on along the minus strand of NC_036862.1, from coordinate 16,831,866 downwards.
CACTGCACCACCAAGAGTCTCTGTCCAGCCTTAGGCTGCCATGGTTGCAGCGTCGGAGGTGCCTGCGTGGTGCTGGACACTGTTGTTGGCTGGGAGGGCTGAGTGGCGGTTGTGGGTGTGGCGGGTGTGGCCTGTTCGGGGGCAGGGGGTGTGGCAGGATCCCAGTTGGAGACAGGCAGCAGGTCCAAGGTGCCCTGCTCACACTTCTCCCCCTCGTACCCCTCGCTGCACTCGCAGGTGTACTCCTCGCTCTCACCACTGCGGCTACAGTTGCCATGGAAACATGGGCTGTTGGCACAGGGGTCTGTGAAAAACTGAGGAAAGAGGAAAGGGAAAATGACTATAGATGACATGGGAAACGAAACGCCAATTTCAGACTCAATATTCGTTGTATATAAACCACTGTATATTATGGATGCATCTCAAATCACAACCTTTCCTCCAGAGTGCACTGCTTTTGACCAGAGCGCTTTACTGTCCACTATGCCTTCATCTCAAATTACACCTTTTACAACCACTACTTCACAGGACTCTGGTCAAAAGTAGTACACTACATAGGGAATCAATCGAGACGTAGGCTGTATCCTCACTATTCTGTAACGGCCATCACCATTGGCTCAGAGGATTCTCCCCTTGTCCATTATTAACACCTGGATGTTTATTACAACTTTTCCTGCTTAGGCTGCAAAACCAAGAGTGGCAGAGAGTGCAATGTTCTACGGCAGTTTTATATTTGCAGCGCGTCTAAGGTAAGAGAGCTCAGTTTACCAGGGTAAACTCTCAAATCTTATTTTCATCCCTCCTAACATGTATCTTCTCTCTTCCTTCATGTTCTTTTCCCTCTTTCTTGACTTCTTTGCTTTTCACTCTCTCTACTTGCGAAAGCCTGTTGCAAATATGTCCACTCGTCACATGCTAGCTGTATTGTTCTTGTAAAAGCCACAACAAATGATACACTAATGCTAATGTTATAAACAAATACTCAATCACGACCACAGGCTTCCCGGTTATGTCCATAAGTAATCAGAAATGTTCTACGAACGAACCTAGGGTTTGAACTCATGTGCAACCAGAGGCTCAAGGTTTCTCACTATCACGCACACATTACTTTAATGGACCCTGGCAGTCTTTTTCATGCTCTTTTCTCCCATTAATAATTCACCATATTTAGAGAAGAAAAAACTCTGACAAAAGCGTTTGAAGGTGAGAGAAGATAAAGCTAAGTAGGTTCCAAGACGGCGTAGCAGTCGGACGTGTGTTTTGTCTTGTCCCGTCCCGTGTAAATATAATTTTCCTCTGGGGTTTTTTCCTATATATTTCMTATATATTTTCATCTCACTTTCCATCTATGGACTGAATATACTCTCCTGCAACCCGCCTCACCCAATGTGGTACGGATCTGCTATTTTTATACTTTAGAACCGGAACCCCCATCAGCAGCTAGCCAGCTAACTAGCTACTAGCTAGTAGTCAGTTAGCCACTGCTAGCGGTCTTCACCGTTAACTCAGACTCCAGCCAGCCTCAGCTCGGTCAATACCTGCCAGTCTGCACAGCGCAATATCAACCCAGAGCATATCGGACTGCTTTTTCTCTATCACATATCCAGATTCCTACCGCAAGCTCTGAACCTTTACACCGGATCGTCGCAGCTAGCTAGCTGCAATCTGAGTGGCTACACCTGGCTAACGTCTCTGTCCCGAAGCAAGCACCAGTTAGCCTTGAGCTAGGCTCATCTCCCAGCTAGACGAAGAGGTCCACCAGCTAATTCTTGGGCTACAATACCTCTTTTGCGAATTGGCCTGGACCCTTTTCTGCCAACACGGAGCCCCGCCGATACATCACGACTGGTCTGCCGATGTAATCGTCCGAGGTGATTTCAACAGGCTCTTCCGTTGTGACGTCTGAATCGCCATGTCTCCAGCTCGCCTAGCGCAGTAGCGACTACTGAATCGGCTCCCTGACTCACCTATTGCTACTCATTGGACCCTATGATCACTCGGCTACACATGCCTCTCCCTAATGTTAATATGCCTTGTCTATTGCTGTTCTGGTTAGTGATTATTGTCTTATTTCACTGTAGAGCCCCCAGCCCTACCCAATATGCCTTAGATAGCCCTTTTGTCCCACCCCACACACGCAGTGACCTCACCTGGCGCCTCTAGAGACAAAACCTCTCTCACCGTCACGCAATGCCTAGGTTTACCTCCACTGTACACAAATCCTACCATACCCTTGTCTGTACATTATTCCTTGAATCTATTCTTCCACGCCCAGAAATCTGCTCCTTTTGCTCTCTGTTCTGAACGTACTAGACAACCAGTTCTTATAGCCTTTAGCCGTACCCTTATCCTACTCCTCCTCTATTCCTCTGGTGATGTAGAGGTTAACCCTGCAGCCCCCAGCACGACTCCCATTCCCCAGGCGCTCTCATTTGTTGACTTCTGTAACTGTAAAAGCCTTGGTTTCATGCATGTTAACATCAGAAGCCTCCTCCCTAAGTTTGTTTTATTCACCGCTTTAGCACACTCCGCCAACCCGGATGTCCTAGCCGTGTCTGAATCCTGGCTTAGGAAGGCCACCAAAAATCCTGAAATTTCCATCCCCAACCACAACATTTTCCGAAAAGATAGAACTGCCAAAGGGGGTCGGAGTTGCAATCTACTGCAGAGATAGCCTGCAGAGTTCTGTCATACTATCCAGTTCGACCTTCTACTTTTAAAAATCCACCTTTCCAGAAACAAGTCTCTCAACGTTGCAGCTTCTTATAGACCCCCCTGGCTATAAGGACCCCCAGCTGTGCTCTGGACACCATATGTGAATTGATTGCCCCCAATATATCTTCAGAGTTCGTACTGTTAGGTGACCTAAACTGGGATATGCTTAACACCCCAGCCGTCCTACAATCTAAGCTAGATGCCCTCAATCTCACACAAATTATCAAGGAGCCTACCAGGTACCACCCCAAAGCCGTAAACACGGGCACCCTCATAGATATCATCCTAACCAACTTGCCCTCTAAATACACCTCTGCTGTTTTCAACCAAGATCTCAGCGATCACTGCCTCATTGCCTGCGTCCGTAATGGGTCCGCGGTCAAACGACCACCCCTCACCACTGTCAAGCGCTCCCTAAAACACTTCAGTGAGCAGGCCTTTCAAATCGACCTGGCCTGGGTATCCTGGAAGGCTATCTTTTTCAAACAGAAATTTGCATCCTGTTATTTATCTTCTTTCTCTTTTGAACCCCAGTATCTCTACTTGCACATCATCATCTGCACATCTATCACTCCAGTGTTAATGCTAAATTGTAATTATTTCGCCTCTATGGTCTATTTATTGCCTTACTTCCCTAATCTTCTACATGTGCACACACTGTACATAAACTCAGCACAAAAAGAAACATCCCGTTTTCAGGACCCTGTCTTTCAAAGATAATTAGTAAAAATCCAAAAACTTCACAGCTCTTCATTGTAAAGGGTTTAAACACTGTTTCCCGTGCTTGTTCAATGAACTACAAACAATGACTGAACATGCACCTGTGGAACGGTCGTTAAGACACTAACAGCTTATAGACGGTAGGCAATTAAGGTCACAGTTATGAACACTTAGGACACTAAAGAGGCCTTTCTACTGACTCTGAAAAACACCAAAAGAAAGATGCCCAGGGTCCCTGCCCATCTGCGTGGACGTGCCTTAGGTATGCTGCAAGGAGTCATGAGGACTGCAGATGTGGCCAGGGCATAATTTGCAATGTCCGTACTGTGAGACGCCTAAGACAGCGCTACAGGGAGACAGGATGGACAGCTGATCGTCCTCTCAGTGGCAGACCACATGTAACAACACCTTCACAGGATTGGTACATTCGAACATCACACCTGCGGGACAGGTACAGGATGGCAACAACTGCCCGAGTTACACCAGGAACGCACAATCCCTCCATCAGTGCTCAGACTGTCCACAATAGGCTGAAAGAGGTTGGACTGAGGGCTTGTAGGCTTGTTGTAAGGCAGGTCCTCACCAGACATCACCGGCAACAACGTCGCCTATGGGCACAAACCCACTGTTGCTGGACCAGACAGGACTGGCAAAAAGTACTCTTCACTGACAAATAGCAGTTTTGTCTCACCAGGGGTGATGGTTGGATTCGCGTTTATCGTCAAAGGAATGAGCGTTACACCGAGGCCTGTACTCTGGAGCGGGATCGATATTGAGGTGGAGGGTCCGTCATGGTCTGGGGCGGTGTGTTACAGACTCATTGGACTGAGCTTGTTGTCATTGCAGGCAATCTCAACGCTGTGCGTTACAGGGAAGACCTCCTCCTCCCTCATGTGGTACCCTTTCTGCAGGCTCATCCTGACATGACCCTCCAGCATGACAATGCCACCAGCCATACTGCTCGTTCTGTGCGTGATTTCCTGCAAGACAGGAACGTCAGTGTTCTGTCATGGCCAGCGAAGAGCCCGGATCTCAATCCCATTGAGCACATCTGGGACCTGTTGGATCGGAGGGTGAGGGCTAGGGTCATTCTCCCCAGAAATGTCTGGGAACTTGCAGATGCCTTGGTGGAAGAGTGGGGTAACATCTCACAGCAAGAACTGGCAAATCTGGTGCAGTCCATGAGGAGGAGATGCACTGCTGTACTTAACGCGGCTGGTGGCCACACCAGATACTGACTGTGACTTTTGATTTTGACACCCCCTTTGTTCAGGGACACATTATTGTATTTCTGTTAGTCACATGTCTGTGGAATTTGTTCAGTTTATGTCTCAGTTGTTGAATCTCAAATCAAATCAAATCAAATCAAATGTTATTAGTCACATACACATGGTTAGCAGATGTTAATGCGAGTGTAGCGAAATGCTTGTGCTTCTAGTTCCGACAATGCAGTAATAACCAACAGTAATCTAACCTAACAATTCCACAACTACTACCTTACACACACACACAAGTGGTCACAAAGACGGACTAAAGATATAATGTAGCACATAAAGATAATATGAAATGAGTGGCGTGAGCAGAACGGCATGGCAGATGCAGTAGATGGATAATGAGTACGGAATATATGAGATGTGTACTGTAGGGTATGTAAACATAAAGTGCATAGTTTAAAGTGGCTAGTGGTACAGTATTACATAAAGATGGCAAGATGCAGTAGATGATATAGAGTAGTATCATATACATATGAGATGGTAAGTAGTAGTATGTAACATTGTATTAAGTGCGCATTGTTTAAAGTGGCTAGTGGTACATTTTTACATAATTTCCATCAATTCCCATTTTTAAAGTGGCTGGAGTTGAGTCAGTATGTTGGCAGCGGCCGCTAAAGTATATGGTGGCTGTTTAACAGTCTGAATGGCCTTGAGATAGAAGCTGTTTTTCAGTCTCTTTTTTCAGTCTCTCCCTGCTTGATGCACCTGTACTGACCTCCCTTCTGGATGATAGCGGGGAACAGGCAGTGGCTTGGGTGGTTGTTGTCCTTGATGATCTTTATGGCCTTCCTGTGACATCGGGTGGTGTAGGTGTCCTGGAGGGCAGGTAGTTGCCCCTGGTGTGCGTGCGTTCTGCAGACCTCACTACCCTCTGGAGAGCCTTACGGTTGTGGGCGGAGCAGTTGCCGTACCAGGGCGGTGATACAGCCCGACAGGATGCTCTCGATTGTGCATCTGTAAGAAGTTTGTGAGTGCTTTTGGTGACAAGCCGAATTTCTTCAGCCTCCTGAGGTTGAAAGAGGCGCTGGCTGCGCCTTTATGTTCATACAAGTATTTACACATGGTAAGTTTGCTGAAAATAAACGCAGTTGACAGTGAGAGGACGTTTCTTTTTTTTGCTGAGTTTAGATGTTTCTATTGTGTTATTGACTGTACGTTTGTTTATGTGTAACTCTGTGGTGTTGTTTTTGGTCACAGCTGCTTTGCTTTATCTTGGCCAGTTCGCAGTTGTAAATAAGAACTTGTTCTCAACTGCCTACCTGGTTAAATAAAGGTGAAATTTAAAAAAAATGTAAAGGCCATGTTGACTCCAGTCCAGGACTTGTTGGTAATATTCATTATGCACTAATGAAAAATGGAACTGACACAAGAAGAGACTATCTGAACTTGTCCAAAAATAAACACTTCTTGTTTTCCGTTGCAAAAAAGTTTTTGTCACAGTGTGCCCTCCAATGAAACGACCCTTGCTTTTGTTTTAGTGTGAGGAACGGTTCTTACAGGAGTCAATAATCTTGCTTCCCACCACAGAATCCCAGAAGCACCATATCTCTGCCACCTCAGGCAGCCACACCGTTCAAACGTGTGGTTGACTCAGTTCCCATTAGCAAAGGAAACAGAACAAAAGTTTGAGAGTGTGTTGAAGCATGCTGAGTGATACTCATGTAGAATACCCAAGTGTGTGTGTGTGTGTGTGTGTGTGTGTGTGTGTGTGTGTGTGTGTGTGTGTGTGTGTGTGTGTGTGTGTGTGTGTGTGGTGTGTGTGTGTGTGTGTGTGTGTGTTGTGTGTGTGTGTGTGTGTGTGTGTGTGTGTGTGTGTTGTGTGTGTGTGAGTCTATGGTGTGTGAGAGCGTCATTAACAGCCCTGCTTTCCCTAGGACTGACTTCATATCTTATATAGCACTAAACTCTCTCAAGTGTTTTCTCATGAGTCTCTATCAGAACCACTTAGAGCACTACACTGGAGGAGCACAGTGGCACCAACAGCCCACTCCCAACCCCTCAGAAGAGCTGCTGACCTGGTCGCACAGCTGTAGCACGGGCCCACAGACCCAGCCACCGCAACAAAGACACACTAGGAAAACTGTCTGACGCTAGCACCACTACCTCTGGATTAGAGGTCGACCGATTAATCGCATAGCCAATTAATTAGGGACGATTTCAAGTTTTCATAACAATCGGTAATGGGCCTTTTGGACGCCGATTATGGACGATTACATTGCAATCCACGAGGAGACTGCGTGGCAGGCTGACCCCTGTTACCGCGAGTGCAGCATCAAAAAGGACTTGTGGCTCGCAAGGAGCCAAGACAAGTTGCTAGCTAGAATTAAACTTATCTTATAAAAAACAATCAATCTTCCAACTATAATCACTAGTTAACTTATACCGATAGGTTGATTGTATACTCTACTTTGTAAGGACTTAGACTCAGTAGTCTTGTTTCTGCCATGTAGCAAATATTAATCAATGCGGTGCCTGTTAATTTATCATCAAATCACAGCCTACTTCAACTTTGCCAAACGGGTGATGATTTAACAAAAGCACATTCATTGCAATAATGTACCTAACCATAAACATCAATGCCTTTCTTAAACCTTAAACCTGCATATGTAGTTAAAAGAAATTCATGTTAGCAGGCAATATTAACTAGGGAAATTGTGTCACTTCTCTTGCGTTCAATGTATGCAGAGTCACGGTATATGCAGCAGTTTGGGCCGCCTGGCTCGTTGAGAACTGTTGAAAGGCCATTTATTCCTAACAAAGACCTTAATTAATTTGCCAGAATTTTACATAATTATGACATAACATTGAAGGTTGTGCAATGTAACAGCAATATTTAGACTTAGGGTTGCCACCCATTCGATAAAATACGTAACGGTTACGTATTTCACAGAAATAATAAACGTTGTGTTTTTTCGAAATAATAGTTTCAGGATTTGACCAAAGGCTCGTATTTCTGTGTGTTTATTATCTTATAATTAAGTATATGATTTGATATTTGATAGAGCAGTCTGACTGAGCGGTGGTAGGCAGCAGCAGGCACGTAAGCATTCATTCAACCAGCCCTTTACTGCGTTTGCCAGCAGCTCTTAGCAATGCTTGAGGCACAGCGCTGTTTATGACTTCAAGCCTATCAACTCCCGAGATTAGGCGGGCAATACTAAAGTGCCTATAAGAACATCCAATAGTCAAAGGTATATGAAATACAAATGGTATAGAGAGAAATAGTCCTATAATTCCTATAATAACTCATGTTCAAAGGAACCACCAGCTTTCATATGTTCTCATGTTCTAAGCAAGGAACTTAAACGTTAGCTTTTTTACATGGCACATATTGCACTTTTACTTTCTTCTCCAACACTGTGTTTTTGCATTACTTAAACCAAACTGAACATGTTTCATTATTTATTTGAGACTAAATTGATTTGATTGATGTATTATATTAAGTTAAAATAAAAGTGTTCATTGTTCATTCAGTATTGTTGTAATTGTCATTATTACATATATATATATATATATATATATATATATATAAATCGTCCAATTAATCGGTATCGGCTTTTTTTGGTCCTCCAATAATCGGTATCGGCGTTGAAAAATCATAATCGGTCGACCTCTACTCTGGATACAGTATATACTGGAGGCTAACATCTCTAAAGGTTCCGCACACACGTAACACAATACCAACATAGCATGTGAAACCTGTCACAAACTCGCCTACGTAACTGACATCATATAGCAAACACCCAACATAATAGAATCAGTTCCTCTGGGTGTATGAATGGTGTTGGTGCAATTGGCTCGCCTACTTCTCTTGATAGGCAACTACTGCCTATAAGCACAGGGACAGGGCTAACAGTGTGATTTAGCACGTCTATTAGCTCACAGAGGCACAGAACAATAACAACCAACATACACAACCAACATACACAACAAGCTCTGTAACTATATTCCCACATGGGACACGAACAAAAAAGATGTAAAGATATTTTAGAGCAAAAATGTATTGCTTCACAAGTTAAAATGATCAACTTGCTAATTGTCCTGAAGCGAATAAGGATCAATAATATTGAAAGAAGATAGTATTATTGTGTACATGAGAGACAGAAAGACAGAGAGACAGACAAAGAGACAGAGAGAGAGAGATACAAAGAAAGAGAGAGACGGAGAGAGACAGAGAGACAGATATGAGGTGGTGGGGGAAGTGGTGGTGGAAGAAGTGGGATGAGCTGCTGGACATTTTTCAGCCCCTCACACACACACACACACACACATACATACCATTTTCTATGGAATTGCTTAGGAGTAGATGAGACAGAGCTGTCTCCGAGCAGAACTACCACGGCAAACAAAATGAACAAGCTCAATATCAACTCTCACCGCAGGCTGAGGATTTTACTAAAGTAAAAGTCACACAGAAAAATACTACTTGAGTAAAAGTCTAAAAGTATTTGGTTTTAAATATATTTAAGTATCAAAAGTAAATCTAATTGCAAAAATATACTTAAATATCAAAAGTAAAAGTATAAATTATTTCAAATTGCTTATAATATGAAAATCAGATGGCACAATTTTCTTGTTTTTCTATTTACGGATAGCTAGGGGCACACTACAACAAGCAGACAACATTTACAAACAAAGCATTTGTGTTTAGTGAGTCCTCCAAATCAGAGGTGGTAGGGATGACCAAGGATATTCTCTTGATGAGTTAGTGAATTGGACCACTTTCCTGTCCTGCTAAGCACTGAAAATGTAACAAGTACTTTTGGGTGTCAGAGAAAATGTACGGAGTAAAAAGTACATTATTTTCTTTAGGAATGTAGTGAAGTAAAAGTAAAAGTAGTCAAAAATATGAATAGTAAAGTAAAGTACAGATACCTAAAAAAAACATTTAAGTAGTACTTTAAAGTATTTTTACTTAAGTACTTTACACCACTTCCACGGGGCTACCTCATTGGACAGAGGTGTAACAGTGGGACTGGCCAGTGGGATGGCCAGTGGGATCAGCAGGCCTGTAATGGTTGATAATTGGGCCTGGTCAATTCTTCCAGTTTATCAGGCAGTCATCTGCACCGTGGGTGAGGCTGCGGGGACGGCCGGCGGGGGCGGTTTAATGGCAAGCTGGCTCAACCGCACACAGACCACACTAAGGAAGATGGAAGATGTTTAGGAAGATGTAAGGCAAGCCTATGCCTTAGTGACAAATACGACATGCTTGCAAACACACAAACACAACTCAATGTCCCAACCATGGGCCGGTAAAGTTGTGGCAATACTGGAACTAATTCCAAGAGTCCTTTGAGTGTTTTTCTCATACAAAGAGCATTCTGTCTTTAACATGGTTATTACCTGACAATCTGTGAAGCCAATATGGTCTCTCATGTCTCAAATGATTTTGTAACCATTTTATAACGACATATCCGCGTTGCCATAGCTACAGTAGCTAGGTAGCCTGAAAGCAATACGCCTTGGTGAAAAAAACATTGTGTCTGTGTGCGTAAAGTACATGAGACAGAAACAGACAATAAAGTAGTAAGAGTACATAGACATATCTGAGGGTCATATTTCAGTTTTTGTCATTTAGCAGACACTCTTATCCAGAGCAACTTATAGTAGTGAGTGCATACATTTTATTTCATACTGGCCCCCTGTGGGAATCAAACCCACAACTCTGGCATTGCAAGCACCATGCTCTACCAACTGAGCTACACGACAAAGACACAAAGAACGACAACCCTTGATAGACAGCCAGCTCCATCACGTCACGCTGGAATTACTCGTCAAATCCCAGATAAATTGTCTGATCTCTGAAACACCGCTGCTTGATTTTCCTRAATGGCTCCCGGTACTGCTGACAACCTTCCTGTTGAGGAGGCGCCCAGGACATTAGCATCTATTAGCATAACTCAGCAGCACCCAGAAAGACATGAAACTGTCACATAAAAGTTTCATCAGACAGCGCCTCAGGGACACAGACACATTTTCCACGCCAGAGAAGATGTTATTGTTTGTGTGCACCTGCAGAGGCACTGATAGCGAGAGTTCGTTGGCTGTCTCTCTGATAGTTCAATCAGCCGTAAAGCGGTCGGTCGGAAAAACGCAATTATAATGTCTCCAAACAGCTGTTGAGAATGAGAGCTTTTCTCCCCCAAATAGATCTCCTGGTTCCACTTTGAAACATGCTCAATCACTGCTTCTGAATGTTGGTATCTTACTCCTTGGGAGAATATAACTTGTCAAAACTCTTACTTATACAAAAGTTTGAAGTAAATGCCAAGTAATGGCAGTAATTTCCCTGTCTTGCTTCCTCCTGCTGCCATACTTCACATTTACTGTAAGTCGCTCTCAGGGTTGGGTAGGTTACTCTCTAAATGTAATCTATTACAGTTACTAGTTACCTGCCCAAAATTGTAATCAGTAACTTAGCTTTGGATTACTCAAACTCAGTAATGTAATCTGATTACATTCCGTTACTTTTAGATTACTTTCCCTTTAAGAGGCATTAGAAAAAGACAAAAATGTATGTTACCAATTGAACAACATCTATTGCAGGATAAATCAATGTTAAAGTTTACATAGCTGGCCATATATGGATGTTACATTTTTACTTTATGGGTCGGTAATGTAGGCTTCTTCTAACCCATCACTTTCTACTACATATAATAATACAATTAAATTATATCTTTACATTAAAAACCAAAGTCTATCAGAATTCCAGTCATTCCAATAAATGTTATACCCCTTGATCTTCAAGAATAGGACTTGGAAATATGGAAGTATAGATTAGCCAAATTGTTTTACTGGAGCATAACCCCAAAACGATAAGGACTTATTAGCCAGAAAAAAAGAATGCCATTTGCTGCATTTGCTATAGGCCTAGTGTTTACCTTTTTGTTGGTGACACTTTGATATCTTGATAATATGCAACTGTTTAAACAGCAAATCCACAGATGAAACATTAACAAAACGGCCGCCCCGCCTCTGTTTTGGTAAAAAACTGAGGGATGGGTCTGGAGAAATGTAACCACACTCAGATTAATAGACAGAGCTTTGGATGCGAGACTGACCATCCATGATATCAAAATTATACTTTTAACCATGTAATGAGGCTATAAGGTGTTTGTTTTCATTTATAATGTTTACAAACATTGGAGGAAAAAAAGCTTATATTTTGGGTTCTCAATGGGTGTGACGGTTGAACTAAGCTCATGAGGCATTTATAAATTACATATCATTTATATCCATATCCATTTTGGGATTTATAAATGATATGCTAATTTATAAATCCAAAAATGGATATAGCAACTACAGATGCTCATTAAGTCTATCAAAGTGTGCGAGTTTGAGCATGTGTCCATTAGGCTCTGGATTATTTCAATTTTCTATGAGCATTAATTAAAATTGAGCACTAAAGCCTCACCACATTCCTTTTACACAGGAGACTAAGGTAACTGAGCTAATGACAACCCCCCTTGGCACTCACTTCCGTCATCATGAAGTGCTTTGAGAGTCAAGGACCATATCACCTCCACCTACCTGACACCCTAGACCACATTGTCAGAGTCAAGGCCGCGGGCCACATCCGGCCCGCGAGAAGGTTTTTTACGGCCCCTGGGATGATCTTGATTTATTATTAGAACCGGCCCGCAGACCGCAGCAAGCCGGCAGCCCGCAGATCTTTTAACGCACCAATACTACATTTTCCACACAAGCAACGGTGACGCACCGAGCAGTAGGCTGCTTCATTTCAATATTTATTGGCACAGCAGTCGTCAGCATCACAGTAAATTAACTTCAGATACCCATCAAAAATGGCAAAAACGGAAGGTGGACACTGAGAACCGGGGGTTTCAAACAAGGTGGGAGTCGGAGTATATGTTCACGGAGGTAGCTGGAAAACCTGTGTGTCTTCTGTGTGGAGAAAGTGTGGCGGTACTGAAAGAGTATAATCTGAGACGACATTATGAAACGAAACACGCGGACAAAAACCAAGAATATGGACATGGACAAAGGCTACAAAAGGCAGAGGAATTAAAACGAGGCCTCAAATCTCGACAGGCTCTGTTCAAAAAAAGCCAAATCACAAGGCCAGGCTGCTGTCAAGGCCAGTTTTATTTTGGCAGAAGAGATCGCTAAATCAGCCCGGCCATTTACGGAGGGGATTTCATCAAAAACTGCATGATTAAAGTTTGTGACGAAGTTTGCCCAGAAAAAAGGCAACTCTTTTTAATGTGAGTCTGAGCAGAAACACCATTGCCGAGAGAGTAGACCAGTTGTCCATCAATCTAAAAGAGCAGCTTGTAAAAAGGGAAAGATTTCATTGCATATTCCTTGGCTGTGGATGAGAGCACCGACATTTCTGACATTGCCCAGTTGTCAATTTTCATCCGCGGAGTGGACTCCAGCCTAAGCGTGACAGAGGAGTTTTCGGCTTACGTCCTATGCATGGCACAACTACGGGGCATGATTTGTATGAGAGGTGTCAAGATGTGTAAATGAGATGGAGCTGCCTTGGGAAAAACTCGTGGGTTTGACAACGACGGAGCACCTGCGATGTGTGGAACAGGAGCGGACTGGTGGCGAAGATACGGGAAAAGATGCAAGAGAAACGCGCGACAGGTGCTGACAGCTTATCATTGTATCCATCGCCCATGGTTATATTGCGTGGTGTGTCGGTGTTGTGTATAAGTCGCGTTGCTCCACTATTATCGGACGTCTATGTGTATATTTGTGAGCATTCAGTAACGTGGTCGCCTGCAGTTGTTAGTCTTATTCTTTAGTGTCCTAGATGGTGTTTTAATCCTCGCAGTTTCTTTTGCATTTCGTGGACCGAGGTGTAGTAGACGGAGCATGGTGTGATCTTGTGGCTTTATACACTGTGTGTATGTTGTGCTGTCCCAGGGATATGTACGGTGTCTTTGTTCTAATGTGTATGTTTCTGGTGAGTTGAGTATTGTCTGTTTTTTGGATCTAGTTATTGGGGATTGATAGTATCTATATTATATCGTAGATTCTCTGGATGTATATGGTTTCTGTGTGAATATTGTTGTTCTTTTGTTGTGACTATTTTAGTATCATTGTATATCATTTGTTAAGTTGCATGTGCTGTCATGTGTTCTGTGATTATGTTTCTTAGTGTGTGTGTGTTTGATTGTTTATGAGTGGTCTTGTGTTGGATAGGTGATTGGTGTAGAGGTGTTATAAGCTTGACTGTCTCTGTGTGTGTGTTTGATTCTGTTGTTGTTCGTGTATTGTATGTTATATTTTGATGTTCCGTAGTTTGTCTTTTCGTGCGCGAGTTCTTGCGTCCTAGATTGTGAGATTTGTTGTTATGTGAGGGAAGCTGCTGTCGCTATGTGTTGTTCTTTTGTGTTGTTGTGCTCGTGGGTTTAGTTCGGCATCAGTTGTGTGTGTATTGGATATAATGTGTGTATGTTTTATTATTGCTTCTCTGTGTTCTTGGGTTTCTTTTCTGACTTTTGTGCGGTATGTCGTGCTTTGTGGTGTGCTGTTGTTTTGTTTTTGTGTATGTGGTGCTTGTAGCGTGTAGTCCATATTTTAATGATGTGTGCGCTTGTTGGTGTTAGAGATGCGCTCTGTGTTGTTACCATGCTTTTTGTGTTTTCCAGTTGTCTGGTGTGTGACTGTGGAGGGACGCGGCGCGTGGTCTGTTGTAGGTGGAAGTGTGCGTGCTCGAGGGTGTTGGAGGTGGAGCGCGGTTTTATAGGTCAGTAGTTGATTGTGTGCGGGTTGTTTTGTCTTCTGTGTGTCTTCTGGAGGAGAGAGTGGGTGTGTCTTGTCTCTGTATTGTTGGTTGCTTGTTCTGTGTTATGTTTTTTTTTTTTGTTCGTTGTTTTGTTTTGCTGTCTCTTCTCTGACACTTTTATGTTGTTTTTGGTTATTTTTCTGTCTGTCTATTTTGTTTTTTTCTAGTGTCTTTGTTCTATATTTCGTTGGTCTTTTATGTTGTGTTTTTCTATGTTCATCTTATCTGTTTGTGTATGTTGTCGTGTTGTTGTATTGTGATTACTCTTGTATGTTCTAATGACATTCTGTATCATGTATATTTTTGACTTTTATCTGTCTTGTAATTTGCTTTCTTTTCTTATTCGCAGTTTTTTCTTTGTGTATTGTATTGTCTGTTGTCTTCAGATGCTCTTGTGATCGTGTTTGTTTTTTTTTGTTTTTTTTGTTGTTTTTTTTTTTTTTTTGTTTTTTTTTTTTCTTTCGCTGTATGATATTTTTTGATGTATATGTGTTGATATAGTATGTGGATTTTTTTTTGTTCCTGCTTTTATTATATGTATATTTTTCTATTTCTTAAATCTATGTGATATGCTGTGTATTTTTGTTTGTATATTGGTGAGGGTGTATGTTGTGGAGATGTGTTATGCTGATGTGTCTATGTATATAGTTATATAGTATGTGTTTTGTGTGTTGTATGCATTTGGTTGGCGTGCTGCGCTGTGTGTATAGGTGGTGTGTGGTTGTGGTGTGTATGGTGTGTATTGTGTGTGCATCTGGTTTGTTTATGTTTTGTATTCTAGTTTTCGCGCATTTTTGTATATGTGTGTATATTATGATTGTTGTAGTGTGAGTGTGTTATGTGATGTATGTGTAATTATTGTCTGTTATTCCTTTGTGTTTGTATAGTATATTTTTATTGTTTTACTTTGTATTAATTTTATATGATATATATTATGATTGGTTATTCTGGTATTGGTGTCGCTTTTGGATTTTTTTTCTTTGGGTTTTGTATTTTAATTGTTATTGGTATGTGGTATTTATATATATATGTGGTTAATATATTGTTTCTTGTGCTGTGTATTGAATTATATTGTATACTGTATATAGTCTGATTGATAATTTTTATTTTTTTTGCTTATATTCTTGTATCATTTTTTTGTGTATATTATGTATTGGTATAGGTTTTCTATGTGTGATTAGATTCATTTATGCTCATTATATTTATATTTATTCGCTAATAATCTTTTCTGTAACATGTTTCTGTTCTCGTTTGGTATTGTCTTAAATTTTTATTTGTCGGTCGTGTGTCTATGTTGATGGATCTACTGTGCTGGAGTTGTCTCTTCAGTGCGGAGTGTGTGTACGTAGCGCATTATGCTTGTTTTTGTCTATCAGATCTATTTTTGTCGTATCATCTTGTGATGTGTGTAGATCTATATGTAGTGTAGTATTACCTGATGTTTAGTTTATCGTTGTCGGTGTGTTGTGCTATTTTCTTTTTTTTTTCGATCGTATCTGTCGCTGTGTGTAATCTACTTATATTGTACCTTTTTTTACTCCAACTCGTCATTCAAGCCTTCGAGACCTCTGTGGGCTCTTGTACCTTTCTTTTTGTTCTTTTTTTCTTCTTTGTCTTTCTGTGCAACTGGGTTGCCTGGACTTTCCTGAAGGGCCGCTGTCTCCCAGGTGGTGAGGGTTAAGTGTAATACAATACATTCTTCCATCTTTCTTCCGTGATCTCTCTATACTACCTGTGTGGTCCCCCACACATGGTGTTGTGCGTCTTACCCTTGTCCGCTTATTTTCCGCTGCTTGTTCACTTTCCGACTGACTTTGCTGTGCATGCTTTGCACTGCTCCAAACTCTACCTATCATTCAAGTTTGTAGACGACCATCTACAGTGGTGTTGATTACTATACAACGACGAGCAACGGCCTACAGGGAGGGAGTGTTGAGTGGCCTCGAGTTGGCTATCAGGAAATAACATACACTCTTTGACGTTCAAAAAAACAAAGGGAGATGATTCGTTGACTTCGAGGAAACCCAGAGGGAGCACCCCCTATCCACATCGGACAGGACAGTAGTGGAGACGGTAGACATGTTTAGTCCTCGGCGTACACATCACGACAAAACTGAAATGGTCCAACCCACAGACAGCGTGGTGAAGAAGTGGCGCAGTGCCTCTTCAACCTCAGGAGGCTGAAGAAAATTTGGCATTGTCACCAAAAACCTCACAAAACTTTTACAGATGGCACAATGCGAGCATCCTGTCGGTGCATGCCACTGCGCCTGGTACGGCAACTGCTCCGCCATAACCGTAAGGTCTCCAGAGGTAGTGAGGTCTGCACAACGCATCACCGGGGGCAAACTACTGCCCTCCAGGACACCTACACCACCGATGTCACAGGAAGGCCAAAATGATAATCGAGGACAACAACCACCCGAGCCATTGCCTTGTCACCCCGTATCATCCAGAATGGCGCAGAGGGTCAGTACAGTGCAATCAAAGCAGGACCGAGAGACTGAAAAACAGCTTCTATCTCAAGGCCATCAGACTTGTTTAAACAGCCATCACACTGACTCATCTCCAGCCACTTTAATAATGGAAAAATTGATGTAATAAATGTATCACTAGCCACTTTAAACAATGCCACTTCATATAATGTTTACATACTCTACATTACTCATCTCATATGTATATACTGTACTCTATACCATCTACTGCATCTTGCCATCTTGATGTAATGTATCACTAGCCACTTTAAACAATGCCACTTTTATATGTTTACATACCCTACATTACTCATCTCATATGTATATACGGTAATCTATACCATCCACTGCATCTTGCCTATGCCGTTCTATACCATCACTCATTCATCTATTTTTTATGTACATATTCTTATTCATTCCTTTACACTTGTGTGTATAAGGTAGTTGTTGTGAAATTGTTAGGTTAGATTACTCATTGGATATTACTGCATTGTCGGAACTAGAAGCACAAGCATTTCGCTACACTCGCATTAACATCTGCTAACCATGTGTATGTGACAAATAACATTTGATTTGATTTGATTGTATTCCATAGGTAGGGATCCGCACTATGCAGCTGACGCAAGATCGCATTTTTCACTGGCTGTCCACTGGTTTCAAAAACAATGATTGATAGGCAGCTTAAATTTCTATTTTAGCCCTTGCCGGTTGTCGTGGTAATACAATGGAAGTTTAGATGCGATCACAATATAAGTTAAAATATGAAAAAGCCTGGAAGGAGGAGAGATGACTAGAAACGATTCGGTTGGCCGTTTTATTTTGTGGATTAATTGTCGGAGTAGAGGTCCTTGTGCATTTCAGGTAAAATAACAACTCAATGTTTATATCCCAGGACAAATTAGCTAGCAACAGCAAGCTAGCTAAATAGGACAAATTAGCTAGCAAGTGCAAGCTAACTGGCCATACATGTTTAAGGCTTTTCGACCTGTCCCCAAATTAATGTCATTGGTTCAGAGTTTGTTTTGATATTTTAACCTGCGTGTCGTGATCGCGTTTGGTGTAGGGGGACAAAATAAATGTATGCACGATAGCGCACGATGGCGCACGCACGCAGCCGGTTTGGGTTCCGTGTTATTTGATAAGGTTTTCTAGTCATTATGAACTGAGTGGTATATGTATGATATGTGTTATGTGGTATATGTTTGTCATACCCGTATACCACGAGTATGACAAAACATGTATTTACCAACGTAATTAGAGCAGTGAAAATAAATGTTTTGTCATAAGGTCAGATATACCACGGCTGTCAGGCAATCAGCATTCAGGGCTCGAACCACCCAGTTTATAATACGTATCTTACATATACCACCCAATTTGTCAATGGGTGTGGCAGGGTAGCTTAGTGGTTAGAGCGTTGGACTAGTAACCGAAAGGTTGTAAGATTGAATCCCTGAGCTGACAAGGTAAAAATCTGTCATTCTGCCCCTGAACAAGGCAGTTAACCCACTGTTCCTAGGCCGTCATTGAATATAAGAATTTGTTCTTAACTGACTTGCCTAGTTAAATAAAGGTTAAAAAAAATGGCACACCATCATTAGGACTTATATATTTAAGCAATAAGGCACTTCGGGGGTTTGTGGTATATGGCCAATATTCCACGGCTAAGGGCTGTATCCAGGCACTCCGCCATGCATTGTGCATAAGAACAGCCCTTAGCCGTGGTATATTGGCCATATACCACAAACCCCCGAAGTGCCTTATTGCTTAAATATATAACTCAGAGTGATGGTGTGGCATGGATAAATGAGTAACAGTCCAACCTAGAGAGAGTCTCCAGTTGGGCACCCCCCTCACAGCCATTCATCACAAAAATCACACTGTATAGAACCAATCAACAGTACTATTCACCAGACTCCTCTAGCGTTCACTGTTCATATCGACAGAGCTGCCACATCATTCATCACAGAACTCTAGGAGTTACAATCAGGCCTATTCAGTCATCAACATTGGTCCCATATGGCCAGTAAACACACAGCATGCTCTCCAATTAATGTATCATTTTTTCGGTACAACACAAGAGCTGATGTGCTGTTGTTCTAGCACTCCCCTGCCACCTTCACACTATTGCTGTTTTGTCCCATCTTCATTAGAGCTCTCGCTAACCATCCCTCTCCCCCCTCCTCCTCCTCCTCCTCCCTGTCTTCCCCCGCACAACATGGTGGAATCTGATAACTACCTTCACACCAATCTGTTGATTCTCTCGTTTTGGCTGCTATGGGATGGAGTGTAATTAGGAAATGGAGGCAGAATGCATCTACAATTTGCTACAGTCAGTCACACGCATGCTCACACAAACAAACAGACACACACTAATGAAGCTGTTCTGTCAGATAAGTGGAATTATATATGTACATACCCCAACCAGAAGCCATGGATTACAGGCAATATTCGCACTGAGCTAAAGGTTAGAGCTGCCGCTTCAAGGAGCAGGACTCTAACCACGGAAGCTTATAGGAAATCTCGCTATGCCCTCCGACGAACCATCAAACAGGCAAAGCTTCAATACAGGACTAAGATCGAATCGTACTAGACCGGCTCCGATGCTTGTCGGATGTGGCAGGGCTTGCAAACTATTACAGACTACAAAGAGAAGCACAGCCGAGAGCTGCCCAGTGACATGAGCCTACCAGAYGAGCTAAATCACTTCTGTGCTCGCTTCGAGGCAMGCAACACTGAAACATGCATGAGAGCATCAGCTGTTCCGGACGACTGTGTGATCACGCTCTCAGCAGCCGATGTGAGTAAGACCTTTAAACAGGTCAACATTCACAAGGCCGCTGGGCCAGACGGATTACCAGGATGTGTACTCCGAGCATGTGCTGACCAATTGGCAAGTGTCTTCACTGACATTTTCAAACTCTTCCTGTCTAAGTCTGTAATACCAACATGTTTCAAGCAGATCACCATAGTCCCTGTGCCCAAGAACACTAAGGTAACTATGCCACTAAATGAACTACCACCCGATAGCCACTCACGTCTGTAGCCATCAAGTGCTTGAAAGGGCTGTGCATGGACTCATGCTCACATCAACACCATAAGGGGGGCATGCTCAGTCCCCTCCTGTACTCCGTGTTCACTCATGACTGCCACGGCCAGCACGACTCTAACACCACCATTATGTTTCGATGATACAACCAGTGGTAGGCTTATCATCGACAAGATGAGACAGCCTATAGGGAGGAGGTCAGAGACCTGACCGTGTGGTGCAAGGACAACAACCTCTCCCTCAACGTGATCAAGACAAAGGAGTTGATTGTGGACTACAGGAAAAGGAGGACCGAGCACGCCCCCATTCTCATCGATTGCCGGCTGTAGTGGAGCAGATTGAGCGCTTCAAGTTCCTTGCGTCCATGTCACCAACAAACTAACATGTCCAAGCACACCAAGACAGTCGTGAAGAGGGCACGACAAAACCTATTCCTCCTCAGGAGACTGAAAAGATTTGGCATGGGTCCTCAAATCCTCAAAAGTTTTACAGCTGCATCACTGCCTGTACGGCAACTGCTCGGCCTCCAACCGCAAGACACTACAGAGGGTAGTGCGTATGGCCCAGTACGTTACTGGGGCCAAGCTTCCTGCCATCCAGTACCTCTATACTAGGCTGTGTCAGAGGAAGGCCCTAAAAAATTGGCAAAGACTCCAGCCACCCTAGTCATAGACTGTTCTCTCAGCTACCGCATGGCAAGCGATAGTTGAGCGCCAAGTCTAGGTCCAAGAGGCTTCTAAACAGCTACTACCCCCAAGCCATAAGACTCCTGAACATCTAATCAAATGGCTACCCAGACTATTTGCATTATCCCCCCCCCCCCCTCTTCACACCTGCTGCTACTCTCTGTTATTATCAATGCATAATCACTTTAATAATTCTACCTACATGTACATATTACCTAAATTCTCAATCTTCAGAGCTCGTGCTGCTAGGTGACCAAACTGGGACATGCTTAACACCCCAGCCATCCTACAATCTAAGCTTGATGCCCTCAATCTCACACAAATATCAATGAACCTACCAGGTACCACCCCAAAGCCGTAAACACGGGCACCCTCATAGATATCATCCTAACCAACTTGCCCTCTAAATACACCTCTGCTCTTTTCAACCAAGATCTCAGCGATCACTGTCTCATTGTTTGCATCCGTAATGGTCAGCGGTCAAACGACCTCCACTCATCACTGTCAAACGCTCCCTGAAACACTTCAGCGAGCAGGCCTTTCTAATCTGACCTGGCCCAGGTATCCTGGAAGGATATTGACCTCACCCGTCAGTAGAGGATGCCTGGTTATTTTTTAAATGCCTTCCTCACCATCTTAAATAAGCATGCCCCATTCAAGAAATTTTAAACCAGGAACAATATAGCCCTTGGTTCTCTCCAGAACCTGACTGCCCTTAACCAACACAAAAACATCCTGTGGCGTTCTGCCATTAGCATCGAACAGCCCCTGTGATTATTTTTTTTTCAGAGGAGTTAGAAACCAATATACACAGGCAGTTAGAAAAGCCAACCGCTAGACTTCTCAAGCAAATTTCCTTCCTGCAACACAAAACTCAAAAAACGTTCTGGGACACTTAAAGTCACTGCGAGATAGAGCACCTCCTCCCAGCTGCCCACTGCACTGAAGATAGGGAAAACTCCTGTCACCACGAATACATCCACTAATAATAGAGAATTTCACATGAAAGCCATTTTATCTACCGGCTCGGCCATGCTTTCCACCACCAAAGCCCTTCACCACATTCTCCATCTCTCACAAACATCCCAGTCAGCTAGACTGTCCTAGAAAGTTGCTGCAAAATCCTGCGACCCCTACCAAATCCAGCCGGCTAGACCCAATCTGGACCCTGTCTTATCCTAAAATGAACTCTGTGCCCGACAATTAGTGCCAACCCCCCATATTACCTACGCGCCCTGTTACAACCCGCCTTTCACTCGTCCGTCTAGAGCATTCCCAAAGATTGGAAAGCAGCTGCGGTCATCCCCCTCTTCAAAGGGGGACACACTCTTGACCCAAACTGCTACAGACCTATATCTATCCTATCCTGCCTTTCTAAGGTCTTCGAAAGCCAAGTCAACAAACAGATCACCGACCATTTCGAATCCCACCGCACCTTCTCCGCTATGCAACCTGGTTTCAGTGCTGGTCATGGGTGCACCTCAGCCATGTTCAAGGTCCTAAACAATATATTAACCGCCATCGATAA
Organism: Salvelinus sp. IW2-2015; assembly: GCF_002910315.2. Taxonomy (NCBI): domain Eukaryota; kingdom Metazoa; phylum Chordata; class Actinopteri; order Salmoniformes; family Salmonidae; genus Salvelinus; species Salvelinus sp. IW2-2015. The sequence goes on along the minus strand of NC_036862.1, from coordinate 16,809,660 downwards.
GAAACAATACTGTGCAGCCGTATTCATTGACCTGGCTAAGGCTTTCGACTCTGTCAATCACAACATTCTTATTGGCAGACTCAACAGCCATGGTTTCTCAAATGATTGCATCGCCTGGTTCACCAACTACTTCTCTGATAGAGTTCAGTATGTCAAATCGGAGGGCCTGTTGTCCGGGCCTCTGGCAGTCTCTATGGGGGTGCCACAGGGTTCAATTCTTGGGCCGACTGTCTTCTCTGTATACATCAATGATGTCGCTCTTGCTACTGATGAGTCTCTGATCCACCTCTATGCAGATGACACCATTCTGTATATTTCTGGCCCTTCTTTGGACACTGTGTTAACTTCTTGACGCCAGGGGCCAGATTTTTTTAMATTTTTAAATAACGTTCCCAAGGTAAACGGACTATTTCTCAGGCCCAGATCGTAGAATATGCATATAATTTACAGATTAAGATAGAAAACACTCCAAAGTTTCCAAAACTGTCAAAAATATTGTCTGTGAGTATGACAAAACTGATTTTGCAGGCGAAAACCTGAGGAAATCCAACCCGGAAGTGCATTTATTTATTTTTTATCCCTGTTTTATTTTCTGCCCCTCTTCCATTTAAAGGGGTATCAACCAGATTCCTTTTCCAATGGCGTCCTCAGGCTGTGACCAGGCTTTAGACATAGTTTCAGGCTTTTATTTTGAAAAATGAGCGAGATATTTCAAAACGAGTCAGGTGTCCTTTGATTAGTTCCTGCGCGCGAGAGGGGTAGCTCGACATTTTCTTTCTCTCTTTTATTGAATAGGTTACCGTCCGGTTGAAATATTATCAATTATGTATGTTAAAAACAACCTGAGGATTGATTACAAAAAAAGTTTGACATGTTTCTACGTTATGTTTCTACGTTTCTATGTTACGGATACTTTTTTGGAATTTTCGACTGCCTTTCAGGAACGGAACGAGGCTGTGGTTTACTGAACATAACGCGCAACCCAAATGGCGTTTTTTTGTTATAAAACTAATAGTTATCGAACAAAAATAACATTTATTGTGTAACTGGGAGTCTCTTGAGTACAAACATCCAAAGATTATCAAAGGTAAGCGATTCATTTKATTGCTTTTCTGACCTTCGTGACCAAGCTAATTTAAGGMTAACTGTTCTAGCATTGATTGAGACACTCACAAACGCTTGGATTGCTTTCGCTGTAAAGCATATTTTCAAAATCTGACACGATAGGTGGATTAACAACAAACTAAGCTGTGTTTTGGTATATTTCACTTGTGATTGCATGATTATAAATATTTTTTGTGTTATTTTTGAATTTGGCGCTCTGCAATTCAGTGGTTGTTTAGGAAAATGATCCCGTAAAGTTAACAACCCTCCAGATGAGCTTCAATGCCATACAACTCTCCTTCCGTGGCCTCCAACTGCTCTTAAATACAAGTAAAACTAAATGCATGCTCTTCAACCGATCGCTGCCTGCACCTGCCCGCCCGTCCAGCATCACTACTCTGGACGGTTCTGACTTAGAATATGTGGACAACTACAAATACATAGGTGTCTGGTTAGACTGTAAACTCTCCTTCCAGACTCACATCAAACATCTCCAATCCAAAGTCAAATCTTGAATTGGCTTCCTATTTCGCAACAAAGCATCCTTCACTCATGCTGCCAAACATACCCTCCTAAAACTGACCATCCTACCGATCCTCGCTTCGTGATGTCAATTTCACAAAAAAATTTAAGCCCTCCAAAAAAAATTTACTTTCCCTACCTTTCCAATAATAATTGGATGCAGTCTATCAAGTGTCATCCTGTTTTGTCACAAAAGCCCCATTATGCACTACCCACCAGCTGGACCTGTAACGCTCTCGTCGGGCTGGCCCTGCGCTTCATACTTTGCGTAGCCAAACCACTGGCTCCAGGTATCTACAAACGTGCTTTGAAGGTAAATCCCGCCTATCTCAGCGCTCTGGTCACCTAGCAGCACCACTGCCGTAGCACCGCTCCGCAAGGTATATTCTCATGGTCACCCTCAAAGCCTAATTCCTGCCTTTGGCCTGCACTTCCTTCCATTCTCTCTGCCAATGACTGGAAGCACAGAGAAAATCACTGAACTGGGAACCACTTATCTCCTTACTAGCTTTAAGCACCAGCTGTCAGAGCAGCTCACAGATTACTGCACCTGTACATAGCCCATCTATAATTGAGCCCAAACAACTACCTCTTTCCCTACTGTATTTATTTATTTATTTTTATTTATTTATTTATTTTTTTGCCCTTTTGCCCCAATTATTTCTATTTCTACTTTGCACATTCTTCCACTGCAAATCAACCATTCCAATGTTTTACTTGCTATATTGTATTTACCTCGCCACCATGGCCTTTTTTTGCCTTTACCTCCCTTCTCACCTCATTTGCTCACATTGTATATAGACTTAGTTTTCTACTGTATTATTGACTGTATGTTTGTTTTACTCCATGTGYAACTCTGTGTTGTTGTATGTGTCGAACTGCTTTGCTTTATCTTGGCCAGGTCGCAATTGTAAATGAGAACTTGTTCTCAACTTGCCTACCTGTTTAAATAAAGGTGAAATAAAATAAATAAATAAATTACCTCAACACCGGTGCCCCCGCACATTGACTCTGTACCGGTACCCCCTGTATATAGCCTCGCTATTGTAATTTTACTGCTGCTCTTTAATTATTTGTTACTTTTATCTATTACTTTTTTTAGGTATTTTCTTAAAACTGCATTGTTGATTAAGGGCTTGTAAGTAAGCATTTCACTGTAAGGTCTACACCTGTTGTATTAGGCGCATGTGACAAATACAATTTGATTTGATTTGGGATAGTGACCCCGAGAATGAACAGGATTCCATTAAATATAGAGGGAAAATAATAAACTGTAAGGGATGGAGCATAAGCAATCATAGCACAATGGGGACAAAGAAGCTTTCTGGATGGTGTTCTCATGACGCAGGTAAAAAAGCCAAACAGGCTACAGTATAGGCTACGGTATAGGCTAGAGAACAGACTACAGCATAGGCTACAGTACAGGCTGCAGGCTACAGTACAGGCTACAGTACAGACTAGAGTATAGGCTATAGCACATGCTACAGTACAGGCTACAGACTACTGTGCACAACAGCTATATATAGGACACCAGAAGAACAACATGTCTTTCCTCATAGGGTACAGTATGTTAGCCTCAGTGTTTTCCATCATGCAATTCAACAGAATCTCCCCTGTAGAATGAGTTTTTTGGCCTAGGCTTTGGTTTAGCAGGCTAAAGCATTCTTGTGGGCATGCAGGAGACCTGGATTCGAACCACATTAGTCACACGTTCTCAAATGTGATAGAGAACTTTGGAAGGGAACATTGAGAGAACATTGGGAGAACGTTCCAGAACATTCCAGTTGGAGGTCAAGCAGCTGCTTCTATTAGATTCAGTGTTCCAGAATCCAGACCAGACCGGACTGGAGATGTGATTTATTAGAGACGTCAAGTGGAAGACAGAGGAGGGAGTGTTAAACCACTCACTACCGACAGACCTGGGTCTTGTCTCCGATGGACACTAACTCTTAAGGAGCAGAAGGATGCATAGATGTAAAATACGGCAGGTCAGTATACCACTAATGATGCACGCAGGCACACACGCACGCAAGCAGGCACACACGAACGCAAGCAAGCACACACACACACACACACACACACACACACAATCAGCCTGAACATTGGTGCTCTTTGGGTCATGAAGGTCTGATGAAGGCCTCGACCAAAGATCTATTGACCGAACCTCAAGTCCCTTTTCATGTCTTTCATGACACAGCCAACATCATGTCCCATCTGAATCTCAGACATACATTCTCTAGTGAAAGCAATCGTCATTGTAATGTACAACCGCTCCACTTTACATAGACAGAGTTAATATTAACAGAGAAACAAGTCTTTGTGGCAAAGATTCCTGTCGACTTCCTTTAGTCTGCGATCAAAGCATGATCATTTCAGACTCCATCAGAGTCTGTCTTTGTCTGGGTGATTGACAGAGACTGACACCTGTCAGATACTATGAGAACTTGGGTGAGATCAAGTAGAAAATAACGTTCCAAAATAGAATCTCAAATCCTAAGGAGAACCCACCCAGAGAGATGACAACGACCAACTACCACACTGTAAGGCTGCTGCATCAGACCCAATCTGGGTGGGGGGATATTGAATATTCATAGGGCCAGGAGTTTGTCCCGGCCACTTGACCCGATTAGGAAAAACTTCAGGTGAGGTAGATCAGCTTTAATATTCCAGATAGATTGTAGGTTCCATCAATGTAATTTCTGCACATGAAAGCGTTGGCCCACCCTCACACACTCACTTCCCCCAGAGCCCCCTGGTCTGTGGCATCAAAGGACRCGCTTAAAAATCTGATCCATGGAAATCACACAAACACCTTCAAACACAGGGGGAAACTCACACCTGTCTTGTTGTATCAATACCAGCCCTTGTGTCCTGTCTCCCTTCTTCCCTCCTCTTTTCCCCCCTCACTTTATCTCTTCCCCTCTTTCCTCATTTGTCATGCTCTAGAGTTTCATCATCACAACCCAAAAGACATGAGCATGATAAATCAACCCCCGTTAAAAATAACACACATATGCTGTAAAACATTCTTATGTAAGGATCCCTTACTCCTCCAATAGATCACCACAAATTAGGCCACAATCCCTCCAAATCAACCCACATGTATATTACCAGACAACAGAGAGGATCAAGATGTATAACTATGGGGAAGGAGAGAGAAAGGGAGCAAGGTCATGCAAGAAAGAAAGAGAGAAAGAGAGACAGGAGAGGATGAAAGAGGAAAAAGAGAGACGGGAGACGATGAAAGAGAGACGGGAGAGGAGAAAGAGAGACGGGAGAGGATGAAAGAGAGACGGGAGGGGATGAAAGAGGAGAAAGAGAGACGGGAGAGGCATGAAAGAGGAGAAAGAGAGACGGGAGAGGATGAAGAGGAGAAAGAGAGACGGGAGAGGAGAAAGAGAGACGGGAGAGGAGAAAGAGAGACGGGAGAGGATGAAAGAAGGAGAAAAGAGAGACGGAGAGGTGAAAGAGGGGAAGAGAGACGGGAGAGGATGAAAAGAGAGAGGAGAGACGGAAGAGGATGAAAGAGGAGAAAGAGAGACGGGAGAGGAGAAAGAGACGGAGAGAGGATGCAAAGATCAGAAAGAGAGACGGGAGAGGATGAAAGAGAGGAGAGACGGAAGAGGAGAAAGAGACGGGAGAGGAGAAAGAGAGACGGGAGAGGATGAAAGAGCAGAAAGAGATTGGAGAGGAGAATGAGGGGAAAGAGAGACGGGAGAGGATGAAAGAGGTAGACAGCAAGTGAGAGTACAGAGAGAGAACGAGAGAGAGTATAGAGAGAGTGTTTACTGTTCATTCCTATTATTTATTTCACTTTTGTTTATTATCTATTTCACTTGCTTTGGCAATGTTAACATATATTTCCATGCCAATAAAGTCCTTGAATTGAATTGAGAGAGAGAAAGGTAACAGTGTAAGAGAGAGACAAAGGGAAAGCGAGGGTGTGAGGGAGAGAGCAGAGGAAGAGAGATAGGAGAGGAGGAGTTTAGGGGTGGGCTGTCAGCAGTGATCTATTTATACCAGGCGGAGGAGGCTGACGTGTTTCTCAGGGGATTGCATAGCGCCGTGACGTCACAGGTAATTACCTGGCTGTTTTAGGGTTAGGAGCTGGGTTAGTTTTAGGTTTAGGAGCTAGGGTTAGGTTTAGAGTTAGGGTAAAGGTTAGGTTTTTGGGGTAAGGTTAGGATCAGGGTAAGCGTATGAGTTAGGGTTTAGGGAAAATAGGATTTTGAATGGGACTGAATTGTGTGTCGCCACAATGTTAGCTGTACAAGACTGTGTGTGTGTGTGTGTGTGTGTGTGTGTGTGTGTGTGTGTGTGTGTGTGTTTGAACAAAAGGACTTCAAAGTGCTGAATGGGAACAGTATCCTGTTCATTACAGTTAATCAGTATGTAGCATCCACACACAGTCAACACACAGTCATGCCCAGTCACTCCCTCCCAGAGCTCCTCTGCTACATGGAGGAGAGCCAACCACAGCTGGCCTGAGTGAAGATCTATTTCATGCACCATGGTGATTGATATATGAGGTGCCTGTTCACTGACCTACATACCTACGCTTCCCTGCTGCCTGACAACCAGTAAAAAGACCCCTAAAGAGCCCTGTTAAGCCTCAGCTTGATGGCATGGAAACATAGAACCGGTTCCCTGTGTCAAAAGAAATTTGTGCTGCAAATTATGATTGTTTCTCTTTTCTTTGCAGCCCTTACAGTAAGAAGAACGCAGCGGTTAGATATTGAGGGAGCTAGGACAATGGGAAAGGATGAAAGATCAGTCAATAGAGATAGTAGTGGGGCCTATTTCCTGTCCAATGGCCATTCGCATGCCTTCACCACATGAAGCTACCCAAGTTTTCAAATCAAATTGTATTTGTCACATGAGCCGAATACAACAGGTGTATACCTTACCTTACTTACAAGCACTTAACCAACAATGCAGTCCAAGAAATAGAGTTAATAAAATATTGACGAAATAAACGAAAGTTWAAAAAATCGAATCAATCAAAAAGTAACACAACAATGTACATAACAATAACGAGGCTCTATACAGGGGGTAACGGTCCCGAGTCAATGTGTGGGGGTACAGATTAGTCGAGATGCATTTGGAAAAGGACTATGCGTAGATATAAACAGCGGAGCAGCAGTGTAAAAACAAAGGGGGGGGGGGGTGTAGAAGCTGTTAAGAGACTTTTGGTCCTAGACTTGGCGCTCCGGTACCGCTTTGCCGTGCGGTAGCAGAGGAACAGTCTATGAAGTTTTGACAATTTTGGGGCCTCCTCTGAACACAACCTAGTATGTACAGTGGAAGTCAGAAGTTTACATACACTTAGGTTGGAGTCATTAAATCTCGTTTTTCAACCACTCCACAAATTTCGGTTAACAAACTTAGTTTTGGCAAGTCCGTTTAGGACATCTACACAAAGTCATTTTTCCAGCAATTGTTTACAGACAGATTATTTCACTTATAATTCACTGTATCACAATTCCAGTGAGTCAGAAGTTTACATACACTAAATTGCTGTGCCTTTAAACAGCTTGGAAAATTCCAGAAAATTATTTCATGGCTTTAGAAGCTTCTGATAGGCTAATTGACATTTTGAGTCATTGGAGGTGTACCTGTGGATGTATTTCAAGGGATACCTTCAAACTCAGTGCCTCTTTGCTTGACATCATGGAACATCAAAGAAATCAGCCAAGACCTCAGAAAAATGTAGACCTCCACAAGTTCTTCATCCTTGGGAGCAATTTCCAAATGCCTGAAGGTACCACGTTCATCTGTACAAGCAACAGTACACAAGTATAAACACCATTTGAACGCGCAGCCATCATACCGCTCAGGAAGGAGACGCGTTCTGTCTCCTAGAGATGAATGTACAAGAAACTGAAAACTTGAGCGTGCATAACTATTCACCCCCCAAAGTCAATACTTTGTAGATCCACCTTTCGCAGCAATTACAGCTGCAAGTCTCTTCGGGTATGTCTCTATAAGCTTGGCACATCTAGCCACTGGATTTTTGCCCATTCTTTCTAGGCAAAACTGCTCCAGCTCCTTCAAGTTGATGGGTGTCCACTGGGTGTACAGCAATCTTTAAGTCATACACAGATTCTCAATTGGATTGAGGTCTGGGCTTTGACTAGGCCATTCCAATACATTTAAATGTTTCCCTTAAACCACTCAAGTGTTGCTTTAGCAGTATGCTTAGGATCATTGTCCTGCTGGAAGGTGAACCTCCGTCCCAGTCTCAAGTCTGGAAGACTGAAACAGGTTCCCTCAAGAATTCCCCTGATTCAGCTCCATCCATCATTCCTTCAATTCTGACCAGTTTCCCAGTCCCTGCCGATGAAAAAACATCCCCACAGCATGATGCTGCCACCACGGATGTGTTCTCGGGGTGATGAGAGATGTTGGGTTTGCGCCAGACATAGCGTTTTCCTTGATTGCCAAAACCTCCATTTTAGTCTCATCTGACAGAGTACCTTCTTCCTATATGTTGGGGAGTCTCCCACATGCCTTTTGGCCAACACCAAACTGTGTTGCTTATTTTTTTCTTTAAGCAATGGCTTTTTTCTGGCCACTCTTCCGTAAAGCCCAGCTCTGTGAGTGTACGGCTTAATGTGGTCCTATGGAAAGATACTCCAATCTCCGCTGTGGAGCTTTGCAGCTCCTTCAGGGGTATCTTTGGTCTCTTTGTTCCCTCTCTGATTAATGCCCTTCTTGCCTGGTCCGTGAGTTTGATTCTGTCTAACCAATCACCTCCTATCTAATTCATCCTCTCGCCATCTACAGATCCTATCAACCTCACAGATCAGCGTCACACCTTTCTCAATACCATCCGTGCCGTCTAGCTGCGATCGCCGCTCTTCTTAGATATATCTATCATCGGTACCTCGATCCTCTCTTATAAGTGACCTCCTCAACCTCCGTCCTCAAGTCAACTCTGAATCTACTCCGACAGACTCTCATGTTCTCTGAATTTACTATTAACTATCCTATATGTATCCTCATGCTCTTCTCCTATTCAGATACGACTATCACTCATATCCGCATCTCTAGATATATATCTCAATACTCACACACCTCATACCGATCTCTCGCTGCATCTCTTCTCTATCATCCTTCATAAAGTAGCAATCGGGAGAGTTCAAAAGTATTCAGATTGTTTTTTATAACCCAACCCTGATCATAAATATAACAAACATATATAACCTATATCACATCTCACTTAGATATACTCATTCTCACTTCTCATATATCTCCTATGTTTTGATCGAGCTCTTAATTCATTTTCTTCCTTATGGTGCAGCTTGCTTTGGTGGTGCCCTTGCTAGTGGTGTTGCACTCTGGGGCATTTCAGAACAGGTGTATATATACTGAGATCATGTGACAGATCATGTGACACTTAGATTGCACACAGGTGGACTTTATTTAACTAATAATGTGACTTCTGAAGGTAATTGGTTGCACCAGATCTTATTTAGGGGCTTCATAGCAAAGGGGGTGAATACACATGCACACACCACTTTTCAGGTATTTATTTTTTTCATTTCACTTCACCAATTTGGACTATTTTGTGTATGTCCATTACATGAAATACAAATCCATTTAAATTACAGGTTGTAATGCAACAAAATAGGAAAAACGCCAAGGGGATGAATACTTTTGCAAGGCACTGTATGTAAAGCAATATATATACCGTATGTATACAGGGTTTATATATGTTTTACATTTTATATACGTCATTGATGTAAAGTGATGGCTTCCTCTACAGCAGGGGACGCTGGACTCAGACAGAGATCCCGTACCCTCCCCAAGCCTCCTCAGCCCCCCTCCCCAGTCAGCACAGAGACCCAGCTGCTAATGCTATCTAATCACTCTGGTTAGCGCCCTGGGCTAACAACACACCCACTGGGAGGGGAACACAGACACTTCTCTTCCTATTCCTGTCAGTCTTAGGGGCTCTGCCTGTCTGTATTCTTGTCTGTCTTAGGGGCTCTGTCTGTCTGTCTGTCTCTCTACTTCTCTCTCTCTCTCTCTGTCTGACTGCCTGCATTTTTGTTAATGTTAAAACCAAATATACTGTATGATTCAATGCCAACTACCTCTCCCAGTCCTGGTACAAAGCTAAAACCAGGTGGGAGCTCACATTTATCTGCAGGCGGCTCTGATTATATTATCTGATTATCTTAGCTTGGTTTCCAACATCCTCAAGCCATTTCTATGCTTCATTTACTTTACAGAGGAGAGTGGAAGGGGAGTTTGTGGCCTGTGCAAGGTTGCTGAGTTAGAGACGGGATACATTTCAAATGGCACCCTAGTCCCTATATAGTGCACTACTTTTGACCAAGGACCATAGGGCTCTGGCCAAAAGTAGTGCACACAATAAAGGGAATAGACTGCCGTTTGGGACATAACTGAGTGTACAAAACATTGCACCCTCCCCCCATATGTTGACTCCAATGCTTCCCACAGTGTGAAGTTGGCTGGATGTCCTTTGGGTGGTGGACCATTCTTGATACACACAGGAAACTGTGTAGCATTGCAGTTCTCTGGCACCTAGTACCATACCCCGTTCAAAGGCACTTAAATATTTTGTCTTGCCCATTCACCCTCTGAATGGCACACATACACAATCCATGTCTCATTTGTCTCAGGCTTAAAAATGATTCTTTAACCTGTCTCCTCCCCTTCATCTACACTGATTGAAGTGGATTTAACAAGTGACATCAATAAGAGATCAATAAGAGATCATAGCTTTCACCTGGATTCACCTGGTCAGTCTATGTCATGAAAAGAGCAGGTGTTCATAATGTTTTGTCCAGAGTTTATATACACACAACCTAAGTAGATGTGTCACTTTGGAAGTGATCTATCCACATATCTTTAGTTGGGTTACAAGCAATTAAACACATTTCCTGTAAATCAAGATATTAAGTTTGTTCCATAACATGAAGTAATGACTGCACTTTCTTTACATAAGACTTTCATATTAACTGGTTACAGAATTGTAACCAAATGGTGACTATCCCAACAATGGAAACCTTCCCAGGTTCTTTAGTATCACAGTACTTACACAGATATCATTTAAGATTCAGTGCTGGCAGGGAACATATAATCATACAAAATAAAAAAATACAGAACAAATTGCGTAGAATGACATTCACTGTCACTGGTGGACAAAAATAACAAACAATATGCCACTCCTCCAACTATTCTGAGAGAGATTACGTTCATCTGTCAAATTCGTTATTTGATTCTAGACAAATTTAATCGAAAATATGTTAAACGAACCAAAGTGTAATTTTGGATCATACCAATCAGAAAAATAACTTCAAATGAACAACAATGCCGTTCCACTTGTTATAGGGTATCTGTCTGCCCGCTTGCCCTTGTGGTCCTGTGTGGTTCGGTTGGTAACGCATGGCATTAGCAATGTCAGGATTGTAGGTTCAATTCCCCGGGCCACCCATATGTAAAATTTATGCACACACGACTGTAAGTCACTTTGGATTAAAGCGTCTGCTAAATAGCATATATATAGTCTGTGTCTGCGTGCCTGCCTCTCTGTCTGTCTGTCTCCTCAGGGGGCCTCTGTCATCGTCTGACAGTGCAGATGGAGTCATGCTATCTGAGGTAAAACAACAGGCCTCCTTTAGATTAAGCCCCCGTTTAGTGTCTCAGAGACCCAGCAAGCTGTTCAGGACTACTCCAATACACAGAACATACTGGGTATCATCCCACACCGCCTCATTAAATGCTGTTATGCTGATAAACTGTGTCTGTGGCTTAGATCAGTATGTGTGTCTGGATGCCCGTCTATGTGTCTGTGTGTGTAAACTATAACTCAGTGGAGACGGCAGGCGGATTTGGCTGCACTGTTGCTAAGAGACACCCTCTCCTGGAAGAACGAAGGGCAAAAGTACAGATGATGAAGACACACACTCGCTGGTGGTATCAGTCTTTCCACATCTCCATCCTTATCCTCCAAACATACACACACACACACACACACACACACACACACACACACACACACACACACACACACACACACACACACACACACACACACACACACACACACACACACACACACACACACACACACACACACACACACACACACACACACACACACACACGCGCACACGCACACACAAGTAACCACAATATGACTGCTGATTAATAGGTGGCATGTATACTAATGACCATGGTGGATGGAGGGTGGATACTTGCTGAGTAAGAGCAGTATGCGTTTTACCCCCAGCCTTGTGACGCAAAGCCTAGGGCCGTAGAGGATATAAATAGGACTTATGACAGACAAACAGCAGAAACATAAACCCACTGGCAAAAGAGCCTTTCTCAATCTAGGACAGAGCAAAAAGACAAATGTCTGTGTCCTATGACAACAGACAAAAGAGTAATCTTCTCTTCAGTCCTCCTCCATCCCTCACCCGAACTGACATTGACCTGACAACAGCACCAATAGAGGATGAGATCAGAAAGGATAGGGTGGTGTCTGAGTTCCAGATCAGCTGGAGCTTTTAGCCAACTCCCCTAACGTTTGTCATTGAATAATAGAGTCTGCAACCAGGTCATATTGGGATGGGTTGTGAGGTTGCCAGGTTGGATTCGGCTTATTGTAGTTCAACACCACAGAGCCTATTAAGGTTGACAATGAAGGCCATGTTGGCCATATTCACCCTATCCATATGCATAGAMCTCTCTCAGCCACAAGATCAAAGATCAAGATCAAAAGGGAAGGTGATGTGTGATGTGGAAATGAGCAAGGCATTTGGCCGAGTGAGTGCTCTCTTCTTCAGAGAAATATGGGAAACATCACATCTAGAGGACATCACCCTGAATATGAGATTATTGATGATTGGTGATGGTTAAAAAAGGTCATTCATCGTATTCGGTGGCAGATACTGCATTGATGATATTGTATATTTTCGGGTTCTTCGAAACCAGCATTAATAACATAACAATTATTCTGTTCTAACCATACGCTAGGCTACCAGGATGTATATAGAAAATGACTCACTAAAATAGGAGCTTCTATATGCCAAACTAAACAAGTGAAAAAAAGAGGGGATACAATACTTCAGAGTGAGATACAACTCAGATAAAGAAGGCAAGAGGGAGAAATGAAAGGAAGAAAACTTAAAGAACGAGACAATGAGAGTAGAATACCCAAGGGGTGCTGTAGTCTAGAATAGTCCATGTTGCTGTTCTATTTCTTGTAAGACAAATGGGTGAGTGACAGGGTGAGATGGTCTGCAGTGCTGCAGGGCTGCAGAATGAGATGTTTCAGTCCAGAACTGTCAGTCTGCCTTGCAGACAGTAGGACTTATGCTCCCTGCTGCTAATGTTAAGGGGCGATACTACGACTATATACATCAACCTTACCTAATACACTGGACCCACTGCAATTTGCATACCGCCCAAAGAGTTCCACGGACAACACAATCGCAATTTCGCTGCACTCTGTAGTATCCTAGACAAGAGGAATACCATCATTAAGCTCAGGGCCCTGGGTCTGTACCCCTCCCTCAACAACGAGATCCTGGACTTCCTGACGGGCAGACCCCAAGTGGTGAGGGGCCCCCCACAGATGCATGCTCAGCCCCCTAAAGTGTCCGCATGCTTCCCAACCGAAACAGTTTGGAAGAGTTTGTGCATATATTATGACGACATTGTGTGACGTTTTTGTTTGTTTTGGACTTCGGTAAGGGTTTCGGGCATACACATCTTTTTCTACAGGCAAGCCGAAGTCAGTAGCTGAAGTCAGTAGCCGAAGTCTACGCCCTTTGTCAGTGATTGGTCAACAGTAGAGATTATTCAATAAAGTCTTTGTTGTGATTCAATGAGAGATGATGCACATTTTTTCATTGAGAAATACTGCACCAAACACCTTAGTTAGATTAAAATTGTGCGACTAAGATCTCCTTGGCAAAAACGTCAAAATGAATGACAGATTTCTTTAATTATCTTAGATTCATTCTGACTATTTTGAGGAAGTCTATACTGGCTATGGCGTCTCAGAATGGACAAAGAGTACTATTGTCGCTTTTTCTGCTTTTCCAAGCGGTCTTTTAAGGGAATAAGCACACTTGTTCGGTTCGCTTAACCGACTTCGGCTAGGTGCCAGCAGAACTGACACCTTTAGAGACTGTTTGCACTCTCCACACATCCAACCTTTACACACAAGCACACACACATATACACACACAAACACACAACCACAAATAAACACACACACAAACACATTCACACAAACCACAAATAAACACACCACAAAATAAACACACACACACGCACCACACACACAGACAGACCAGACAACATTACACACACACACACACACACACACACACACACACACACACACACACACACACACACACACACACACACACACACACACACACACACCACACACACACACACACAACACACACACACACACACACACACACACACACACACACACACAAACCACAGTTGACCAGCAGGGGGAGAGAGTGAACATGACCATCTCCTGTTCAACCTGCTGATTCTCTCTCAGACCGCAAGCAGTCTTATCTGGCTTATCAGCACTGGAATAAAACAACATCAATTCTAATCCAAACATTATGATCTGATGATAAAGACCACCGTAAACTCCCTGTGCCACAGTCTCTCTATGGTGTTGTAATGATCATGTAAATACTGTAATGAGTACTCCCTCTGCAGTGTTCGGATAAAAAGCTGTGTGGGTATTACCATATTCCTTGTGGCCTCTATCTTTCTGCTCCCCTAACAAGCAGGGGATATGAAAGCAGCTCAGACTGAGAGTAAAGGGCTGTGTGGCGTTGTGCCTTGAGCTAGCCTTAACTGGATGGCACTGAAACGCTGGAACAAAAGCTGTAGCTCTGCAGCAACCCAGAGACTCTGAGAGACACAAGCAGATCACCACCACCACTCACCACTCACTATGGGCCAGTCCCTTCTCCTAGCATATCACATGTTAGTATTCTGCAGGGCCCTGGTCTGTGCATAGCAGAGGGTACTGAGGGGGACTCAGCGACCCCCCCCCCCACACACACACACACACAAACCTTTTTGGTTCAATGTAGAACCCTTTTGGTTCCAGGTAGAACCCTTTTTTTGTTTTCATGCAAAATCCCTTCCACAGAGTAAAGGAACCGAAAACGTTTTCTCCTATGGGGACAGCCGAAAATCCCTTTTGGAACCATTTTTCCCTAAGAGTTTAGGGGTGTACAAACTGCTCTCAACCTCGAGATTCAGAAAAATATTTTTCCTTCAAAGCTGTGATGCGCAGCTCCCGTAAATAGTGGTTCTGAATACATAGAGCCACCTGCCACTTAAAACAGCTCAAACAGTTTCCATTCCACCACAATGAAAACCCATTATGATAAACCTCCACACAATCTCCAGAAAAGTGCAGAGCTCAAATGAAATCCTCGCTAGGAATCATTGGAAGTGAGTGACCTCATAGAGAGGTATACTTTGTAATGGTAAACACAAAATGCTCATAGAGAGGTATACTTTGTAATGGTAAACACAAAATGCTGGAGCAATGAGATTAAGTGAACCCAGCTCAACAATCCACTATTCACCGTCTCATAATGCTGAAAGGCTGAACAATCCAATAAGAGCTCATTGTGGGCTTGTCTTTAAGGGGTGATACACTCTACAGACTCCCTGACACTGACACACATACTTATTGCAGAGCACAACCAGTCTTTCAATAAGGAATAAGCCTGGGCCCTGGAGAGTCATGGGTGAATAACTTACAGATACACAAGCAGGAGAAATCTCAGGAACACCCCATATAGGACCAGCTAATAGCTATAGGTACAGACTAGAATGGGTAGAGGTTCAGGTAAACAAACAACTACGCTTGATTCACACTATATGGCAGTCCTGAACAGTACTGTGCTGGCTTGGATATCTTCTTTTCACATTGTCCTTTACAGCACGGTTCCAGCATATCCTGGCCAGCCCAGCACAGCTCCTCTGTGCTTGATTTGTGAAAATGGTACTTGTTTAATTAGATTATATTTTTGATTTAACTAGGCAAGTCAGTTTAAAACAAATTATTTTTTTCAATGACATCCTAGGAACAGTGGGTTAACTGCCTTGTTCAGGGGCAGAACGACATATTTTTACCTGTCAGCTCGGGACTTGATCTTGCAACCTTTCGGTTACTAGTCCAACGCTCTAACCACTAGGCTACCTGCCGCCCCACATTAGATTAGATAACCAGGCATGTCACTGATTCAGTATGTTCCTGGTTTCTCTCAGCTCCCATCTGAACCAGCTCAGGATGAGACATGATGGTTAACTGACTCTAACACCATCGAACAATGGCACACTCTCCGAGGTCAAATCTCACTTTCCTCTCCTCCTACTCTCCAGCACGGAAACATTTAGTCTCCTAAACTCTTGAGCTCATTTGACAAATTGGACGATTCCTTTAGGATAGGATGTTTGACTGATTCCCTCACAGTTCTTACTGTCAATTGCTTTCTCGTTCTCTCTCTCTCTCTCCATCTCCCATCCGTCTTTCTCCATCTCCCCCTCTCGCTTTCTCTCTCTCTCAATCGATCTCTCTCTTTCCATCTCACATTTTTAATTCTCCATCTCCATCCTCTCTCATTCACTCTCTCTCTCGCTCTCTTCCTCCACTTCTGAGCTCCATCTGTGGTGCGAGTGTGACGCACGGAGGAAGGATGCAAACAGCCAGGGTGTCCCGCTGTCCGTCCGACAAACCAGGTCGTTTACCAAATCCCTATTGACTGCTGCTCCAGTTGCCATGGAGAAAGAGTGGGATAGGGAGAGAATAATCAATTACTCCCCAAAGAGTTTCTCTCATAGGCTGGCAGTGGCGGACCTGTGGTGCGGAGGAGCGGAGTGGTTGCGACAGTACCAAACAGCTGCTGCCCTCACCATTTCTATTCCAGGAGAAGGAAACAAGGCCAGCCAAGGAGACGGTGATAAGGTCCCTGGCTGAATGTTCCATTAAGAAGTCCGCTGCTGTTCTGTCACTGCTGGTGGTGGTGCAAAGTCTATCCTGAATGTAGTAGAAGTCATTTGGAATCATGCTGTTGAAGAGGTAGCCTTGCCTGAGACCCCAAATGTCATCCTCGGACCTTGAAGACGTCCTCTCGGCGTAATAGTTAAGACATTGGTTTGGCAAATGGGAAACCTGGGTTCAATCCCCATTGGTTCAACTTACACAGCCAGTCAGACAGCGCACTCACCTCCACACACTGCCCCTTTTCTTCAGGTAGATTGGCCTGTGACCAGGCTGTGACTGTGGGAGGCCTACCTGCCACCTGTGGGTTTGTAGCTGTCAACGTTCTCAGCAAAGAGTTACCTTGGTAGTTTGGTTATGAGATACAATGACGCTGGCTGCTGTTTGTGGATGCACTCTCTTACACCAGAATAAATCAGACAGGGGCCTTACAGACTGAATCCTATTGCTATCTACCTCATAACAACAAGCAGTATTCGCTACATGCAGTGAATAGTTGAGTCAACTCTGAATCCCCTTGAGGTATCCTACAAAGAACTGGGTTAGGTAAGATTGAAATGCGAAACACATTCTGCTATTGAGGTCATTATGACCAGTGGTATGTGAAGCAAGGACATTGGCCTTTTCCTTAGGAAACAATCCCACCCATTCAGGTCATTCGCTTAGACATGTGTCATCACACGCGTCAGTTATTCAAGTGCTTCACCTCTATCACTGGTAAAGTTGTTTGGATAACTGGTAAAGTTATTTTCTTGCTGATGTAAGGAATCGTTAGAAATTGTCACAAAATTCAATGAGGGTCAAAACGCCATGGGTTCATATAAATAGCTCATGATTAATGAATAACAGCCATATCCAACCGTAGGAGAGCACATTCATTGATAACAGTTCTCTATAATAGAATCAATGGCCTGATGAATGCCAATAGTTGTAGGCAAGTTCTACTCTGCTCACACCAGTGCTTATTCACGGTAGCCACACACACACACAACCCTAAGACACACATGTTTGTTTTACTATCCTTGTGGGGACCAAACAATTGATTCCCATTCAAAATCCTATTTTCCTTAACCCCTAACCCTAAACCTAACCCTAAGCTTTAAAATAACCTTAATCCTAACCCCAAACCCCTAATCCTAACCCTAAATTTAACCCCTAAGCCTAAAATAGCCTTTCTCCTTGTGTGTAACAGTGAAATGTCCCCACTTGCCCGAATTGTCCTTGTTTTACTATCCTTGTAATGACTTCTGGTCCCCACAAGGATAGTAAAGCCCCCCCAAACACACACACATACACACATACACACACACACACACACACACACACACACACACACACACACACACACACACACACACACACACACACACACACACACACACACACACAAATACACTGAAGATTGTATTTCAATGTATTTCATTGACACCGTCAGTTCTCAGGCTGATGAACCACTTGCCTCTAGCTATGAACAACTCAATATTAGCTGGTAGTACGACATGATACTCCTGTTCAGCCTGTGAGACTTGGTTGGTGTGAACCGCCATAAACATCTGTGCCTTACAGTACTGCTGATCCATCTCTGTTTCCTATCATACGCACTCCCGTATCCTACTTCGCTACTCCTCTCCACTCCTGTTGCCACAGCAACACAGCACTCCTCTTCATGTCTCGCTCACATCACATGCTCCCATTAAAAACCATCTCCAAGGGAGAAGAGAGAAAGAGAGATGCACATTATGTTATATCGGTATCAACATTCTAAATGTAATAGAACCCAGCAGGATAATATCAGACAGACAGACAGACAGACAGAGACAGACAGACAGACAGACAGACAGACAGACAGACAGACAGACAGACAGGACAGACAGGTGGGTGGGGCTCACCTCACAGTTGTGTCCGGTGAAGTCGGAGGTGCAGGTGCAGCTGTAAGCCCAGGTGTTGGGCAGAGTGTCCTCTGTCTCCGGGTCGGAGGGCTGAGCCGAGCAGGCACCTCCGTTGAGACAAGGCCGTCCCTCGCAGGGGTCAGGCAGGGGAGTGGCCTGGGTGGGGTCAGCCTCAGCCGGGGCAGCCGCCTCCGGAGCAGGGGGCTCCAGATCAAGGGGGGAGGAGAGACCCCTACCCCCGGCACTCAGCAGAAGCAGGAGGAGGTACAGGGGGTGCTGCGTGGGCACAGGCATCCTCATCTTCTCTTATGTATGTATATCCCTTATTTGTCTCTCGCTCTCTGTTCCTCTTAGCTCTGGCTTAGTGAGTAAGCTGCTGGTCGCTCTGCTATCTCGGTGTGTTGATGAGGGAGCTGAATGGAGAGTGTGTGAATGTAAGAAGCAGGCTGGTAGGGATGCTGTAGACTGGCTGTGTGCACTGCTACTGAGCGAGAGAGCTGACTGGCTGACGAGGAGACTGAGGAAGGGGGCTAGCTACCGCCCCAGCTCTGATTCATAGTGACGACAGGTGACGACACTCTATCTCTCTCTCTCTCACACACGCACAGATAGCCGCACACACACAAACACACAGAGCTGCGCACGTATATGCACAAGCACATAAAGTCTACACTTGTTGTATTCGGCGCATGTGGCAAATAAAGTTTGATTTGATTTTGACATGGACGCACACACACAAACACACCTTAGTTGGAATCTCATCATTCATGACCTCCTTGGAGCTGGAGGGGGAGGGGGGCTATTCCACATCATAATCATAGAAAACATGTGCAGAGTTTCAGCTAAATAAATCTGGTCACAATTCACATTTGGAATGATGCAGAGTATTTGCTGCACCACATAAGAGACATTCCACAGTGGAACTGGGCACAGATCTCCATCTGCTACATTGGAATCAGAGCAATAATCCAACTGACAAGCTCTTTGAAAACAATAGAAACGATTAGAACCAAGATTTAAGAAGACCAAATCTTGGTACAATGACTCAATAATCCATGCATTCTGGAAATGCTATAAAGTGCAAAACTTATGGGCGAAGTTAGAAAGTTGGCTGTCAGAAGTATTACAATGTAAATGTACTTCTAATCAGTCTGTCTACATATTTCAAGACATGTCATATGAGGGTGCAGTGAGATACCCGATGGTTTGGACGATACTCTTCCTGTCAATTACCTTGAAAAAAACGTATACTTAACTTGAAATCAACCAATACTCCATCGTTAAGACAATGGACAAATCATATGCTTCAATATCTAAATATTGAAAGACCGTGGGCGATGGAGATGAACGCAATTGAGGACGTGGTGGAGAGGAGTGCAGGCACTGGAGATAGGGGTGAGAAAAGATGGGTCTGGGCAGGTGTGACGTTGTTGATGTTTGTGTTCGTCTGTATGTTGTCTTTCGTACGTGTATGTTTTGTACAATAGTGGCCAAAAGTTTTGAGAATGACACAAATATTAATTTTCACAAAGTCTGCTGCCTCAGTTTGTATGATATCAATTTGCATATACTCCAGAATGTTACGAAGAGAGATCAGATGAATTGCAATTAATTGCCTTGCAAATGATCTGAATCCCCCCCAAAAATGTCCACTGCATTTCAGCACTGCCACAAAAGGACCAGCTGACATCATGTCAGTGATTCTCTCGTTAACACAGGTGTGAGTATTGACGAGGACAAGCTGGAGATCATTCTGTCATGTTGATTGAGTTCTAATAACAGACTGGAAGCTTCAAAAGGAGGGTGGTGCTTGGAATCATTGTTCTTCCTCTGTCAACCATGGTTACCTGCAAGGAACACTGCTCTGTCATCATTGCTTTGCACAAAAAGGGCTTCACAGGCAAGGATATTGCTGCCAGTAAGTTGCACCTACATCAACCATTTATCAGATCATCAAAAACTTCAAGGAGAGCGGTTAATTGTTGTGAAGAAGGCTTCAGGGCACCCAAGAAAGTCAGCAAGCGCCAGGACCATCTCCTAAAGTTGATTCAGCTGCGGGATAGGGGCACCACCAGTACAGAGCTTGCTCAGGAATGGCAGCAGGCAGGTGTGAGTGCATCTGCACGCACAGTGAGGCGAAGACTTTTGGAGGATGGCCTGGTGTCAAGGGCAGCAAAGAAGCCACTTCTCTCCAGGAAAAACATCAGGGACAGACTGATATTCTGCAAAAGGTACAGGGATTGGACTGCTGAGGACTGGGGTAGTCATTTTTTCTGATGAATCCCCTTTCCGATTGTTTGGGGCATCCGGAAAAAAGCTTGTCCGGAGAGACAAGGTGAGCGCTACCATCAGTCCTGTGTCATTCCAACAGTAATGCATTCTGAGACCATTCATGTGTGGGGTCGCTTCTCAGCCAAGGGAGTGAGCTCACTCACAATTTTGCCTAAGAACACAGCCATGAATAAAGAATGGTACCAACACATCCTCCGAGAGCAACTTCTCCCAACCATCCAGGAACAGTTTGGTGACGAACAATGCCTTTTCCAGCATGATGGAGCACCTTGCCATAAGACAAAAGTGATAACTAAGTGGCTCAGGGAACAAACATCGATATTTTGGGTCCATGGCCAGGAAACTCCCCAGACCTTAATCCCATTGAAAACATGTGGTCAATCCTCAAGAGGCAGGTGGACAAACAAAAACTCACAAATTCTGACAAACTCCAGCATTGATTATGCAAGAATGGGCTGCCATCAGTCAGGATGTGGCCCAGAAGTTAATTGACAGCATGCCAGGGCGGATTGCAGAGGTCTTGAAAAAGAAGGGTCAACACTGCAAATATTGACTCTTTGCATCAACTTCATGTAATTGTCAAAAAAAGCCTTTGACACTTATGAAATGCTTGTAATTATACTTCAGTATTCATAGTAACATCTGACAAAAATATCTAAGACACTGCGCAGCAAACTTTGTGGAAATTAATATTTGTGTCATTCTCAAAACATTTGGCCACGACTGTATTGTTTGAAAAATACATTTTAAATCGTACAAAAAAAGGATTCAGAGCAATAATCCAAACTATAAAGCCTCTCTTCAAATACTCTCAATTACTCAGCAACCAGTTTCCATGGCGATCCCGAGGGGACCTGTACACTTGACAGGCATTATAGCTGTAATGTCAGCGACTCTTATTGTTTCTCTCCATCACCTTCAGAGGTGAGCCCAGAGGTCAGTTCATTCTCCACCCAACCGTGAACTGCCTCTGATGTGAATTACCTCTCACCCTGCTCTTACACCAAACTCTGCCTATGAATGGTTCTAAACACCTTCAAGGTGAAATAAAACCTTAGCAAGTTGCAAGAATCTAATT
This sequence comes from Salvelinus sp. IW2-2015, assembly GCF_002910315.2. Taxonomy (NCBI): domain Eukaryota; kingdom Metazoa; phylum Chordata; class Actinopteri; order Salmoniformes; family Salmonidae; genus Salvelinus; species Salvelinus sp. IW2-2015. The sequence continues at coordinate 16,787,735 of NC_036862.1, read as the reverse complement.
AAACAAGTTTGCATGATAAATATAAAATAAAGGTTATGAGTCTCTTAATGATCTTCAAATACATTGATGAAATACCATTCTCTCAATCAGGATCTTATAACATCATAAATGTAAAAGCTCAGGAGTTTTAGATTATGTCCCAAATTGTACCCTACTACTACTTACACTACCGTTCAAAAGTTTGGGGTCAGTTAGAAATGTCTTTGTTTTTGAAAAAAAAWATATATTTTTTGTCCATTAAAATAACATCAAATTGATCAGAAATAGACTGTAGACATAGTTAATGTTGTAAATGACTATTGTAGCTGGAAACTGCTGATTCTTTATGGAATATCTACATAGGCGTACAGAGGCCCATTATCAGCAACCATCACTCCTCAGCATCCCGGAATCGCCTCTTCACTGTTGACGTTGAGACTGGTGTTTTGCGGGTACTATTTAATGAAGCTGCCAGTTGAGGACTTGTGAGGCGTTTGTTTCTCAAACTAGACACTAATGTACTTGTCCTCTTGCTCAGTTGTGCACCGGGGCCTCCCACTCTTTCTATTCTGGTTAGAGCCAGTTTGAGCTATTCTGTGAAGGGAGTAATACACAGCGTTGTACGAGATCTTCAGTTTCTTGGCAATTTCTCACATGGAATAACCTTAATTTCTCAKAACAAGAATAGACTGACAAGTTTCTGAAGAAAGTGCTTTGTTTCTGGCCATTTTGAGCCTGTAATTGAACCCACAAATGCTGATGCTCCATATACTAAACTAGTCCAAAGGCGGACAGTTTTATTGCTTCTTTAATCAGAAACAGTTTTCAGCTGTGCTAACATAATTGAAAAAGGGTTTTCTAATGATCAATTAGCCTTTTAAAATGATAAACTTGGATTAGCTAACACAACGTGCCATTGGAACACAGGAGTGATGGTTGCTGATAATGGGCCTCTGTACGCCTATGTAGAAAACCCATATAAAATCTGCCGTTTCCAGCTACAATAGTCATTTACAACATTAACAATGTCTACACTGTATTTCTGATCAATTTTATGTTATTTTTACAGACAAAAAATGTGCTTTCTTTCAAAAACAAGGACATTTCTAAGTGACCCCAAATGTTTGAAAGGTAGTGTATATAGTAGACTACTGTTGACCAGAGCCCATAAAGTTGTGCACTATGTAGGGAATAGGGTGCCATTTGGGAAGTACAATAAATATTCCCTTATCTCATGAGGTTGGTATGATTCATGACCTTCATTTCGGTAAGTAAAACGTCTTTGTAGGCAGCTACCTCAGGAAGTGACTCTGTCACCATGTCATGTGACCATGCGGTGTGGTCGATATAATGCACGGTGGTCGAGAAAAGCACGTCAGCCCTCCGCTGAGTCCCAACTCTCTATTTCCATAAGGAGTCTAAACTCAGGCCAGTAAATCTGTCAGCTCCACCACTTTACTCATCTCACAGAGAGAGCCGGGTACTGTAACCAACTTATCTGCTTGCATGCTTTAAAAAATAAAGGTAGAGAAGTTTATGGAGTTACTGGTTCTGGCAGTATTGTATGTAACCATACATGACTCAATATAACTGGAATTCTGACCTGTCAGCGTCATGGTGATGCAATCCCTTCAATGACAAGGCCCTATCAATAAGCTATCTAATGAGGACTTCTTGGCACAGACTTTCAATGGTGTCCCAGGACAGACTAAATGTAAGACTGATTTAAGTCTTGAATAATTCCCTTTGTAGTTGACTGCAAAGAAGAAAAAAAACATATTTATTCAGTGGGATCCATTTATTGGCCATTTAGTGATATCACTTGGCAAAGACATTTCTTCTAACTCATTTCCATTATGCAACAAATGATGCAGAACTTTAGGCAGCATTGAGTAAGTGTGTGCTACAGGTGAAACTGTAGGTGAAACTGTAGCACAGCAGTGGACTCTATGCTTCTTTGCTGTATCTCCAAAGCCTCACTAGCCACTTCCCCAACCCTTAACAAAAAAAGGTTGCCGTTTAGGAACGGCAGTAAAAGTGCAGTCGACTGTGGTATTCTGGACAGTTATTGCAGAATAACTGTTTATACTGCACTATATTTGCAGTTACACTGCAAAATTACTGCAGTAAATGTTGTACACAGTATTTGCTGCATACTGCAGTTATACTGCACTTTAACTATTTATACAACAGTGTACTGCAGTTACATGGCACTCTGACTGCAATCTTTTTTTCATAAGAGAAGAGGTTAGACTCACCCTGCTGGGGTAGGAAAGGAAAACAAATTCCTCTGGAGGTGACATTCAAGACACCTCTCCACCTGTCCCCTAGCATCTCCCTGGCCGTGACCCTACTCTCTGAGGGTGTCTCAGGAAGAGTAGGGATATGCAAAAAAAAMCATTTCCAATTAACACATGTATTAATACACACTTGTACATGTGTAAAAAAGGACAAATAAGCACCAAATTATACTGTATATCAGTTATGTTGTGTCCAATTCCATGTCCCTCAGAACATTAATGGTAAAAAAAAAAAAAAAAAAAGTAAAGTTACCTATAATGAAGACAATTCAAAAACTTACATTTTACAATGCAAGTTAATTATGTATGTATATATATGTATGTATATATATATATATATATACACACATACATACACACACTCAGTTCATACACAATACCTTTGTCCACCAGTCACTGAAACATCAACCCTTCAAGTGCTACTCTTAATAAACCATGACATARAATTGGTAGGGTCAGTGGTAATCAACTGTTCATATAAATGAGGTATGTTTTTAAATCAAGCAACTCCTACCCCCATTGATCACCTCCAAGACTGTCAGTCAGATCCACAGAATGAAGGATGAAAGGAAGAACAGGAGGATTAAATAAAGAGAACACAGATGAGTCAAACAGTTACTTTATTTTATGTTCAGGTAAAAACATTAACCTGATGCAGTAAATTATTGCAGATCTTAGAAACCAGCACATGAACGATTGGGCCAGGAGAGCATTGAGTGGGGCCCTCCCCTGGCCACAGACTGCAGGTGCACACCACGGTTTGTTCCAAGCCAGCAGCCAAAAAAAAAATAGACAGCAAGAAAAAAGGTGAAAATTAAAAAAAGGTGAAGCAGACATCCCCACCTCAAACCGGGCATGAAACTGCATATAAACTCTTATTCCATAAATGAACTTGAAATGCTATCTGGCCGTGAAACGATAAAAGGAGTCCAGCCAAATGGGTGCGCTCAGCTACAATAGGGATTTGGGGGGGGGGGCTCAGAGTTTGGCCTAAGCCAGTCAGTCTGTCAGAGCGCACTCCCTCAGAGTCCATCTGAGACACACTACTACTCTATCAAAGTGAGAGCAAAAAGTAAGTTAACTTATCCAACACACTGGATAACTCTTATGTTTGAGCTGAAGCTCTTTGTAATTGTAGACCAGAACACAATTTCAACTTGGGAAAAATATATATATAAAAAAAAAAGCTCTCATCACTACCCGCAGTCAACCAACTGCAACTCTCGTTTCCAAAAAATGTATACGCAAACACACACAAAAGGAGGGGTAGCAGAACCAAAACGCAACAAACTGGGGCCGGGCCGTATAATACAGGAGAACAGAATGGAAAACAGACAAACTGAAGGGGAAAGGAGACATGAGAACAAAGAGCTATTCTATCAAATGTGTAGAATGAGCAGTCTGGAATTTTTTTCTGTACAAATTATCTTTGGAGCTAAAGTGAACCTAGCTTGCTCTATGGACCTCCCCACCACAGTGACATTCACCACTTGGGAAACATCCCTTTAAATATCACACAGCAACGCACTTTAAAATGTAACTCAGGTTTTTTTTTTCTTCGTTTTTTTTTAACATTACTCAACTGATAATTTTTGTTTTGTTCTGCGAGTCATTTAACACCTTTTTTGTAGGAGACAGGGGCAGCAAATATATAACTCAAGTCCTTTAATTTCTGCAAGCTGTGTTCTCTAACAAGAAGGCTGTACACACTTGGCCTTGATGTAGGTGATTACAAAAAGAAAAACTAAAAAGGAAGTCATGATTTCGTCAGTTTGCTGTAGAAGGCATTTTGAATGGGAGAGAGACTGCGAGATCAGGACAGGTGAAAGGACTGCTGGCCCTCACGGGCCGCAATCAACAGTTTCTTGCGCATGATCTCGATGCTGGAGTAGTCAGGCAGCTTCAGGTAGTTGACGCAGGTCATAACCGACGGCAGGAAGTCGTCCGGGTTCTCCGTCGACTCAAATGTCTTCCGCACGATGGTCAGCGGCGGGTTCAGACTACGGAAACCTGGAGAGAAAGAGGTGGCATGATCAGAATCAGCTCAAAACTGCCATGGCTGGATTTGTCTGTCGACATACTTTTTTGTCTTGTCCTATTCTCTATACTTGAGGTCTATGATATTTTCATTTGCGGGTTTCCAGTAGAGTGAACAGTGTCACATTCATTTCCTTACTAAGTGCATGAGGGCACGACATGACTACAGCCTCAGTTAAAGTGCATTGCACTCTGAAAACATGTCACCCAAAGTGTGGGATTGTTCAATTCTCAAATCGGAGAATGGGACCACTCAACTTCGGAGCACAACAAATCTTCAAGTGTGTATGGTGAATATGTATCCATGACCACTCACCTCCAACAGGTAGCCTGGGGCTTCCTGTTACAAATTGCAGGAAAAGTCTCTGCTGCTCTGCATCGAAACTGCTGAGCACGTCAAACAGGAACCTCACAGCACGACTGTGGAGAGAAACAGACGAAACGTCAAACCACTGTACTCTGACAAGTCCTAAACACGACACTAAGTGTAGGTCTGGTCAGAGCTCTGGTCGGTGGAGTAACTCACCTGTCATGCGTGTAGCCGTGGTCGGGCCGACAGCACTCCATCAGGGTCTTGACGTCCCAGGTCTCGGACTTGCTGCCACAAAGCAGCTGATCCAACTACAGGCGGAAGGGAGAGCACAGAGGGGGTTGGCAACGTGACATCCTGAAGACAACCAAACACCTAAATAAATTATTTTTGGGATTATTGATAGCAGTACTCACCTCTTCAGGGTAGAAATACTGCAAGTGATGCAGGGGGAAGACTGACTCAAACCCTTCCCTGAAAGATTCAAACTGCCGGGACACACCTTCGTTCATCGTCCAGTAGACCACCAGCTGTGGAGAGAATGGGACCAACGGTCAGCTCCATAAGGAGGTGGACACTGGTTTGTGGAGAGTCTATATGTAGGAGCGCTGTGTGTGTGTGTCTAAGTGTGTGCGTGCATGAGCTACCCACCCTGAGGTACTCCTCCAGGTTGTAGATGGTGACAGGGATGTCCTTGCCTCCCTTCTTCAGCTCGATGTTGGGGAAACCGGGCAGGGTGAAGTCCAGGCCTAGGTCCTCCACAGAGCAGCCGTTCATGTTGAGACTCTCCAGAGCCTGCTGCAGGGTCTCTCTCGTCTAGGAGGAAACAGGCCTTTTATTAATATGGGGAACGTAACATGGAAGAGCATCATCAATCTGATAGGGAGGGGCCATAACGTTTTACACTCCACCAAGCACTCTCCTTAGCAAAACATCACTGACACTTGAATACAGCTGCAAATTCTGACACGCATTAAATTTACGTGTGGACTGCAGAGCCCTTTGCGCAATGCGTGGGGAGAGCCACTAAGCGGATGTCTACTGGAGTGTAAATCAAGCTCTACTATAGCTACCACTATGAACCCCATCTCTGAGAAAGACCTCCATAAGAGTATCCAAGTTCTCATCACCAAAATCAAATTGTAATGACTGAGGTTAGCTGCATCTGGGGAGGTTGTGTATCGGGGACTGACTTGGGAGCGGTCCTGCTCCAGCCTCCTCTTCTGGCGGATGATGTCCTCCAGGTGCTGGATGGACTTGGCCACACCCGGGTCGATGTTGACCAGGTCGTGGGAGCTGATGGATGTCTCGTGCCGCAGCATCCACTTGTAGAAGGGCAGCCCCAGGGGCAGGTCCAGCTGGGAGGGAGACAGGTGTTAGATCAGCAGAGGGCTCCCTACTGAGAGGTTCAGGTGAGAGTACAATTCTGCTTGAAAGGTGAGAGCATGTAGGAGGGCTGTAGAAGAGGGGAGTTGAAGTAGGAGCACAGAAAAAATATACAAAATCACCAAAATACAAATCACCTTTAGTCTGGCAAACAGGGCTAAAGGCAAGTAATGTAAGTGTAAAAACCACTCCAAAACAACTAAAAGTGAAGGTCTAGAAGCATTAGCAGTGGAGACTACACAGAGACTGGTCCACTGGTCAGAGGTACAAAGTGTTACTGTTTACCAGTCTGAAGTCCATTATGGCCTTGGCCATCAGCTTGCCCAGGAAGCGGAACTTCATCTTGATTTTGGCGATGTGTGCCGGTTTGGTTGTCCTGCCAAAGGGAACGGCAAACAGCCCTCGGGAGCTGAACATGTACTTTGTCCCTTCTTGGCTTCCTGGGAGAAGGAAACAAGATGGTGGAGAAGAGGACATTTAGGGAGAGGAAGAGTTGTTCCAATGTGGGTCTCAAAGACAAGCTACTCAGCAATGATGTCCTCTTTAGGAGCCCATATCTACGCATGTGACTTAACAGTTGCCACCCAGGCACATCTTAGAAAACTGTAGGAGAGCTTTTAAATCTAAAATAAATCCTATTTCTGTCCAAATTACGTTTTGTTGTTTGTTGCAGAAATCACTTCTAAAATGTTTTTAGGAGCTCCTATTTAGAGACAAATATATTCCCCAGAGGGTTGGAGTAGAAAGTTACCTTTTGGGTTGGACAGGGCGACCTCCTCACCCCTCCACAGCCCGAGGTCGGCCCTCTGCAGCTCCTGGGAGACCAGGGCGTAGAACTCCAGGGTGGGACCCAGCCCTGTGCCCACCTGACAGAAGGACAGAGACCGGGGGAGTAAGGGAGAGAGAGAAAGAAAGAAATAGAGGCAGGAGAGCGATGGAGCTTCTATCTAGATAAGTTTAGGGTCATGTTCAAAATCTACCCCCCCAAACGACTCCAGGTTCTGAGAGGGACAAAGTCAAAATGGAGGTGATTGAACAGTGCTCTGTAATGGGGGTGTGAACGCGTGTACTGTACCTCGTTCTCATACTGGATCTCCAGCATGGCTCTGGAGCTGCCGAGGTCCTGCATCACTGACTCCGCCTGCTTCAGCAGCTCCTCACGGTTTATCGTTCGCTAGAGACAGGGGGAAGAGCAGAAACGAGGAGTTAGTGAAAAGACAAACAGGAGTGGGTAGAGATCCAGCCTGCTTTTAGTAATTTTTAATTGGGGATGTCCACTCCTCTTGGCTACAGTTATTAAACCCATTCCAGAAAGGCATTTGAAATGCATACATTGAGTCGATTAGGTGACATTACACCAAAATGTTCAACACCTTTTTTCTGTCGAGGCGGGGCGCCACGCGGCTGTCCTGGGAATCTGACTGGTTGATCTCAGGGTTGGTGTCGAGGAGGCGCTGCATGGCCCGGTCACGGTCAAAAGCAGTCACATAGAAGAGCATCTGCCGTGTGTCGAATGGGAAGAAGAAGGGACTGGGGAAAAGGGAGAAACAATGATAGTTGGTCAAAATGCAAAGCATCTATATACTCACCGGACAGTTTATTAGGTACACCCATCTACACAGAACAAAAATATAAACGCATCATGTTAAGTGTCGGTTCCACCTTTCAACAAAAATGTCATTAACACATTTGTTCACATCCCTGTTAGTGTCATAATCCATCCATCTGACAGGTGTGGCATATCAAGAAGCTGATTAGACAGAATGATCATTACACAGGTGCACCTTGTGCTGGGGACAATAAAAGGCCACTAAAATGTGCAGTTGTCACAACACCAGATGTCAAGTTTTGAAAGAGCATTGACATGCTGACTGGAGGACTGTCCACCAGAGCTCTTGCAGATAATTTCTCTACCGTAAGCCTCCTCCAACATCCTTTTAGAGAATTTGGCAGTACGTCCAACCGTCCTCACAATGACAGACTGTGTAACCACACCAGCCCAGGACCTCCACATTTGGATTCTTCACCTGCGGGATCGTCTGAGACCAGCCATCTGATGAAACTGTGGGTTTATATAACCAAATGATTTGCACAAACGGTCAGAAACCGTTTCAGAGAAGCTCATCTGCGTGCTCACCAGGATCTTGACCTGACTGCAGTTCGGCGTCTTAAGACTTCAGTGGGCATATGCTCACCTTCGATGGCCCCTGGCACGCTGGAGAAGTGCGCTTCATGCATGAATCCCGGTTAACTGTACCGGGCAGATGGCAGACAGCGTGTATGGTGTCGTGTGGGCAAGCAGTTTGCCGATGTCAACGTTAGGAACAGTGCCCCATGGTGGCGGTGGGGTTTTGATACGGGCAGGCATAAGCTACGGACAACGAACAATTTCATCGATGGGAATTTTAATGCAGAGGTACTGTGACGAGATCCTGAGGCCCATTGTCGTGCCATTTATCCGCCACCATCACCTCATGTTTCAGCATGTTACTGCACGGCCCCATGTCGCAAGGATCTGTACACACTTCCTTGAAGAAGAAAATGGCCCAGTTCTTCAATGGCCTGCATACTCACCAGACATGTCACCCATTGGGCATGTTTGGGATGCTCTGGAATGTGTGTGCTCCAGGTCCTGACAATATATCCAGCAACTTCGCACAGCCATTGAAGAGTGGGACAACATTCCACAATCAGACTGCAATTCTATGTGAAGGAGATGTCGCACTGTATGAGGCAAATGGTGGTCACACCAGATACTGACTGGTTCTCTGATCCACACAACTACCTTCATTTTTCTTTAAAGGTATATGTGACCAACAGATGTATATCTGTAATACCAATCATGTGAAATCAATAGATTATGGCCTAATGATATTTTTTTAATTGACTGATTTCCTTATATGAACTGTAACTCAGTAAAAACTTTGAAATTGTTGCATGTTGCATTTATATTTTTAGTCAGTGTAGTACCAGGTCTGACCCTTCTTTGCCTCCAGAACAGCCGGAATTCTGTGGGCCATTCTACAAGGTGTCGGAAACGTTCCTGATGCGATGGCATCACGCAGTTGCTGCAGAAAGAAAGGCGGAACATTCATGGGAACAGCCCGATCCATCTCATCCTAAAGACGCTCTATTGGGTTGAGGCCACTCAAGTAAAGTGAACTTGCTCTCATGTTCCAGGCTGCTTTTCCACTCCTCAATTGTCCAGTGTTGGTGATTGCGTGCCCACTGGAGCCAATTCTTGTTTTTAGCTGATTGGAGTGAAACCCGGTGTGGTCGTCTGCTGCAATAGCCCATCCGTGACAAGCATTAACAAGGTGTGCACCACTAATGGTCCACTTGTGGCCCGCCTGTTAGTTTGCACGATTCTTGCCATTCCCCATCGACCTCTCGTCAGGTTTTCGCCGAAAGGAAAGCCATTAACTGGATGTTTTTTTGTTTGTCGCACCATTCTTGGTAAACCCTAGACACTGTCGTGAGTGAAAAGCCAAGGAGTGCGGGGTTTCTGAGATATTGGATCCGGTGCGCCTGGCACAGCCAATCATACCACACTCACTTAGAATGGGCAAAAAAAAGTGGCCTAACATTCAATCGAACAGTAACTGAATGCCTCGATGCCTGCTTTATCTAGTTGGCCACGTGACTCACTGTGTGTAGGCGCGATCCATTTGTGGAAGAGGTGGTGTACCTAATAAACTGGCCAGTAAGTATATATATTCAGTTGCTTATGTGGGGTTAATCTTGGGCCTGGAAGAGAAAATTGAAGTCTCAGTTTACTTCCTGAATTGAAATTGTCCCCAACCCTGGTCTAGACATGCGGTTTGAGGACATTGCATTAGTGAATACTCAGTCAAATATTCAGGAAAAGCTAGGTAGGTTCTTGTGGGTGTTTATGAGCTGAAAAGTAGTTACCAGGTCTTGCCGAGCTCTGTGAGCCAGGTGGGGATGTTGCCGGTCATGATGACCAGAGGGTCCTGCAGCTGTCGGTTGGCCTTGGCTGTCAGCTTACTGTTGATGAACTCACTGGTAGGGATGATCTCCTTAGACACAGCATTCTGAAAAAAACAACCTCAGTCTACTGGAACTACAACACAGTGCCCCTTCTCTGATGCAAAGAAACAGGGGGCTAGGTTGTTTGAATGAAAAAAATAACATTAATTTGGGCAACTGTGTGCACCAAACAGCTGTCTAGCTGGCAGACAGTTATATATATGGTACATTGTGGTTTACCTTCTACAAGCCCACAGACTATAAAGATATCTTTAGCATTATGTAGAACATGACACGGACAGTGGAATATGTTGGAGGCAGACATACAGGCTTGTGTCACAAATGGCAACGTATTCCCTACATGGTGGACTACTTCTGACCAGATCCCTATTGGTCCTGGTCAAAAGTAGTGCACTAATAAAAGGTTATAGGGTGCCTTCTGGGACTCAACCAGTATGTTCAGTTAGTGCCAGTATCTGTGGGCTGGAGAGTGGATAGGACAGGCTACTCACGTCGTACAGGTAGAACCAGTAACTACTAATGGAGTGCAGCACCCTCAGCAACAGGTTGACATCCAGAGACGGGTCGTCGAAGGTGATGCTCTCTGGGGGTTCTGACATGAGGTACATCTCCAACGGGCTGGCCACGCTGGGACACACGCCGTCTGGGAGAGGACAGCAAGTCAGGGTCATAATTTCGTGCACACGGTAGCAAAACGTTTTGCAATGGTAAACAAAAACAAGCGTTTCTTATTGGACAAGGGCAGGTAGTCACTTGTTTGACCTTTTCTTCCGTTTTGTGGCCAATGAATACGACACAGATGTGGTAGCTAAACTGACATGATAAAATGTATAGTATGAGATAAGGACTTGAGTGGGCAGATTTAGTGTAGGTCAAAGAATGATCAAATCTCCTATGTAGTGCACTACTTTCAAAAGTAATACGGTGTAGAGAATAGAGTGTCATTTGAAACTGTAAAAGCCCTTTGGCCAGGGGGTTAGTGCAAAAGCAAAGTTTCGGAAATACATTTGATTAATTGATTAGACAGACCATATCTGTGGGTTTGTGTGAAGAGGTAATCTCAGGTCACATTAATTCAGATGGTAAAAAAAAAAGTCAATTGACCAGTCACTAAGCACCGCCCCAGAATTTTGGGCACACCGATGGATAGCAACTGTAGTCCAACACCTCGGACAAGCTCATGTTTAAAACCCTTGGAAGCCATGGAGGGCTATGATTTTTTAAAACGATGATACATGAAATAGAGCCTGTTGTAATATTTTTCGAAAACAAAATTATACTGCGGTTACATTGTTTGCTCGCTAGCAACGTACAAGACCATTCGGAGGAGCAGAAAGGAAATATATTTTTTACACTGATCGGCTACCATATGGGGCCAAAAGTGTTTATTGGGATCTCTTCTTGAAGATAGTAGTTTCCTTATGTTTTGATCGCATACAGACCGACCCTTCACCAGTTGTTTAAAGACAATGTTACATATAGGGTTAATATAACTGGTTCTGCAAATGCATGTTAGCTAGCTAAGTTGGCTATATTAAAAGAAAAATGCTAATTTGCTGTTGACATTAGCCAACAATTAGAGCGCGCTTAGCAGAAAAAGTAAGAAAGCTCAGGAAAAACATTGACACATTTATCCCCTTATTTTTGTTGCCACAAAACGACCTCCATATTCCCATGGGTTACCTTCAGACGAGTCCCATGATACTCGTGGGGGTCGTAGAGCAAAACAGAGAACATCCTTGTGAGTCATCTTTCCACTACAGACGTTTTCGTGAGAAGACCAATTTTCAGGAATGTCTCATGGTATGAAAAGCACCGCTATAACTCAGCCAACTTCCATCGCAGATGCGGAAGGACGACATGGGCAGATAAGGTGGATTTAGACGCAGCCCTTGCAAAAAAAACATCTCTAGCTTAAACTGACATTTTGATGGGGATTCTTATTTTTTACTTAGATTGATGCACGGGTTCAGAAATAGACTTAAGGATTACAAACAGTTTGAGATCATTGTGAGGGGTTTTCGCCAGTGGTTTGAAAGATGAATTGGGCTTCGTGAAAATGTTGACCGAGGTTGCAACAGTAACCAAGGGGGGCAAGGCTTAGCGAAGGGTCAGCTCACTCCCTCCCCACTGTAAGGAGTACATTAGAGTTGCACTATAAAATAAACCAGCAGAACTTGTCTCAGTCTCCAGGCCAGTAGACAACACAGACACCCACCTAGGCCCAGAGGTGGTGGTAGTGGTTCCTACCGTGCCACAGCTCGTCCTGTTTCTTGGCATTGCGGGGCGAGGTCTTGGTGGGGGCAGTCTGTGCCCGGCCCCTCTTCCCTCCCACCACATCCTTAGTGCCATCCTCATCCTCCCTCACTGGCTTATACCTGATGGGATAGAGAGTCTCTACATAAAGCATATCGTGGAACATGACTACACTGCCATGTCAGTTGCATTTGATCACTAACTCAGCCACCTATTAGACATGTGTGTTTGTATGTGAGACATCTCAACCCTAACAGCCACCTACTACAAGCATCAKTCAGATATGTTCAGGGCCAAATGCGGGTATATTTAGGTATTGGCGGGCAAGAAAGTCTGTTTCACCCGCCACACTGGCGGGTGGTCAATTTGCAGGGCTCTAGTGTGAGCATTACATTTGTGACTAAAAATAGACAATTGCACATGCGCTTATAGTTAGAAAAATGCTGTAATAACTGTTTTTAAAGTAATTCTGCTGTTTTGTTTCATAGCTGTTTATTGCACAAATAAAAACGAATCCTATATCCCACCTCAAGCAGCAACACTGCCTGGCAGGGGAGCTAAGCTCACTGAGTGAAGTGCTGATCGATACATTTTGAGGCACTGGGCACATGCATAAAAGATAGTCTAATATACTCTATTTACATTGTTTTGTTCACAAGTTCAGTTGTTTTTCAGCGCTAGTTTGAGTCTGCTGCTTCAACTGAGAGCGAAGAGACGTCTAAGATGTCAAATCTTAGACATGTGACTGGACTCGGGTGGCCCCGTTACTATGGTAACCACGTGCCCTTAAAAGCGCAGCAGAACATTTTGTGTCTGATAATTTTAATTAAAAGAGGTAAAAAAATGAAATGAAATCGAGCAATATACCACATTATTTCTTACTAATACATTTCTTGTTTTAGAAACATGGTCATCTGTTTTATGTAATTACAGCAAAAAAATATTTTGGCTGATAAAACAAATCTGAGGGGCTGGTAGATTTTCTCATCTACCTGCCACAGTGGCTGGTGGACCAAAAACACAATTTTAGGCTATGGTTGCGTTCGTTAATCAGTCCAGCCTATAGACTGGTGTGTGTGGACAGCCAGCGTAAAGGGGATACCATATGGTGTGGGTTTTGGTCCAGATGCCGGCCCGTCCGAGCGGGTTGGCCTCGTCGTCCGTTGACTCCCTCTCCTCCTCTGCCTGCAGGCTGAACTGCCGCACTGCCTGGTAAACCGTCATGTTGTAGGGCAGCAGGTGGTCGCCGATGTAGAACTGCAGCCGGTGGCGCACGCTGCCTGAGTTCAGGAACTGGGCCGCCTGTACCGGGAGAGACGGTCAAGTTATTGTGTTCAAGTTAGGGTTGGAGGTAACAGAATAAGTTATGAGTGGGGGGGGAGAGGTATCATCCGATATTGAGAGTATTTTACAAGGACATTGTAGCCACGTACCAGCGATTCGTCAATTTCATCGTCTGAACCATCATCGTCACTGTCCTCATCCTCCTCTCTGATTCGTCCGTAACCTTTAGAGATAAAAAGTCCCATTGAGCACATCAGCATGTTATCCATTAATGTCAGCAATGAGGAGACATTCTATTCTGCCAACAGAGAAGGAAGAACAGAAATACTCTGGGAAGGAACTTGAGAAAGCAGCCCAGCTAGGTGAAGATCATTTGTGCGTGATCTATGTCCTCACGGAGTGAAAGAGCTTAAGTCAGTAACTCAATGCAAAGTGAAAGTTCCCAGTTCTTACCTCGGACGACCAGGTAACGTTCAATTGCCTGTACCAAGGCCAGGGGATCAATCTTCACCGGGCCCCCCTTCCACTGCTTCACATTGGTACAGTCCGGGTGCCTCTGCAGCTGACACTTGAGTTGGTGTGTGTTGAAGAACTTCAGAGCCTGAGAACCTCTGAAGAACACACAAGTCAATAGACAAGATCACAATGATACAAAAGAGGTAAATACTGGCAAGTCCCCTTCCTTGACCTACACCCATAGACTTCAATAGGACATCACACATGAAGTAACCACACATTAGTGAATGGCTGACAAAAATAGGGTTTGTGGAACAAAAGGAAGGGATGGAACTTGGTAAATGAACTAACCTGCTCCCGTTGCCGTTGCCACTGGGGAAGTCGTGCACCTTGACAGGGAACTGCTCCATCTGGCTTAGGCAGTTGTTCATCTTGCGCACCAGTGACAGCAGGGGCCCGTTCTCAGATGGCTCCAGGCGGCCTGCCGGCTCCATCCCCGGGATCTGGACGGGCATAACACAGGAGGGACACACTTCAAACAAACTGCAAAGACTTGTCGTATTCATCAGGACACACCGTAGAAACATTTTTGAAACAGAATTTTAAAAAGCATTTATTTCTGGGATAAGTTTAGGTAGTTCCTCCCTTTAGTTTTATTCCATTTGTTTCCTACTGAGTACAACCAGGGTTGAATATTGCCATTGTAAAAAAACTGACAAAGCATGGTTTTGCAATCAATTGTGTCATACTGTATTTAGACTGTTCAAAAGATGGGCCCACTCAAAACCATGAAAAGGAATAACCCAAGGAGGCCTAGATGCAAAATACTTAATTTAATCCATGCTTGAAAAAATACAAAGAATGACAGTGCAAGGAGCTATAAGAAAGTTGAGCTGAAATAAAAGATTGCAGACATTATCCATACGGACAAAAAGTTAATTCCCTAAAATGTTGTGCACAAATTTGTTTACATTCCTGTTAGTGAGCAATTCTCCTTCGCCAAGATAATCTATCCACCTGACAGCTGTGGCGTTAATCTTTCAAGGAGCTGATTTAAAAGCATGATCATTACACAGGTGCACCTTGAACTGGGGACAATAGGCCATTAAAATGTGCAGTTTTGTCACAACATAATGCCACAGATGTCTCAAGTTGAGGGAGTGTGCATTTGGCATGCTGACTGCAGGAATATCCACCAGAGCTGTTGCTAGAAGTTTAAACGTTCATTTCTCTACCATAAGCCGCCTCCGTGGTTTTAGAGAATTTAACAGCATATCCAACCGGCCTCACACCCACAGACGACGTGTATGGCGTTGTGTGCGCGAGCGGTTTGCTGACGTCAACGTTGTGAACAGAGCGCCCCATGGTGGCGGTGGGGGTATGGTATGGGCAGGCATAAACTAAAGACAACAAACACAATTGCATTTTATGGATGGCAATTTCAATGCACAGAGATACCATGACGAGATCCTGAGGCACACTGTCGTGCCATTCATCCGCCGCCATCAACTCATGTTTCCACATAACGCACAGACCCATGTCGTAAGGATCTGTACACAATTACTGGAAGCTGAAAATGTCCCAGTTCTTTAAAAATGACCTGCATACTCACTAGACATGTCACCCATTGAGCATGTTTGGGATGCTATCGATCGATGTGTACAACGTGTTACAGTTCACGGCAATATCCAGAGAGGGACAACATTACACAGCCCACAATCAACAGCCTGATCAACTTCATGCGAAGGATGTGTCACGCTGCATGAGGATCAACGCCCCTAATTTTATTAATATTTTTCAAGTACCAACAGATGCATCTCTATTCCCAGTCATGTGAAATCCATAGATTAGGGCCTAAAGCATTTATTTCAATTGAACGATTTCCTTAAATGAACTGTAACGGAGTAAAATCTTTGAAATTGTTGCATGTTGCGTTTATATTTTTGCTCAGTATAAATAAAAAAGGAGCATACGTTTCAGCCTTATGCCTTCAGAGCTGTACAAACAAACGAGGAGACACGTATTTAAGACACCTGCTGTGCGTAACAGGAGCAAGCAGCTATAGTTCATTAGATACTGGCAAATTGGTAGTTAAATGTATATTAACAGGGAATATGTAGAAGAATATTAAAAACTGACAATTCAAATGTCACATAATTTTTAAAAAGACAACGGTCTAAGCCAGTGTTTCCCAACTTCCATTGTGTTGTAGCCCAGGACAAAAACACCCGATTCAACTTGTCAACTAATCACCAAGGCCTCAATGAGCTGAATCAGGTGTTTTTGCCCAGGGCTACAACAAAAATGTGCTGTTGTGGATACTCAAAGACCGGAGTTGGGAAACACTGGTCCAACCTACATAATGTAGGGCTCCCGAGTGGGGCAGCAGTCTATGGCACTGCATCTCGGTGCTAGAGGCGTCACTACAGACCCTGGTTCGATTCCAGGCTGAATCACAACCGGCCGTGATTGGGAGTCCCATGGGGCAGCGCACAATTGACCCAGCGTCATCCGGATTTGGCTGTCAACTGACTTGACAAGTTAAATAAAAAGTTTAAAAAATATATATATATATTTTWAAAAAAGACTAAAAAGACTACATTATATAAGCAATAGATATAGATGCAATACTCTAGTAGGCCACAAAACTTGAGGGTGGGGCTCAGTTGAGTGAGTACCTTTTGAACTCTAGGAGAAAAATATACATACAGACCAGCTGCCATTCATTCTAGCCTGAGCGCAAACCCTCATACTGGCTTTATAATGTATTTAGAGCCATGAGATGTATAGCCAATAACTAGGGCCTTGTGTTTATCTTGGTCAGGTCAATCTGAAGTGGTCAGGGAAAAACTTGATGCCCTACTAGCGCAACATGGCCCATTTGTTTGTGTGACAGCCTTCCTAGACAGATGTTTTTATTTATTTTTAAAGATGCCCTCAGCTCCAGTCTCTGCCAACATGGCCTATTAGACTGGAGTTGGCTACATTCAGTCACTGGATACTGAGAAAGGATGAACGTCTTCATCGGGCGAAAGACAAACGTCTGATAATAGAAACAGAATCTCATTCTAGTTCTGTGCTTCAGACCAGCCGAACAGCCTTACCGGGCAGCCGTAGAAGACGTGCAGGAACCTCTTGAGGCGGACGTCACGGCTGACCAGGTCACGGTCACTGCTGGAGGTCAGGTAAAGCAGCAGCTGCTTGACCAGGCCGCTGTGCTGGATCTCGAACGACGACACGTCCGACTCTGACACGATGCTGCAGATCTCCACGAGGCACTCCACGCCACCGTCCATCTGGTGGGGGATTGGGGGTGTGACAGCGGTCAAGAAGTGTATCATAACCCAAGTCACTCACCATCATACCTTAATGACCTTGTCTTTAGCTAGCAATGTAGATAGTACCATCAAAACAGCAAAGCAAAACAGCTGTTCTCAAGTTAGTATTAGCAAACAGGGTCTCCAAAGCAGTCTCCAAGATCTCAACTAATGACTATTTACTTTCATCATGTGCAATACTACAACATGGGAGAGTGTTGGTGAGTACAGTACCTGTAGGCTGAGCTGTTGCGTGGCGGTGCAGAGTCTCTGGAGTACATTTAGTGCGGGGTTGCTGCCATCAATGTTTTCAGTGTTGAAGTAGCGTGCCACAAACTTACAGGCCTGCTCTTTGATCCAAGTCTTGATCTTGTCCCTGTAAGGGGGCGACCATCATCATCACCACTACTACTATTGGCTGTCTTGTTTTCTCAATTCTTTAACTCCTTCACAAAGACCATTGGAGGAGGTTGTCCAAGGGGAGAGACCTTGGAACCAGGAGGAATCTAAGATTCGACAGCTTGGGTGCAATCGATTTGACTAAACCAGGGGTGTCAAACAGAGCCCAAGGGCCAAATCCGCAAGCCCATTCAATTTTAAGTGCAGCCCTCAGGACCTGAGACTGCCAAACGAGGGGCACATTATTTGGGATTAAACTCTTGCTATGTCACGTGACAGTCTGTATTGAATGGCACCTTTCCCCAAAGCGTTCAACGTTCTTGGACAGGTATGTTTGCACCGTGTGGTGGGGTGTGAAGCAATGAGTGACAAATTTAAAAGGGTAACGTTGCATTTTGAATGCTCATATTTACACAACCAAACCTGTTTTTCAACTGATCTTCAGGAACAGCACCGTTGCACACCAATTTTCATACTGAACACAGCCCTAGCTACATTTTCTGAGCGAGCCAATGATAACCACCAACACCACTATTATAATCTCCACCACTAATACCAACACTGCGATAAAATCATCATCATCATCACCACCACYGTAATGGTTTCCGTCGTACCTGTTGTTGGAGACAGAGTCCTTGGGAAGGGCGCGTGCCAGGCCACTCACACCGGCCGTGCGAGAGGGCTCAGAGTTGGTGCTGTTGGTCTGGGCGCCCAGCTTGCCCCAGGTCTTGGGGTTCAGACTGGCCAAGAAGGAGGATTTGGGGGACTGAGTAGTGGTAGGACTCTTGGCTGTAGGAACAGTAGAATGGTTAGTCACAGGATGAAACATGACAAAGTGGGTCTCAAATGATACCCTATACTTGAGTGTTTCCCAAACTCGGTCCAGGGACACCAAAGGGGTGCACATTTTGTTTTTTTCCCAAGCACTAGACAGCCAATTAAAATCATCAAAACTTAATGATTGGTAGATTATTTGAATCAGCTGTGTAGTGCCAGGGCAAACACCTAAACATGCACCCCTTCGGAAACTCCGTTATAGTTGTTTGAAACAGACACCAGATTCTCTAGCAGATATTAAAGAATGAAGTCATGCTGTATTTATTTAGGTCAAGAAATCATAAGGATCAGTTTGCATTCTGCATAAATGTCCCAAATATCCCAGGACTCCAGGCACAAAGAGGCATGAGACCAATGATGCCGCAAATGAGAACCAATTTTGAAGCATCGACTCGTCCTGGTTTTACACACACTAACAGTCAAAAGGTTGCGACACCTACTCATTCCAGGGTTTCTTTAGTTTAAAACATTTCTACATTGTAGAATAATAGTGATGACATCAAAACTATGAACTAACACATATGGAATCATGTAGTAACCAAAATATAAAAAATAAATTGTGTTGAACAAGTCAATATATTTTATATTTGAGATACTTCAAAGTAGCCACCCTTCGCCTTGACAGCTTTGCACACTCTGCATTATCTCAACCAGCTTCATGAGGTAGTCGCCTGGAATACATTTCTATTAACAGGTATACCTTAAGTTAATTTGTGGAATTTCCTTCTTAATGCATTTGAGCCAATCAGTGTTGTGATAAGGTAGGGTTGGTATACAGAAGATAGCCCTATTTGGTAAAAGACCAAGTCTATATTACGACAACAGCAGCTCAAATAAGCAAAGAGAAACGATAGTCGATCATTACTTTAAGACATGAAGGTCAGTCAATGTGGAAAATGAAGAAACTTTCAAAGTTCTTGACAAGTGCAGTCACAAAAACCATTAATCGCTATGATGAAACTGGCTCTCATGAGCACTGCCACAGGAAAGGAAGACCCAGAGTTACCTCTGCTGCAGAGGATAAGTTCATTACAGTTACCAGCCTCAGAAATCGCAGCCCAAATAAATGCATCACAGAGCTCAAGTAACAGACACATCTCAACATCAACTGTTCAGAGGAGACTGTGTGAATCAGGCCTTCATGGTAAAAGTGCTGCAAAGAAACTACTACTAAAGGATACCAATAAGAAGAGACTTGCTTGGGCCAAGAAACACGAGCAATGGACATTAGACCGGTGGAAATCTGTCCTTTGGTCTGATGAGTCCAAATTGGAGATTTTTGGTTCCAACTACTGCGTCTTTGTGACGCGGTGTGGGTGAACAGACGATCTCTGCATTTGTGGTTCCCACTGTGAAGCATGGAGGTGGTGTGATGGTGCTTTGCTGGCACACTGTCTGATTTATTTGGAATTCAAGGCATACTTAACCAGCATGGCTACCACAGCATTCTACAGCGACACACCATCCCATCTGGTTTGTGCTTAGTGGGACTATCATTTGTTTTTCAACAGGACAATGATCCAACACACTTCCAGGCTGTGTAAGGGCTATTTGACCAAGGAGAGTGATGGAGTGCTGCAGCAGATGACCCAACCTCATCCCAAACCATCTCAATTAGGTTGAGTTGGACCACAGATTGATGGAAAAGCAGCCAACAAGTGGTCAGCATGTGGGAACTCCTTCAAGACTGTTGGAAAAGCATTCCAGGTTAAGCTGGTTGAGAGAAGACCAAGAGTGTGCAAAGCTGTCATCAAGGCAAAGGGTGGCTACTTTGAAGAATCTCAAATATATTTTGATTTAACACTTTTTTGGTTAATACATGATTCCATGTGTTATTTTATAGTTTTGATGTCTTGACTACTTTTATACAATGTAGAACAGCCAAAATAAAGAAATCCTTGAATGAGTAGGTGTCCCCAAACTTTTGACTTGTACTGTATGTATGCATACATACACACACGCATGTGTACACACACACACAGGAATTTTACCTATACTACTACAAATGTATCATTGACATTTAGCACTATTTGTATCACCTGTGAGAACCATGTGCATCCAGGCTTAGAGACTGTATGATACTTCCAATAACAATTACCCTGATTGTCTACTTTGTCTTCGTCCCTGGGAGGAGAGTACTTAGGCCTTCTGGGCCCTCTCTTAGGCAGACGTTTTCTCTTCAGCACATCACTTAACCGCCTAGGAGAGAGGGCAAGATTAATGTTGTTCTATGGAGGAGTGTATGAGTGTCCTTGCGTGTGGTATCTGACCTATCATACATGCACATTCACGTATTCATGTATTTAGTATTCGTGGTCTCTCACCCCTGTGGGCTGAGGTCCAGTGAGTCGTCCATGCTGTGCTGGAAGCTAGGTGAGCCCAGGTCTGGGGGGGCGGTGGTGGCCGCCGTAGTGTTTGCAGTGCTGATGGTGGTGGTACACAGGCTAGCCGTGCCGCTGGTGCACGCCTTCGGGGGACTAGTGAGGAAGGCCTCCGACTCAGCCAGGTTCTTCACCTGGTGCATCACACCTGGAAGGGGATGAGGGCAGAGGTGAGGGCAGATGGAATACAGCGAAATTCCTCTTTTCCCAATTCTGACATTAACAAGGTTGGTGTCAGAAATTGTGATTCAATAAATCAGGCATTTAACTACATAAACAGCTTTCTGTGGTCCATGACATAAGTGCACTGTGGTGTGACATCCCAATTTTATGTCCTCAGTGTTGACTTTGCTAAAAATACATTGAAGCTCAAATAGCAATGAAGGACCAATTCTAACAGGTCCTCTGAACCGCAGCTCCTGGTGCTAGAAAAGAGCTGTGTGTTTTGGATCATTACGGGTCAGCTCCTCTAGGGAGACACCGGCTCAGGCAGGATCTATCACCTTCTCTTCTGAAGAAGACACTGAATACGTCGGGCAGCTTCTGCATGAGGATCTCAGCCATCTGCAGAGAGCCCACTACAATCTTCAGGTCCTGGCTGGACAGCATGGAGGCAATGTGACTGGGAGAAGGAAACAGACAAACACAGGTTCAGGTGTGATGTGAAGACGCATGTCGTACTGACTATTTCTTTTTGTCTATGGAGGCAGCAATTTTGACTCAAAAGTTCACCTGGACACAGCGTGGTTTCTCAGCACGTCCTTGAGGAGCTCGGCATCGGCGAAGAAGATGATCCTGAGGATGGCTCGGAGGCACTTATGTCTGACGGCTGGGCCGGCCGATGAGCTGTACACCTCGTACAGCACCCCGAACAGGGTCTTGATGAAGCACTTGGCCAACTCAGGGTCCTCCTTCATCAGCTGGGCCCGGGCATCCTCCCTCCTCACCTCCTGGTGACCCCCTGGAGGACAGACAGGGGAAAACTCATGTAAGAATTGATAATTCCTTTGACTCAAAAGGAGAAATTGGATTCCATCAGCTAGTGCAGAAGACACGATTTCACAAAAAGATGCGTCAAGAGCTGCCTCTTGAGCACGTCTGCATTGGGAAAAAGGTAATCTGCCCTCAATGGGACTACCTGGTTCAAATGCTCAATAAAAATACCAATAACTTGGGGCACTGACCCCTTTCTCCACTGGGTCTATAGCGATCTATAAAATGTATATTTTCCGGTGAATAGAGCTAGTCTCAGAACCCAATCAGGGCATCATACGACAGCAACTGACATGAAACGCATACAACTGACACCAGTTTGGGGATAGTCTATGACTAGAGGTAATGATGGTCTCTCTCTCACCAGTAGTGGGGTTGGCTAAGGGGTTGGGTTTCCTCTGGATACCCCGTGCTGTGCCAGTGTCCTCGTTGATCTGCTGCATAGAGTTGAAGTCGATGGTGTAGACGCGGCCCAGGGTGGACAGGCTGATCTCGTCCTCTCCGTTCTGGTGGGCCGTCTGGAGAGGAAGAGAGAACCAGACACCCCCAGACGTTAGTGTAACACTGGGCTACACAGGGGATTCACACAGCTCACAACATATCAAGACTGAAACAGTCTACTTCCGTGTAGTATAGGTAGAGCATAGAGTTTTCTGACTACCTGACGAGGACAAACTCTGGGCCCCAAATCTGGAAGAAAATTCCCTATAATGGAGCGGAGCAGCATGTCTGTTCTTTACCTCAATGATGCGGCTGTCGATGCGGTTGTAGGGGTGCCACAGGCCCCGGTCGTCCCTCCACTGCCAGATGGCCCCCTCTGTGGCCTGGGCACTGCCCTTCTTCAGCATGAGGTCCACAGCAAAGATGCCCTCTCTGGGCAGGCAGGGCATCAGCTCGCTGGTGAAGGGGGGACAACAGTTAGCAAAGTGCATCAGGGAAATTAGCAAACAAGCCATCTGTGACACGTGCATGGAGGCCGCTATCTTTATGCACATCCACCATTAGGGAAGAAATGGTTGTTGTAACGTTGAGAGCAGCAGAGGGGGTTCCTTACCAGATGAGTGAGGTGAGTTCATAGAGCTCCTGGGGGCTCCGGGGCACCAGGTCAATCTGCTCCTGGCAGCTACCGTTGGCCGCGCCGCACAGAAGGAAGCGCAGAGTCTCTGCAATATCTGAACAAAGACAACGTGCTTAGTTTTCCCTCTTTCCACAGGCTATTGGCTTGATACAGTCAGGGACTTGGCCATGGAGGCATTTAGACTGTCATTATATATAGTTAACTTTAACAAAATTATGTAAGCTGCATTTTTAGGCTTTATTCAAGTGAGCGGTGTAAATGCATACCAATAGAAAGTGTGTTTGTCTGCATGAGCCACTTACTCTGCTTCATGAGCTGCACGGCCAGACAGGGGCAGTTGGAGCACATGAGGGAGAACATACGCACCACCATGATGAACATGCCCGAGCTGAGCACGGGCGGGGTGACCACCAGCAGCTGCTGGATGTTGGTCAGCAGGTCCCGCGAGGCCACCTGCTGCAGCAGGTTCTGTGGACAGTGGTCACATAGAGGTCAGTCATAATTGGTCTGTTCAGGAGGGTGAGAGATGTTAGAGCCATAGAAACGTGTCGAGTAGAAACGCCTCACTCACCTCCTCGTGTTGAAAGTTGTCCACCAGCCTGGCAAAACAGAGACAAGTGCTTTCAACGGATTTCTTATCCTGTACAGGGGCTGGCTCTTATACACATCTAGATGTGTATAAGAGACAGGTAAAGTCCCAAATGTACATACTTGAGTAAAAGATACCTTGAGGACTCAAGTAAAAGTGAAAGTCACAAACTAAAGGAAAAGGATAAGGTTTGAAATAAACTTAAGTATCAAACGTTTAAAAAAAATCTAATTCCTTATATTATGCAAACCAGACGGCATCATTTTCTTGTTTCTTTAATTAACGGATAGCCAGCATGTAAAAGGTGAATGTATGTGTACCTGGTGTGTGAGTCTCTGGGTCAGCAGTGGCAGAGAGTCAGAGACAAAGTGGAATTCGTCAGGGGTGATGCTCTGGCAGCAGTTGGCGGCAATGGCCAGGGCATTCCTCTGGGCGTTGATGCTGAAGAACTCCAGGTACAGCAGACAGTCAGCCAGGCCACCCTGCACGACACAGGAAACACAGTTAAACACAAGAATTTGGGATAGCTGGCACACACGATGACCATTAAATGTGTGAATTCAAAATGGCTTTTCTACCCCGTTTCATTTATTAAAGTGATATTCTTATTCTGTATTGCACAACTATCATACAGCAACCATTTATTAACACTGAGGGATCTCTGACCATCAAATTGTTGAAATAAAAAACGGCTTTCGTTCATCTCTACATTCCTGTACATAACATTGAATATTACATTTATGCGTCACTGCACAACAGGGTTTCCGTTAGGAATAAGTGGCACTGGATAATGTGACCGGGATGATTTTAATATACCATCCATTTGAGAAATTCACCAGACCCATAAACCATCAGGGTGTCCCTCCACAGTTCTCAGAATGATAGAAATCACATTTAGATTATGGTAAAGCATCTTAACAGAACATGCAACTCATGTAAATGAAGCATCCAACAGAACGTTATTTTCAAACATTTGCCAAATGCAATGTGCGGGAAGACACCATTCTAAACATCACACCTGTCAAACCACCATTCTAAACAGCAACCTGATAACAGTTCCATATGTGACAGATAAAACTGTTAGAAATTTAGAGGGGGAATCTAAAGATGCAACAACTAGGAAGGGTTGCTAATATGACTAGGGTTGTGCCTTTGGCTTCTGGACAACAACAAGTTCATATGAAAACATATGAACAGGAGAGAAATTACTTAAGGGTTGGTTCTATAGGGAAGTAAATGGAAATAATTTTGCCAAAATTATATTAATGATTCCTGTCAATACAGCAATAAAATCATTCAAAATACTTTATCAGAAAGCATGACTTAGCCAGAGGAATCAAGGATCCTTAATTAGCTTCTTTAAAAAAATAATGGCTGAGCTTCTTCAAAAAGAAATAGCTGATTATAGCGGTCAGTGAAAAGGACCCAAAATATGAAGATAGTGTAGAGTATAAATTTAAATGTTGAGACAAGGGGAGAGGTGTGGTGAAGATATAGGAGTTTCAAGAATGGCTCTGCTGTTTCCCACCTATTCTTGCACATTCATTGTGTGAATAGACCATTACATACGTCACCAGTAGTAAATGTACCGTTAATCCCCTTCATTTGGTTACATACATGTGTTAATGCAGGCATTGCAGTCATTTACTGTACTCCTCACACAGTTAGCTATTTGAAAAACCTTTCCAACAAGCTCCCACTCGATAATCACCAAWCCTCAGTGTGAAATAGCAATGATATAGGCCCACTGGGCATTGACTTAAGGCCACGAGTTCCATGCACTAATTTCTTTAGCCGCCAATGGATCGCAGTGTATCAATGTGTTAATTTGGTAGGGGCGGCGATCTCGGATTAATTGACTTATGATTAATACATTTAAAAAAAGAATTAACCACATAAGAATGAAATTATTTAATGACTGTTCCACAAAATTAAGCACATGAAAATCCTAACTGACACGCAGAATGGTAGAAATGGTCAACTTCCAAACTTCAAACTCACGCGATGCCTATGAAGTCTTAAAAAAATTACGTCCAAGTTTCCATGGGTCGATTTTGCCTATAGGCGGATTTGAAGCAAGGTAAGGCACGCCTCATATGAAATAAAACATTCAGGTTTCAAACAAGTAAGTTCTCAAATGCATACTGCCTCCAGCTCACATTGAAAAGTGATGTTTGACGCACTGATTGCCTGCACTTGAATGGTGAATGGCCTGCGCACTAAAATTACAAGTTGAGAAATCCAAATAGCTATTTTTAAAATCGTGCACCAAAACTGGTAACACGTGATTGCATTTACAATTTTTGCGTAAATGAATGTGCTTATAAAAATAACATTTTACTCCAGCAGCAACCAGCTGAGGAGCAGCAGGAGAAATCCCACTCAAAATAGGCTCTGTATGCTGTGCGCGTGTGATAGTTGGATTTATAAGATGCATAACTAACGAAAATACACAGGCAAATTATATATTATTACACCGATTAACCTATAGACCGATAAGCATGGCGGTCAAATGTATCTAAGTCAATTAATAAAAAGCATTATTTTGTAGGGATGCGCCGATATGTCATTTTTGGCCGATACCGATATTTTCCTTATGCATTCTACTACATTTAAAATCGTTGAAACACCCACACACCAAAAAGTTGTTGGCATTTACGCATGTCTCCATTATCAGTAAAACAATCAAAACTTATTTATTTCACTTACTTGCTGTTGTGTTGTTCAGTCGTTTCATTCTCAACCAGGATTTCGTCAAGCAGTGTCAATGGCCTCTTCTGTCGTGGGTCCTCTTCGTCAGTGCGCACTGTCACTGTGTCCGTTTCCATCTTGTCCAGCTGTGTCTAACATTTCACATAAACCCTGTTTCTTGTCTGCATGGAAGTAGAGGTCCTTGTACCTAGCATGGTGGCGACACCGTAATGAGGCTCAAAGAGAACGCCAACGAATCGCATGTACACAGCCTCTAGTAGAGTACTTTTACAAGTTAAACCCATGATCTGTCGGCAGCTTCGTTGAGCAGGCTAGGAGTGTGTTCATGTTTCCAAGTTTAAAACATGTTCGCAAATGCCATTGAAATGGCAGCAGCGGTATGAGAACCAGCACATTCTTGAGCATGCAACACGGCTTTCCTCAGTACGAAATCCTTGCCGACCCACTGTTCTGTCAGACTCAGCATGCTCATGGGCCTGACATCGCTGGTCCAAATGTCAGTCGTGAAGATAATAGCAGTGACCCATAGCAAGTAGCTCATGGATGTGCGTTTCAACAATACTGTGTAACTCCGGTAGGGCAACATCTGGAAAAAAGCGCCTACTTGGTAGTGTGTACCGGGGCTCGAGGTGCTCGACCAGTCAGCGAAAGCAGACATCATCCACGACAGAGAACGGTTGATTGTCAAGGGCAATGAATTCCATTATCTTGGCGTTAGTGGACTTTGCCTTAGAGATCTCGCTGAAATTTTCTTACTCTTTCAAATGACTGCTTGACTTGAACTTGTTGGAAGTGTGCTTCTTTTTTGTTGTTGCTTTTGTTCTAAACAGTCCCTGAACATCTGGGGGTGATGCACTTTCAAAATGAGTCAGTAGGTTTGTGGTATTGAAAGATTTCACTTTCTCCCCTCGGGAAATAATAGCGAGATAAACATTGCATATAGAATTTTTTATTATCTTCCTTTGAAACATCAAAATAGAGCCACAAAGCAGACATTGTGGGCTAGGTTAGGAATCCTGTGTTGCGCAGTATTTTTCGTGGCGTCAACTACCTACGTTATATAGGTATGCACGTCAGCTTTGACATCGGTTTTGCACAGGCGTTATACTAGACATCAGGCCGAAGACGGCATTTTTAATATCGTCCGATTCCAATTTGCTTACCGCTATATCGTGCAACCTTATTATTTTGCAATGGGATTTCTTTACTCCCATAAGGCGGCGTACAATTGGCGTCGTCTGTGTTAAGGCAGGGTTTGGCCGTCATTGTAAATAAGAATTTGTTTTTAACTGTCTTGCCGAGTTAACTAAAGGCCACTTAATATTTTTTACTCCCGTTCATTTTGGCCGGCAACAGTTTTATTTATCAACTATTATTTCCGGCTAATGGAAAATATGAGGTATATCTATCTAACATACAGCCACCACCGTCAACACTTATTTTAAGGTGAGCCCATGAGAGCAGAAATGAGAGAGAGGCAGAGCTGAGCCAGAGGGAGCAACACTTACAGCCTGCAGGATGGCTTTGCTGTGTCGCCTTGACAACATCTCTAAGGCAGTCAGGGCCTGCTCCGCCACGTCAATGAACTGAATCACCTGAAGCTGCAGACAGAGAAAGAGAGCTATTATCATATCCACCACCGTTTTATGACTGCATATGAATGAAGAGGGAACAAGAACATGAGAATGACAAATGGAAGACAAGAGAACAAGGTGTGGGCTAGGAAAACCTGGATTGCATTCAGCAGGCATGAATTGTTGGGACATGTTTTCAAACGTACTAGGTAGTACTGAAATTTGAATGAGTGTGTGTTTGGTGCCTACTGAACCTGAGCAGAGGGGGTTATCCTACCTTTTCCAGGAAGACGGGGATGGCATCCACGACCACAGCAGAGGACCGAGGCAGCGCCTCCATCATGTAAGTGAGAGCACGGGAGGCGTGGTTCATCTGAGCAGAGGCACGGGGTAAGATACAGATTTCAAACATAACTCCAAAGCAATCCTTGTTGGCTGGAACCACAGTTAAAACACTGTACTGAGGTATAGTTATTTGCAACAAAATATAACCAGGAGACAGAGTGTAGCACCTTGCAATGTAGGCCTAATGTCATGGTGAAAATGACATTGGGTCCCCCCCCAAAGATATAAGCTCAGGATACTCACAATGTCAAAGTTATGCTCCATCTGTAACAGTGTGATCTGTGAGGAAGAGAAGAGGGGATTAAGGGACTTGGCAAATCAAGTCATGGTGTAAAATGACTTAAGACTAAAGGCGGACAAAGCATTTTGTGACTCACCAGAGCAGGCACCACGCTCTTCACGGGGAAGCCTCCTAGCGTCTCCTCGTTGCCCATCACTAGAAGCTGGCACATCTCGATAGCGGCCTGGAGCTGCTGGGACTCGTCGCCGGTGGCCTGCAGGCCCTGCAGCAGCTGCTGAGCCTTGGAGCCTGGAAGGAGAGGGATAAAGCAGGTCAGAGTAGAGACTAAACAGCAGGGCCAGTATTCACAAGAGTAGGAGTGCTGATATAGGATCAGTTTAGCCCTTAAGATATGGGCTAAACCCCTCGCCATATAATGAGATTATATGGCGAGGGGGAATCAGACCCTAGATCAGCACTCCTCCTCTGAGAAACGTTTTTAATATGGGCCCTGCCAGGAGTGCAGTCAGCACACTTGGATTAGAGTTGAGTGAATAGCAGGTTAGAAGAATAAAGACAGACATAAGTGAACTCAACATGCCTCCCCTGAGGGAGAATGGAAACATCCTGCTCACTCGGGGCTCCCGAGTGGCGCTGCAGTTTAAGGCACTGCATCTCAGTGCAAGAGGCTTCACTACAGACCCTGGTTCGATCCCGGGCTGTATCACAACCGGCCGTGATCGGGAGTCCCATAGGGCGGTGCACAATTGGCTCAGTGTTGTCCGGGTCAGGGGAGGGTTTGGCCGGGGTAGGTCGTAATTGTAAATAAGAATTTGTTCTAAACTGACTTGCCTAGTTAAATAAAAGTAACAAAAAAAAGGAGAAATAACAAAAATAAAAAAGATGTTAAGTGGTAATTAAATGGATTCTGGACACAGACAAGATGGTGTAGCACTCACTGGCTCCACTGCCTATAGTTCTGTGAAACAGCTGGGACATGCGGGGTCCCAGGGGCCCAAAGAGGTGTGGGGGTAGACCCCTGGCCTCCAGCAGGGCTGTGGGGAGAAAACAGCTAGGTTAGACAACAACCAAAGACCCCGCAACACCAACAAGGGCTGACAGGGAACTCTTAGACAGGAACATAGGCACCTGTATCTAAGGAAAGCTGTGATCGTCATACCTTGGAGTCTGCCCATTTCAGAGTCATCGGACTCACTCTCACCGGATGTGGTCATCCCTACAGCTCCGGCCACTGAGCTAGAAGCTGGAGAAAATTAAGGGGCAATTAAATCACCATTGTCATCATCAAAATTACAACAAATTCATCAAACACAGAGTTCAGGTAAGGGTCATACACACCCAGGCAGGCCTAGGAAAACAGTCAACGATCTTTAAGTGTACACACACACACCAAGCAGAGGCTACATCAAGCTTAGGCTGGATCCTATGCGTTTAGAACAAACACATACCAGAAATTTGTGGGATAGTGCAAAAGATGTTATCCACTAAGGGTCAAGGGGAGAGAATCTCTGCTACCACAAGCAGGTAGTGTACCATTATAGGTGTAGCACTGAGTTTGTCCCTGACCATGAGAGCTGAGAAGGAAAAACTCTGTGCCCTAGTCGCAGTAGGTACCTGTACCCGAAGCCCCCTGCGGGGCCTCATCAGTGCGGGCGGCCGAGGAGTTGGTCCCATCCTGGTTGTTGTCCGAGTCAGCCATCTTCTCTTGTCGGCGAGCTTCGGCTGCCCCGCGCTTGCCCAGGCCTGAGCCTCGCCGACTGCATGGGGGGGGGGCATAGTGGGACTGAGTGACTACACAAACTAGACCACAAAGCCAACAATCAAACATGGCGGCACACAACTGACATTCCTGGTCATAAGGCAATCACTAACTTACACTTGTGTTTCGCAATGTGAACATATGTTCACACACACACACCTGTGAGCAGATGTGTGCAGGTACCGACAAGAAGCGCATTCACATTCTTGAATGGTTAAACTGTCCAGTAAAAATTATGTATATAACTTAAAATAGTTATGTTACCTCATACCCAAATAAATGTGGCCAAATAAAGTGTGTGTGTGTGTGTGGGGGGGGCTTTAAAAAATATAAAAAACTTTTGGAAGGAAAACTAATTAACTCATATTGGAATTATAGGTCATATCTTAGAAACCAGTAAACACTGGACAGTTAATTGAAAGGAATAATTCACCTAAAACCACTAATTCAGTGTTAAATAATAATAAATTTAAATCATTTTGTCATTATAATAAGGTTGTTAGCAAGATGTCGAAATTTGTTGCAGCACAAGTCGACTACAACACACACAATGCAAGGCGCTCTCACTCAGAGGGCTAGGTAGCTGGCTAGCAAATATAGCTACACACAATAATGACAAAAACAATATTAGCATGTATATTAGCTAGCCAGCTGTAAAATCAACAAACTGCAGGAGTCTACAATATTACCATGTTCAACCTGCAGATCGTCTGCCTCAAGGAGGGGGGTGCTGACCTTGCTATGGCAACAGCCCTTTCCCATACATGCAGTAAAGACATTAATGGAACGCCGGGGCAAGAGCAAGGATGCGTCATTGGCTGCCATTCAAAAAAATCTGATCTAACAAAATGGATATTGATGATTTAGGAGGAGTTTTAACAGGCTCACAAATGTGGTTACTATAATCCGACATGGATATATTTAGCTGGATAGTATTTAGTCCTTTTCGGGTTTGGAAAAATGTCTGCTAAATGCTTACTCCTATTTGTATAAGCTGGTAGCAAGGCTAGCCTTAGAAATTGGTAGGTGATGTTTTAAGTGTGATGCATTTGATTGGTGATGACGTTAACATGTATTGGGGTTGACATCCATTCAAGTATTATACCCGGATGTTTACCGCAAGATTGTGTGAAATACACTAATAGCCTAAATGTAGGCACAATAAGGGATTCTGAATCTTTCCCCCGCGTGCCTGGAGTTTCCATTGTTTTGGTCGAGTTCCATAGATCTATTTACAGAATCTATGCTTTCCCACAGACAGCCCAGGGCAAGAAGGGAGGAGAAAAGTTCATTGCAGATTTTTTCAACCCTTATTTTTATCAGGTAAGTTGACTGAGAACACATTCTCATTTACAGCAATGACCTGGGGAATAGTTACAGGGGAGAGGAATGAGCCAATTGGAAGCTGGGGATGATTAGGTGGCCATGGAATTTAGCCAGGACACAGGGGTTAACACCCTTACGATAAGTGCCATGGGATCTTTAGTGACCACAGAGAGTTAACTTCTCTAGGGTACGTGGGGCGGTAGCGTCCCACCTCTTCAACAGCCAGTGTAACTGCAGGGCGCCAAATTCAAAACAGAAATCCTAATAAAAATTCCTCAAACATACATGTATTTTACACCATTTTAAAAGATACACTTGTTGTAAATCCAGCCACAGTGTCCGATTTCAAAAAGGCTTTACGACGAAMGCAAACCAAACGATTATGTTAGGTGAGTGCCTATTCACAGAACACAGCCATTTTTCCAGCCAAAGAGAGGACTCACAAAAAGCAGAAATATAGATGAAATGAATCACTAACCTTTGATGATCTTCATCAGATGACACTCATAGGACTTCATGTTACACAATACATGTATGTTTTGTTCGGTAAAGTTCATATTTATATCCAAAAATCTGAGTTTACATTGGCGCATTACGTTCAGAAGTTTCAAAACATCCGGTGATTTTGCAGAGAGCCACATCCATTTACAGAAATACTCATTATAAATGTTGATGAAAATACAAGTGTTATGCATGGTATTTTAGATGCACTTCTCCTTAATGCAACCGCAAAAAGCTTTACGGAAAACCATGCAATAATCTGAGGTCGGCGCTAAGAGCCCAATCAAGACAAAAATATATCCGCCATATTGTGCAGTCAACAGATGTCAGAAATAACATTAGAAACATTCACTTACCTTTGACAATCTTCATCAGAATGCACTCCCAGGAATCCCAGTTCCACAAGAAATGTTTGTTTTGTTCGATAATGTCCATCATTTGTCCAAATTCCTCCTTGTTGTTCTAGCGTTCAGTACACTTTCCAAACTCACGACGCGCGGGCAAGTCCAGCGGAAAGTACGGACGAAAGGTTAAAAAAGTTACATTACAGTCCGTAAAAATATGACAAACAAAGTATTGAATCAATCTTTAGGATGTTTTTAACATAATTCTTCAATAATGTTCCAACCGGAGAATTCCTTTATCTTCAGAAGTGCGACGGAACAGAGCTCGCTCTCACATGAAAGCGCATGGTCAGGTCATGGTAGACCTTACTCATTCCCGTCTCCTTCGGCCCCACTTCACAGTAGAAGATTCAGACAAGGTTCTAAAGACTGTTGACATCTAGTGGAAGCCTTAGGAAGTGCAAAATGACCCATATTCCACTGTGTATTCGATAGGCGATGAGTTGAAAACCTACAAACCTCAGATTTCCCACTTCCTGGTTGGATTTTTTCTCTGTTTTTTGCCTGCCATATGAGTTATGTTATACTCACAGACATCATTCAAACAGTTTAAGAAACTTCAGAGTGTTTTCTATCCAAATCTAATACTATGCATATTCTAGCTTTTATGGCTTTGTAGCAGGCCGTTTACTCTGGGCATGCTTTTCATCCGGACGTGAAAATACTGCCCCCTACCCCAAAGTTAAGAAACCCATTTAATGTTCCATCCGAAAGACAGCACCCTATACAGGGCAATGTCCCCAATCCCTGTCCTGCGGCATTGGGAAACTGAGTTGAATAATTTGGTCCACTGTTTAGTTTGAGCACATCTAATCGAAATATATACTTAGTCACGACGACAGACAGATGTATGCCCATACCATCTATTGATTGATTTGGTAATCTGGAGTGCAGGTAATCATTTTAAAACCCTTATGAAATGTGATAGTGTGTTATTCCCCATTCCAGTGACAAGAACCTTATGATGATGAGTTACAACACGATTTCCTGATTACACACTGTCAACTTAGACGTTAAATCATTGTGAAAATAGTTATTTTACCAACTCATAGAACATAACCAAATTGACAGGGTGTTTCATGTCTGGAGTGGATTTTCCCCTTTAAACATGTTATGGCTGACAACACTTTTGAATGCACTGAAAGATCGACTTCTCAGGGACAATTTCATTAGGTATTGCCAAGGAAGCCACCCGCTTCCATAGAATATTAGATGTATATTTTAATACTTTTTGTACACACCGAAATACAGCCGACTACAATTGACTTGGGGCTTTAGACTAGAGAAGTTGAGAGATGACATTGAGAGCAGTGTGAGGCTGTAGTACCTGGTACTGGCGCAGGAGCCCGTGGTCTTCTGGCGTGTGCTCCGCCGAAAGCTGGGGAGCTCTGCTGGAGGAGACTCGCTGCGCTTCTTAGTGGACTTCCTCAAACCTGATGAGGCACGAGGAGCCAATGAGTAAACAGTCAAGGCAAAAGACAGGACAAACCACAGTGATAGTAGACCACTAGAAATGTGTTATATTGCTCTCATGATAACCAGTTCATCCATTTCCATCACTTAAGAGGAATATGTAACGTAAATGATTGAGCTATGCAGAGATGCCACTATATATAATGTTGGTTTAGTCTACAACCATTACTAACCAAATGGTGTCTTAAGATATTTCACCCAATCCGTTTCAGCAGTGATAAGGGGTGTTTTTCCAGTAGAAAATCTGGAATATCAGTTAACTCCCTAAAGTTAAAAACAAGTTGTTGTTTTTTTACCCCAAATCTGATTTTAACTGATGCCAGCCACCTTGGTTAAGTACAGTAGTAGTTAGTGGTTGACAAGTGGCATAACGGTCAAGAGCAAGGCAAGGACTGGTTCAGAGGGGTCGGCACCAGTCACTCATAACAGTAAGGGAGGACAGTCACACACTGACAGCTCTGGTGTTGTTCTCAGTCGAGAGCCCAGTGCCACCGACGCTGGGTGAGAGTATAAATAGCCCATCTCTCATTAGTACAGAACAACCTTCATGCTAAACCCGAGGGTCCCAACAGAGTGCAAAAATATGACACCGACTGACCTTTTCCCAACACAGATATAATACAGGGTCGGTCAGCAGACAAGTAGCCACAAACCCAACCACACACATGTCCCCCAGTAACACCAGTTACACAACAGAATAATCAAATGGCAATGTACTGTTGCTACAGCAGGAAGCCTGTTACGCGCCATCACAGCCACACCGCGTACCCACCATGCAATCTAGCTTACTCACCATTATAGCAGCAGAGACGACAGACTGAGAAGATGTTGTGTGTGTGTGTGTGTGTGTGTGTGTGACAGTGTGCACTACAAGTGAGAAAATGTGCCCCTCCCCCCTTAATAAAAGTGGGTGAATCACTCTCTGCTCCCCTCCCCAGTGAGAACCTGACGCTTGCTAGTCAACCGGCAGGACGGTCTGGTCAGGACCTCTCAGAGCGGGCACATGTTTGGAGCTGGGCCCTGTGGCAGCGTGCCCAGCATCGGTTACCATCTTGGAATCCCCTAGCCCAAACCAGAACGCACTGATCATCTTCCACTCACCCGCATGCACTACATTTGTGACAGCTCCCCCCTAACCCACCTAGGAGCTTTAAACTCAAGACTGTATGAGTGAACATTAGGAGCCATGCATTCACTCTTCTTCAAAACAAACTACAGCCAGAGTCTGACCTTCACCCTACAATTCCCATAATGCATTGCTGTATTGTGACCTCCGTAACCTCAGGGCTGATTGTGTCTGATCTGACAGCAAAAGTGTAGTGCCTCCGAGCACGTTAGCGAGCCCACCTACCTAACACATGAGAGGCTGTAGTAAATTAGTCTGTCCTTCACAAATATCCATTTGCGCCACAGTCCAACCGGCTACAGTAGAGCCACCAGACAGATTATTTACATCTTCCAGTTTGAGGCCGGCCTGGTACTGAAACCTGAACCAGTCAAGCCAGGTATTTGCAGATCTTTAAGGCACATATTCTCCTCAATTTCGATCTTGTCTCATCGCTGCAACTGCCCAACGGACTCGGGAGGCGAAGGTCGAGTCATGCGTCCTCCGAAATACGACCCGCCAAACCACACTTCTTAACACCCGCCTGCCTAACCCTGTAGCCAGCCGCACCAATGTGTCGGAGGAAATACCGTTCAACTGACGACCGAGGTCAGCCTGCCACAAAGTCGCTAGAGCGCGATGAGGCAAGTACAGCCCCCCCTGGCCAAACCCTCCCCTAACCCGGACGACACTAGGCCAATTGAGCGCCGCCCTATGGTACTCCCGAACTCAGCCGGTTGTGATACGGACCGGAATCAACCCCGGGTCTGTAGTGACGCATCCAGCACTGCAATGCAGTGCCTTAGGCCTCCCGAGTGGCGCAGCGTTCTAAGCAATATGGTTTACCACTACACTTATACTAATCCATACACTCCAGATCTGTAAACTTTAAAGGGTTAGGGCCAAAGGGAACGAAGAAGCAAATTTGGACAACCTTTATCAGTTACATGTGTGTCTGTGGGAGTTGATCTGCAAGGTTCGCTCTGTGTGTCCATGCATGCTTATCGGCACCGACTGTCTGCGCAGGGTTAATCCCCGCCGTGTGTGTGTGGTTTAGTGTGCCTGGTGGGAGAAGCAGTCACCCCAGCAGCAGCAGTCCCAGTGCAGAGTGAATTTCTGTAACTGAGGCCGCAACAAGGGTCCTGTGACATTTAATCCCAGTGTAACCTCTACCAGAGCCACACAACAACCCTCCAAAGACTGCTGCTCACAGAGCCCTACAACCTTTGAACCTGAAGGAAGCAAACCCTTTCACACTGGCTGGCTGACCATTACAAATATGAGCACCCCAAACCCAACTCCACCCTTGGTTGAAGGGAAATGTGAAACGGTCCACACAGGTACGAGGAGAGGGCAGGACAAACTCACTTGCTAGTTTGGCTTGTAGTCCTGAGGGTCCAGGTTTGGAGGCGGTCTCTGTCTTGGAGGAGCTGGGTAGGGACAGTTTGGGCTTTGGCAGGTTGACTTTGGGACTGAAGCGGGCCGCCCACTCAAACTTAGACGAGACGGCGGCTTTGGCCTGCTCCTTGTCACGGGTGCTTCGGCGTGGGGAGGGGCTGGAGGCGGAGCGGGAACGACGTGCCTTGTTCTGGTCTTTGCCCTGCTTGAGCCTGGCGCCCTGTGTGGCAGTGGCACTGTTAGTGCCTGTGGAGGAGGAGGAAGAGGTGGAGGCAGAAGAGGAGGAGTCAGTCACCGTGCTACACCCAGCTTTGGCTGAGGCGGCCGACTTCGACGCCAGCTTGGTGGGTTTTGCAGATCTGCCGTCGGTACGGTTGGGGAGCGACCCAGCAGTGCTGCTCAGACAGGGGAGGGAGTCAGCCTTCTTCCGTTTCAGAGTCGGTGAAGCCCCAGAGGCCCCGCTCTTCTTGCCGCGGCCTGTAGGCGGCTCTGTAGCCAGGGGTCTCTTCTTGGAGGATTTGGCAGGGCCTTTCTTGGCCTCAGTGGTACGGTCTCTGGGTGGGGGGTTGGATTTTGACTTCTTGGCTGGGGTGGGGGTGTAGGTGTTGAGGTCAGGTGCAGAATTTCTCTTCAACCCTCGGGTGGTGCCTTCAGTCTTGGATTGGTGTGCTGTTGGCTCTCGCTCTGATGTCCCTGCGGCCTCTGGGTCGTCTTGCAGCACAAATGAAGCCACAGACAGTGACAGACTGCTACTCCCAGGGCGGTGGAGGAAGAGAAAGAGAGAACCTTTTAGCACAGTGTCCAAACTGGAAAGACAAAGTGATTAAGTACAACGCTTCCATTCAGTTAATTTAGGCCTACAGTAAATAGCCAACGGCGCTATAGATGGAAAAACAATAGTTACATTTTTATCTAAGCGCAATAGTCTGTCAAAAGCAGACCCCACAAACACACAGTGAGTGGTAAGGAGAGAGGAGGGGTACCTTCTTGAGCTGTGCCCTCTGGACTGGCCAGAGGCTGAGCTGGTTGCGGCTTTGGAAGCCTTAGATTTAGGTCTTCTACTTTCAGGAGGGGAATTTGCTTTATGTTTTACCTGCTCTGACTGTAACCTGTAAGGTGGGGAATTAAAGAGCAAGTGAGTGTGGATTGTGTGTACATCACTTCATATCATAAATAAAAGACTTGATTAAGTCATTCCCACATCATTGTTCACCCATCCTGTACTGCTCCAAGGAATGCCTCTGGAGAACACCATGCAAAACAATCTAAATATACTTGTAAGATTAATACAAAAGACACCAAATCATGCTTTTTCCTTTAACTCAACACATTGTAAAGGCTTAAGACATTAGTAATACATTAGAAGGAATGTCAAGCAATCCCTTACTTGTTCAAACAGACAGACTGCAAGACAGAAACACACCAAAAAACAAACAAACATGTGAGAACACNGTGGGGGGTTGGATTTTGACTTCTTGGCTGGGGTGGGGGTGTAGGTGTTGAGGTCAGGTGCAGAATTTCTCTTCAACCCTCGGGTGGTGCCTTCACTCTTGGATTGGTGGCCTGTTGGCTCTTGCTCGGATGTCCCTGCGGCCTCTGGGTCGTCTTGCAGCACAAATGAGGCCACAGACAGTGACAGACTGCTACTGCCAGGACGGTGGAGGAGAGAAAGAGAGAACCTTTTAGCACAGTTTCCAAACTGGAAAGACAAAGCGATCAAGTACAATGCTTCCATTCAATTAATTTAGGCATAGAGTGAATAGCCAAGGGTGCAATAGATAGAAAATAAACCATATTTAAAACACATTTTTATTTAAGTGCAATTGTCAAAAGCAGACCCCACAAACACATAGTGAGAGCTAAGGAAAGAGGGGTACCTTCTTGAGCTGTGCCCCCTGGACTGGCCAGAGGATGAGCTGGGTGCGGCTTTGGAAGCCTTAGATTTAGGTCTTCTACTTTCAGGAGGGGAATTTGTTTTATGTTTTACCTGCTCTGACTGCAACCTGTAAGGTTGGGAATTAAAGAGCAAGTGAGTGTGGGTTGTGTAATCACTCCGTATCATGAATAAAATACTTAGTTATTCCCCTATCATTGTTCACCCATCCTGTACTGCTCCAAGGAATGCCTCTGTACAACACTGTGCAAAAACAACCTATATGTAGGTGTACTGTTAGATTAATATAAAATACACCACAAAGCTTTTCCTTTCACTTAAACACATTGGAAAAGCTTAAGAAATATTTAGAAACAGAATGAACGTTATCAGCTCCAGCTCTGATAAGGTTTAGGCCCTTATTAAAGTTCTAATATCAATGGTGAATAGGAAAAATGGCAGCCATTTTGAGAAAAGTAGAGAAGACTATACAGTAGAGAACAGCTTCAAGCATGCCCTCACATGTTCAAACATACAAGCAGAATCCAAAACATAACACAAACAAACAAACGAGAAAGATATTCAAATGTGCTGGGTGGCTTACCTTCCCGCGACTGTATGGTCTTGTGGCTGGGCCGCAGCAGTGTTCCTCTGTGAACGGCGCAGTGACCCCCCTGGATTGGAATTAGGCCGGTTGGACATTGGCACCTCTCTCCTGAAGGGACATACCCTTTCTAGACACTACCATTCACTAGGCCGAGGAGAAGAGAGTAAAGATCAGATCACGGGTGAGACATCAGGGTGCCCTTGTGATTACAATGTTCCCAAACAAAGTAAAATCCAATGGACAGATGTGTTAGCTATTGATGTCAATGCTGCCGTTTGACTCAAAGAAGTATTCCATCAACCCCACTAAATGATCAATCTCAGGACCATGTTTGCTGCATTTACAGAGGCAACCCAAATCAGATTTTTGGATCCATCAGATCAGCTCAGAAAAATACCTGATGTGATTGGTCAAACTACCAATTAGTGGAAAAAATAACTGAATTGGGCTGCCTGTGTAAACACAGCCCTGGTAAATGATTCACAAAAATGTACACCTGATGATACAAGCCCCTGCCTAACAAATCAATCGTATTACTCACATTACCAATTGTTTGAAGGCAGCAAAGGGCAGTATGCAAGATCAATGAGCCTCAGCCAAACACATCACATGGAGACATACACCTCTAAATCTGATCAGACCAAAGATAGAGGGCAGATTGATCCAATGAGACAATGACGACAGGCCCAAAATAACTACACAAACTTAAAACAAAGATGCATATAGATTTAAAAGTAGTGATGGACCCATGACATTTTTGGCCAATACCGATATTTTCCTTACCAAAAAAAACAGATACCGATATTTAAAAGTTTCTGCGGCCTTCTAAGCAGTCTATTACAGTTAAATAGTTCACACACAGACGCAGCGGTCTAAGGCACTGCATCTCAGTGCAAGAGGCGTCATTACAGTCCCTGGTTCGAATCCAGGCTGTATCACATCAGGCCGTGATTGGGAGCCCCATAGAGCGGTGCACAATTGGCCCAGCGTCATCCGGGTTTGGCCGGAGTAGGCCGTCCTTGTAAATAAGAATTTGTTCTTAACTGACTTGCCTAGTTAAAGGGTACACACACAAAAGTTATTTTGTTGGTATTTCCATATGCCCCCATTACCAGTAAAACAATCAAAACCTATTTCTTTCACTTACTTGCTGTGCTGTTTTGTTGTTCAGTCGTTTCATTCTCAACCAGGATTTCTCATACTATGGAACGACATTTGGGTCTTTGTGTCAAATAACACTATTTGACGTGTCAAATAAGCTTGTTGACCAATCAGGACCTGAATATGACTGCACATCACATAGTGTAATAACTATGTACAAAATGTGTTAAATTATCACTCGTATTTCATGTCACAACGATTCATCGATACGTATGCTATAATGCCGGTAAAGTTCTCGCACACCTACAGTTCTGGTTAGAGGTCGACCGATTAATCGGAATGGCCGATTAATGAGGGCCGATTTCAAGTTTTCATAACAATCGGAAATCAGTATTTTTTTACACCTTTATTTAACTAGGCAAGTCAGTTAAGAACACATTCTTATTTTCAATGACGGCCTAGGAATGTTGGGTTAACTGCCTTGTTCAGGGGCAGAACGACAGATTTTTTACCTTGTCAGCTCGAGGATTCAATCTTGCAACCTTACGGTTAACTTGTCCAACGCTCTAACCACCTGCCTTACATTGCACTCCACGAGGAGCCTGCCTGTTACGCGAATGCAGTAAGAAGCCATGGTATGTTGCTAGCTAGCATTAGCCTTATCTTTAAAAAAACAATCATAATCGCTAGTTAACTACACATGGTTGATATTACTAGTTTATCTAGCGTGACCTGCGTTGCATATAAACGATGCGGTGAGCATTCGCGAAAAAGGACTGTTGTTGCTCCAACATGTACCTAACCATAAACATCAATGCCTTTCTTAAAATCAATGCACAAGTTTATATTTTTAAACCTGCATATTTAGTTAATATTGCCTGCTAACATGAATTTCTTTGTGTCACGTCTCTTGCAACAGAGTCAGGGTATATGCAGCAGGTTGGGCCGCCTAGCTCGTTGCGAACTGTGTGAAGAATATTTCTTCCTAACAAAGACAGCAAACTTCGCCAAACGGGGGATGATTTAACAAAAGCGCATTTGCGAAAAAAGCACAATCGTTGCACGTCTTTCAATATCAAAACATCAATGCCTTTCTTAAAATCAATACACAGAAGTATATATTTTTAAACCTGCATAATTAGCTAAAAGAAATCCAGGATAGAAGGCAATATTAACCAGGTGAAATTGTGTCACTTCTCGTGCGTCCATTGCACGCAGAGTCAGGGTATATGCAACAGTTTGGGCCGCCTGGCTCRYTGCGAACTAATTTGCCAGAATTTTACGTAATTATGACATAACATTGAAGGTTGTGCAATGTAACAGGAATATTTAGACTTATGGATGCCACCCGTTAGATAAAATACGGAACGGTTCCTTATTTCACTGAAAGAATAAAAGTTTTGTTTTTGAGATGATAGTTTCCGGATTCGACCATATTAATGACCCACGGCTCGTATTTCTGTGTGTTATKATAATTAAGTCTATGATTTGATATTTGATAGAGCAGTCTGACTGAGCGATGGTAGGCACCAGCAGGCTCGTAAGCATTCATTCAAACAGCAATTTCGTGCGTTTTGCCAGCAGCTCTTCGCAATGCCTCAAGCATTGCGCTGTTTATGACTTCAAGCCTATCAACTCCCGAGATTAGGCTGGTGTAACCGATGTGAACTGGCTAGCTAGTTAGCGGGGTGTGCGCTAATAGCGTTTCAAACGTCACTCGCTCTGAGACTTGGAGTAGTTGTTCCCCTTGCTCTGCATGGCTAACGCTGCTTCGAGGGTGGCTGTTGTCAATGTGTTCCTGGTTCAAGCCCAGGTAGGAGCGAGGAGAGGGACGGAAGCTATACTGTTACACTGGCAATACTAAAGTACCTTTAAGTACATCCAATAGTCAAAGGTAAATGAAATACAAATCGTATAGAGAAATAGTCCTAAAATTCCTATAATAACTACAACCTCAAACTTCTTACCTGGGAATATTGAAGACTCATGTTGAAAGGAACCACCAGCTTTCATATGTTCTCATGTTCTGAGCAAGGAACTTAAACGTTAGCTTTTTTACATGGCACATATTGCACTTTAACTTTCTTCTCCAACACTGTTTTTGCATTACTTAAACCAAATTGAACATGTTTCATTATTTATTTGAGGCTAAATGCATTTTATTATTATAAGATGCATAATATTATGCAAGTATTATATTAAGTTAGTGTTCATTCAATATTGTTGTAATTGTCCAAAAAAAAAATTTTTTTTTTATTTATTTGCCAATTAAAATCGGTAACGGCTGTTTTTTGGTCCTCCAATAATCGATATCGGCGTTGAAAAATCATAATCGGTCAACCTCTAGTACTGGTCACAAAAAAAAAACTGTCTAGCTCATGAATGCAATCAACGTTCTTCCCCAAAAACATAGCAAAACGACAATCTGTTTCAGTAGCTAGATAGCTAGCTATAAAAAATAAAAATAAAATAAAAAATTGTATTAATGGTGGCCGGACACATCTGTGAAGCTAGCCACAATACGGATTAGCCACAAGTGGACTTTGCGGTTAGCCTTCAAAATAAAAGTATGGCATAATTCCACAATTTGTATTCATTTACATCATTGTCAATGACATTGACATAGTGGCAAATTCCACTACTGTGCCTAATCCTTATTGTGGCTAGCTTCACAACACAACCGGCTCGAGCCTCACTAGCCACTTGAATATAGCTGGCTGCTTATAACGTTAGCTATGGGAAACAGGGTTAAGTAGCTGGCTAGCTATTTTCATGAACTAAAGTTCAATTTCAATAGGCGAACAAGTGGCTACCTAGCTAATACTTACGCACAAGGATTCCTAAATCACTGCTAAGAATAATGAAAATGACTGCAGTTTCTACAGGTCATTGTTTTCAGGCTGGTTGTATTGGTTGTGGTCGAACAAATAGCTTATTAAAAGCGCGGTATTGTAAACACATAGTTCGTGGCCAGTGTGCGCTTGTTTGCAGACTTCTGTTGTACAGCTTTGACAGTACTACTGATAGTAGTGGTGGCGCTTGGCTTTCACGTGCAAATTCAGCACACACAACAGTCAATAATATAACTGTTATTTGACATGTATCTTTTTTGACACGCAAAGACCCAAACCGCATTCCACAGTATGGAGTGAAGCTAATAGCAGTGACTATTACTGTGTAACTCCGGTAGAGCAACATGTGTACTGGTGCTCGACCAGTCGGCGAAAGCCATCACCCTCCAAGAGAGAACGGTTGATTGTCAAGGGCAATGAATTGCATTATCTTGGCGCTAATGGATTTCGCCTGAGCTGTCTCACTGAAAATGTCTTACTCTTTTTAACTTCTCTGGGATAGGGGGCAGCATTTTCACTTTGGATGAATAGCGTGCCCAGAGTAAACTGCCTCCTACTCTGTCCCAGATGCTAATATATGCATATTATTATTACTACTATTGGATAGAAAACACTCTGAAGTTTCTAAAACGGTTTGAATGATGTCTGAGTATAACAGAACTCATATGGCAGGCAAAAACCTGAGAAAAAATCCAAACAGGAAGTGAGAATTCTGAGGCTGGTCGATTTTCAACTCATCGCTTATTGAAATCCTAGTGGGTTATGGATCTGTTTGCACTTCCTACGGCTTCCACTAGATGTGAACAGTCTGTAGGACGTTGAATGAAGCTTCTACTGTGAAGTTGAGCCGGATGGGAGGTGTTTTAGTCAGTGGTCTGGCAGAGAGCCAGGTCCTGGTCACACGCATTCCACATGATATCGACTTGCGTTCCATTACTTCTATAGACAAAGGAATTCTCTGGTTGGAACGTTATTGAATATTTATGATAACATAAAATATTGATTCTATACTTATCCTAAAGATTGATTCTATACTTAGTTTGACAAGTTTATTCGACCTGTAATATAACTTTTTGAAGTTTGTCCGAAGTTCGCCTGGACCTGCACGAGCGTTTGGATATGTGTACTAAACGTGCTAACAAAAGTAGCTACTTGGACATAAATAATGGACATTATTGAACAAGACAACAATTTATTGTGGAACTAGGATTCCTGGGAGTGCATTCTGATGAAGATCAAAGGTAAGGGAATTTTTATAACGTAATTTCGTATATCTGTTGACTCCAACATGGCGGAGAAATGTTGTTTCTATCTGAGCGCCGTCTCAGATTATTGCATGGTTTGCTTTTTCCGTAAAGTTTTTTTGAAATCTGACACAGCGGTTGCATTAAGAACAAGTGTATCTTTAAAAATACATGTTTTACATAGAATTAATCAAAGTTTATGATGAGTATTTATGTTATTTGATGTGGCTCTCTGCAATTTCTCCGGATATTTTGGAGGCATTTCTGAACATGGCGCCAATGTAAACTGAGATTCTAGGATATAAATATGCACATTATCGAACAAAACATACATGTATTGTGTAACA
This sequence comes from Salvelinus sp. IW2-2015, assembly GCF_002910315.2. NCBI lineage: Eukaryota > Metazoa > Chordata > Actinopteri > Salmoniformes > Salmonidae > Salvelinus > Salvelinus sp. IW2-2015. Next base: position 16,743,260 of record NC_036862.1, on the reverse strand, counting down.
TGATGTCCTATGAGTGTCATCTGATGAAGATCAAAGGTTAGTGATTCATTTGACCTCTATTTGTGCTTTTTGTGACTCCTCTCTTTGGCTGGGAAAATGGCTGTGTGTTTTTTGGACTTGGCGGTGATCTAACATAATCATATGTTGTGTTTCCACTGTAAAGCATTTTTATTTTTTTAATCGGACATGGGTAGATTAACAAGATGTTTATCTTTCATTTGCTGTATTGGACTTGTTAATGTGCGAAAGTTACATATTTAAAAAAAAAAAAAATTAATTTCCCGCGCTGCCTTTTCAGCGGAATGTTGTCGAGAGGTTCGGCTAGCGGAACGTGTGTCCTAGAAAGTTTAACGAGAATTTTATCTTTAAAATGGTGTAAAATACTTCTATGTTTGAGGAATTTTAATTATGGGATTTCTGTTGTTTGAATTTGGCGCCCTGCAGTTTCACTGACGATGTGGGACGCTCACGCCCCCAGAGAGGTTAACGACTGCTCTAATTTTTGACTGCTCAATCCACACAGCAGACATTGTGGGCTAGGTTAGGAATGCTGTGTTGCACGTGGCGTTATTATGCCACGTACCTACGTTACATAGGTATGCACTGCAGCTTAGACATTGGTTTTTAACATCGGCGTTAAACTATGTTGGCATTTTTAGCTAATATCGGCCTATTCCGATATATCGTGCATCCCTAGTTATTTTAGATTATGACACCTAGCTATATAGTTAGCTAACTATAGCTACTGAAACAGATGTCGTTTTGCTACGTTTTTGGGGAAGAACAGTTTGCATCCAGCTAGCTAGCCTTTTAATTTTTATGACCAGCACTGTAGGTATGCGAGACAACCAGCATCATAGCATACGTATCGATGAATCGTTGTGACATAGGAAATATGAGTGATAGTGTAATAAAAAAAAATGTAAAAATGCGTATGTGTTAAATTGGGACGTGTAGTCATTCAGGTCCTGATTGGTCAACCAGCTTATTTGACACATCAAAAAGTGTATCTTTGACACGCAAAGACCCAAACGGCGTTACATAGAAATCCTGGGTGAGAATGAAACGACTGTACAACTAAACAGCACAGCAAGTATGTGAAAGAAATAGGTTGATTATTTTTCTGGTAATGGGGATATACGTAAATACCAACAAAATAACTTGTGTGTGTGTGTAACCTTTATTTAACTAGGCAAGTCAGTTAAGAACAAATTGTTATTTACAATGACGGCCTAACCCGGACCATTTGTGCGCCGCCCTATTGGACTCCCAATCACAGCCAGATGTGATACCGCCTGGATCCGAACCAGGGACTGTAGTGACGCCTCTTGCATTGAGATGCAGTGCCTTAGACCGCTGCATCCATTGGTGTGTTTCAACTATGCAACTGTACTAGAATGCTTAAAAGGCCCCTAAAATTTTAAATAAAAATTGGTATTGTTTCTTTTGCCAAGGAAAATATCGGAATCGGCCAAAAATGTCACATCGGTGTATCACTAATCTTGATAGCATGTCGTGTTTTGACATGTTAACTTATTAGCATAGACATGAAATATGTCTAAAATGTACTCTCACTTTGAGACTAAATATAGTTCACATGTCAACAATCTTTTACCCCAAAGTTGTGCATGAATCGGTTGTTGCTAAACAACCCACGGGTCTATATCCAAGCTATATTGATGGAGAATGGTGATATCGTACAGGCCACGAATACAAATCATGAGTAGGATAATTGACAGTTCACGCCAACCTTGATATTGAGATACCAATGGCGTGCTGTTCTGTAGCTCAAGACTTGATTCAACCCTGAATTGAATTGCTAAATTTAAAAAGCAAATGCCCAATTTTACAAGATAAACACTGCAGTTTGAAATTAAGCAAATCTAGATATTTACATTTGTCTTCCAACAGAGTGGAGGTGAGAATGCCAGGGAGGCTGAAAGTAACAGCTTAGCGAGGGTTCCAATTTTATTTAACCTTTATTCTGATTCACGCAACGATTCACGCAACGATTCACGCAACGATTCACGCAACGATTCACGCAACGATTCACGCAACGATTCACGCAACGATTCACGCAACGTATCCTCAGATCCTCAAAAAGTTCTACAGCTGCACCACCGAGAGCATCCTGACTGGTTGCATCACTACCTGGTATACAACTGCTCGGCATCCGACTGCAAGGCACTACAGAGGGTAGTGTGTACGGCCCAGTACATCACCGGGACCAAGCTTCCTGCCATCCAGGACCTCTATACCAGGCAGTGTCAGAGGAMGGCCCTAAAAATTGTGAGACTCCAGCCACCCTAGTCATAGACCGTTCTTTCTGCTACCGCACGGCAAGCGGAACCATAGCGCTAAGTCTAGGTCGAAGAGGCTTCTAAACAGCTTCTACCTCCAAGCCATAAGACTCCTGAACAGCTAAACAAATGGCAACCCATACTATTTGCATCCCCCCCCGCTATTCTGTTTATTATCTATACATAGTCACTTCACCCCTAACTACATGTACATATTACCTCGACTAACCGGTGCCCCCACACATTGTACCAGCACCCCCGGTATAAAGCCTCTAGTTATTTTACTGCTGCTCTTTAATTATTTGTTATATTCATTTGTAATTTTTTTACAACATTTTCTTAAAACGGCATCATTTGGATTAGGGCTTGTAAGCAGGCATTTCACTGTAATGTCTACACCTGTTGTATTCGGCGCATCTGACAAATACAATTTGACAGGCCTACTGCCACCAAAACGTATTACAGAGGAACTTAACAGCCGTGAGTAAAAGTCCTAACTGGAAGGAAAGGGAGAATCACATGGAAAAAAGGGGGTCAACTTCAAGCAAGAATCAGATACTAGTCACTCTTAAATTATGGCTGACATTCATTAATGCACTTCCAAATTTTGGTCATATTGTATTATCACGCAAAAATAAAATATAATTTGATTCTGCAACAGGCAACTTTGAGATTCCATAATACACTGAACAAAAATATAAAAACTTGTTTTTCACAAGCTGAAATATGAGATCCCAGAAATGTTCCATATGCACAAAAAGCTTACTTCTCTCAAATGTTGTGCACCAATTTGTTTACATCCCCGTTAGTGAGCATTTCTCCTTTACCAAGATAATCCATCCACCTGACAGGTGTGGCATATCAAGAAGCTGATTAAACAGCATGATCATTACACAGGTGCACCTTGTACTGGGACAACAAAAATGTACACTAAAAAGTGCAGTTATATCACAAGACAATGCCACAAATATGTCAAATTTTGAATAAATTGGCTTATTGACTGCAGGAATGTCCACCAGAGCAGTTTTCATCCCTCCATCGTAAACAGCCTCCAACGTCGTTTTAGAGAATTTGGTAGTAAGTCCAACTGGCCTCAACCACATACCACGTGTAACAACGCCAGCCCAGGACCTCCACACTCGTCTTCTTAACCTATGGGATCGTCTGAGACCAGCCACTCGGACAAGTGATGAAACTGTGCTTTTGAACAACCAAAGAAATTCTGCACAAACCTTCTCAGGGAAACTCATCTGTGTGCTCGTCGTCCTCACCGGGGTCTTGACCTGACAGCAGTTTGGCGTTGTAACCGACTTCCATGGGCAAATGCTCACCTTCGATGGCCACTGGCACGCTGGAGAAGTGTGCTCATGGATTAATATTGGTTTCAACTGTACCGGGCAGATGGCAGACAGTGGTGTTGTGTGGGCAACAGGTTTGCTGATGTCAACATTGTTTACAGAGCGCCCCAGAGAGGCGGTGGGGTTATGGTATGGGCAGGTATAAGCTACGAACATTTTATTGATGGCAATTTTAATGCACAGAGATACCGTGACGAGATCCGGAGGCCCATAACCGTGCCCTTCATCTGCCGCCATCACCCCATGTTTCAGCATAATGCACAGCCCCATGTCGCAAGGATCTGTACACAATTCCTGGAAGATGAAAATGTCCCAGTTCTTCAATGGCCTGCATACTCACCAGACATGGCACCCATTGGGCATGTTTGTGATACTCTGGAATGACGTGTACGACAGCGTATTCCAGGTCCTGCCAATATATCCAACAACTTCGCACAGCCAATGAAGAAGAGTGGGACAACATTCCACTGCATGAGGCAAATGTTGGTCCCACCAGATACTGACTGGTTTTCTGATTCACGCAACTACCCTTTATTTTAATTTTTAAATTAAGAACCAATATGTTTTCAGCACTGATTTCCATGACTGATCAAAACTTGTTCTCTCATGCATCTCATCACTATGCAGCAGACAGACATATGGTGAGAAATATTTTGGAACATCAAATCACAATACATATCGAATGACAATACATATAGTATCAGCAGCTAAGTATCATGAGAATATCATAGAGGTCTGTGGCAATTACCAGCCCTAGAGTCAACACAGTAAGTTGGCAGGTAGACAAAAAAGCTGATTTGTAAACAACATTTCTGCTTCCATTAATTAGCTATGCATTTCTAAGCAAAGTATCACCAATGATTCACTAAAGTTCCTACGCAAATCTCCAATGAAATATGGCACAATGACAAATGAATATTTCAGGCCTTGCATTCTAAGTTTAAAAAAACACAGTAATCGCAGTAAAGGTAAAATCACAGTAAAGAGCCTTCACCATGTAACGTTCCAGTAGCTCACCTATAATAAACACGCGAGTTTAAGTAAATGCTCATGTTAAGAGTCGAGAGGACTCAAAGGTGGAATTTGAACAGACTTAATTCGTGAGTTGATTATGATGCACGTCTTTAAAAAATTGAAATCTGATAAACTAGCTACATGTTCTTCACGCCGGATGTATGCCGTCACTCATGTTAAGACCCAATGAACTGCGATATTGATCATAAAATAAGAGAACAATTGGCAAGCTCGCAAGGCCATCTTTGCCAGGCCTTCTCTGACTCCATCCTAGTCTTTATTTATTCGTCCCAACTGACAATTGGTGTTTTACCATGTTCCACTGTAGTCATATACAATAGACAGTTCATTACTTCGATTAATATAATAGCTGTCATTATAACTAGCTTTTATTAGCCTACACTAATTTATTTCAAGCTCGTTTTACAAAGAGGCCTTCATGCTGACGTAGTTAGCACCAGCTAGGTGGTTAGCAAACCCAGTCCCGTAATTTCAATTTGACAGTAAAGTTAGCTACCAATAGACAAAGAGCCTAGTATGGCACCTTCCAGATTGTAAAGCGATAACGTATGACTTAGCTAAGATGTCTGGTTATTAATGTAAAAATACATTTAAGTCCGCAAATAACATGTTAGCTAGCTATGTATTAATGTAAGATGAGCTATGTGACATGAAAATGCGTAGTTGGTGGACTGTTGTCCTAAACATTCAGCTAACGTTAAAGACAACCGCACAAAAACATGTAGATAAAAAAAAAAAAAACTTTTGCGCTGGCAAATCTAAATAACAATTGTCTGATCTTTCCATCAAATTGCAACATCGGCCAGACTAATATTAACTTAGTTGTACTAGCTAGCAAGCTTGCTAACTAGCTTTCTTGTTAGGACAGGCTAGCTACGTTAATTTTAGTTGTTCAAATGGGATGTCAGACAAACTCCATCCAACGATATTCACACGGCATTAACTAACGTTAATCTGGTAATTTAGTTTCTGTATTTATCTGACGTTAGCTATGTAACTAGATTATGTTAGCTAGCTAACGGTAGTTCGCTGGATAGTTTTGATAATTATTGTATCGCCTCAGTAATTTACCAGCTGTCGACGTGTAAGAAACGCAAGATTTAAAAGTAACGTTAGCTATGTAGCTAGCTAAACAAGCGTTTACTTGATTAGTTATGGCTAGCCAAATGGGAAGCTAAAGTTTCTTGCCCCTAGTTAGCAATGTTAAATTCGTTACCTTCTTACTTTCTAGCCTGACGTTATAAATTATTACTGTAGYTAGCTAACGTTAGCTCTATTAAATGGGGAATGCCATATTCAATAACACGATAACTTAACTTTTACACACAAGTTGCAAGAGGTGGTAGCCAGCTAACGTTAGCAGCTTTTTAATATTATGTTAGATACTAACGTTACATGTTGACCTTAACCCGAACAATATCGGGTTAGGTAAGTTAGTGTTAACCGGCTAACAAATGTCGCTAACTCCGATCATTGCTAACGTCGTTAGCTAGATAGCGAGGTAACTTACCTAGCTGGTAGCCAACCAACTAGCTAAAATGTTTGTTTCGCCGACTGGCTAACCGTATGCTATTTCCAATTCAAGAGTTATTGTTTGGTTAGCGAGCTTATTTTGCTGCGCTAGCTACCTATGTTGATGGAAAAGCAATTGCAACACGAAATGGCCTCTGAACCTTCTTTGCTGCTTGCATCACACAGAAAAAGCAGGAACAGGATTCGAGAGATGACAATTGGAAACCATATTTTTTCGCGAGACGGATTCTCCATTCCTCACAATTATTTCAGTCTTATATTATCAATGAGCCCCCCCTCAAACTACTAAATAAGACGCCACTGAACGTTAAATATATCATGTTATTACCTATTTGTTCCAGTGTTGTAGTTGTAACAGACAGTGCTCCACTCTCTCAGCCTTCACATCAGCTGAGGGACCTGCAACTGCAATATACCTCCGCTCTAAAGTGTCCCATTCTTCCGCTCGGAACTACTTTCAATTTAGATGATAAAGTCGACAATGAAACAAACCTGCGCCAAATAAATACATGTATTCAATAACAATTTACTGAATGTATTTACTATTGTCTACAGTTGTGTTCAGAAAATGTAAAATTATATTTCACAGTAGGATAGCTGCGAAATATTAATCCGCTGGGTCGTGACCCCCTAATCCAACTGTTTTCTCGAAAATATACATGACATTGTGGGTTGATCATTATTTTATTTATATACTTAAATTATCAATCACTCAATGTATACAGTTGCGAACAGAATTCGCTTTCATTGTCACACAAAATATTTCGCTGTTGTTTTCTCTCTGTTGTCATGGAAACTCTTTAGCGTCTAAAAATGGCGTCTTTACTTGTCAAGAAAGTGTTTGAAATAAATGGCCAGGGTCCTCCTCCTACAAAATATTTTTTTCAGCTTACTGTCACTAAAACTGAGGTAAATTATTATATTTTATCACCCATTTGATATGTATCTTGGGATTGCTGAGAGTTAAAAACAGATAAAGTCAACTTTATCTGCACAATGCTGGACTGTGCCTGTGGAGAAAGGCTACACATCAAGACAGCAGCCATGGTACACAACACTGTATTTGGTAGTGTTGCTCTCCATTGACATGATTGTACTTTTAAATGCTACATATCAACCTTATGTATCTGACATTTCTTTCTGCAAGTAACTTCTGTTTCAACATGCTTTGAACATAGATTAACTACAAGGCTCTGATGATTGGAGAGAACTGAGTTGTATAACGGGCCTATGTATTTTTGAATTTCTCTTTAGGTGATATGGAGATCGTGGAAGATTTCTTTGCGGATTGAATTCAAGGGTGCTGCACCTGGAGAAAATAAGATGACCCACGATGACCATTTGCATGATGCCCGCATGCAGCGTAAGGTTTCCATTACAAGTCTCTGCCATGAAATACTTTAAGCCTACATCAGCTACTGTATTTGTTTTTGTGTAGATACACGTGGTTCTGTTGGTGTCTTGAAAAGTGCACTGCCCTGAGTATGTATGTACTACTCCTTCTCTAGAACAGGTAGGTGGGGTGTTTGGCCAGCAGATTTTACAGTACACCCAAGCACTGTGCCATGGGAACTTTGATTACCTGAAGTGCCTGCCCAATGACTTACTGCTCCAAATCCTGGCCTTCTTGGAACTGAAGGACATTGCACTGCTGGCACAGACCACAAAGAGGTTCCACAAGGTGAGCCTGGGCTTTACAAACCCAAAGGACCGGTTTCTCAGATGAAAATGAAATCTACTCCTGGACTAAAAAGATTAATATAAAGAKAATTTTTACCCTTTATTTAACTAGGCAAGTCAGTTAAGAACAAATTCTTATTTTCAATGATGGCCTAGGAACAGTGGCAGAACAACAGATTTTTACCTTGTCAGCTCAGGATTTGATCTTGCAACCTTTCGGTTACAAGTTCAACACTCTAACCACTAGGCTACCTGCTGCCCATTGACATTGCTTGCTTTTAAATCCAGGACTAGTCTTAATGTGTCCAGGAAACCAGTCCATATTGTGTACCCAAATAATTTACAAAAGCACATGTTACTTTCATATGCACATTATTTCATGAAGGGCCCTGAGTTTTTACTGACCATGTGAACAGACAAGGAAAACCTCAGGGCTCTAGTTAGGCTTTAACATGGCCAGGAAAATATGATCTGGGTTTAGTTAGTGAGCTAGTGTTTGTCTGCCTGTCTGTCTGTCTGTCCGTGTGTGTGTGTGTGTTGTATTTCAATACGGAATGGGATATCCCAGCTCTGCTACTCTCCAGAGTTCTGGGAACAGACTGAGGGGTCGCTGTGATAAACTCTGACATGGAGGCCCTAGCCAACGCCACGGGCTGGAGGAAGATATTCTTTGCCTTCTTCAACACCAAAGAGAACCAGCAGTATGTACATGGAGGTAGCTAGACACTTAAACAAGACAGTGTTACTCATCTCATAATAAAGATTTGAGGAAATGTAATTTTCTCTGCCATTAGCACAAGGAGTTATGTATTTGAATGGTGTGTTGTGTCTCTGTGTTTAAAATGCACTATTGCTTGATTTATGTTATGTGAATGTGTATGTCAGAGCTTGTTTATTCTCTCTGCAAAAATAAAAAGTGCCAAATGCTGTAGGCTTCCTTCGAACAAATAACATTCAATTATTTAGTCTTGGTTTTTGTTATTGCATTTGAGTTCTAATCCAGTATGTTATATGCACTGTTTACAAGTAAAGCCATACTATTATCTGAATGAATGCATGTTGCAATGGAATTGTTGAGGTGTTTATTAAATGAGAGTTTATTTGACCAACGTAAATTGTATCAGTGTGCTACTCTCTGGGTGTGACTGTGGGTCGTGTTCTTCAGTTGAAATGAGATACTTGGTAAAGTGTCCGATCTTTATCACACTCAATAACAGTAAGAACACATTGGTATGGTGTTGTAAATTGTATTAAAATGCCTGTTATAATAAAGAGTAGGCCTAAAACAGATTCAGCTACACAGCTACTTATAATGAGTTCATGGGTCAGACGTAATGCTGGAGATGTTTCCTGTTTGATGACCGATTTAGCGTTCCTACGCCCTCTGCTGAAAACCAGCTGTACTGAAGGAGCTGTGTGAGGAGGGTCTGATACAAACACTAGCCAGCAGAGGGAGCAAAGTGGCAGAGAAATGCACATCCTTACTTCAGGATTTCGAAGTAAAACAAAGGTGACGTGTGCAAAACAAGTGCTATCAGTCAGACAAACTTAATCCTACTGTTGAACTGTAACCACACTAGCATGAGTTTGAATGTAATCTTAGGTAGGCTTACTTAGCGCATGTATCAGAGAAGAATGTGTGAACCCTACAAGTGCAAGGGAAGTTTGGTGAAAGGGGATTTTTTTAAAGAGCAAACATTTTAGTAGTATACTCAGAAAGATAGGCCACATAACCCCACTTAATTTGTTTAAAGAAACTAATTCATACTCACCCTTTAAATTATAAAGAGGAGAGTCATGTAAAACAGAACATGTTTATTAATAAAAAAAATCTGTCTTTACATTGAAACATTACCAAGGACACGATGGAGATAGTTTTTAATGCATGTATTGTTGTTTAAAAACGTGTCTTTAAGTTGTAAAAAATCAACCAATCAATTGTGTCCAAATACCTCACTTCGGGGGGGTGAAATGGATCAGATTCCCGCACACACACGGCCCTCAATGGTACTGAGCTCTATTATTAGCCTGAGTCAGAGTCGCTAAACACCGCCTCCTCAGCTGGGTCTGGGAGGAAAAATATTCATTACGTAACAATAAAAGATCTGTCTCTGGCTCCACTTCCTGAATACCACAGTGGCTAGGCCTGCGACAGTCGACCAGCCCGGAAGCCTCACTTTCTCTCTATTTATGCGTTTGGGCAGAGCTCACTCTCTTTCGTTTATCCCTTGCAACACATTCCCACCACCCCTCCTCCACACCTCTTTGTGGGTCAGTGATGCAGCAGGAGTGACGCAGCAGTGTCAGCGCCTCATCGGCCTCCAGACGGGCAGCGTCTCAGGAGTGGACTGGAGGGAGAATCTGTGTGCCCAGGCTGGGCCCAGACACAGGCAGCCAGCCACGAGTAAACAGAGGAGAAGGCAGAAGGTAAATTATATGGCTAGGCAGAGAAAGAGCAGGCCTGGAGCTGGCTAGCTACAACTCTCCTTCCTACACTTTCTCTCTTCAGAGGGACTGCTCACTTTCATAGCGACAGCAAAAGGGCCTGTAGGACCATCCGTGAGGAAAAATGTTAGTCGGCTACTGAGCATGTGTGAGTTGGATGTGCCAGCGCAACAGTAATGAGGATCAGTGTTTATGTACGCAGTGTGTGTGTGTGTATTTTGAGAGAGAACAAGGCCTAGTCAGGCTTGCGCTATGGGCTCTGTTTCCCTGCCGATCAATGTTCCTCTAGTCTAGTCTCTAGCTGGGCTCTGCAAGTGGCTACGGACAGACTGAGGCAGTAAAGGCATGTCTTCTTTTGTTGTGGTTTTGAAAATATCCCAGCTGTAATGCATTTAACGGATGGGTGTGCCAAAAAAAAGAGGATGTCAGAAGAAAGGAAAATATCTAGACAATTTCTATTAAAACTAAATGAAATGTTAAAAGTAAATGGGAAAGTCACATCAAACATTGTTGATATGTGATCTGTCTGACAGGGATGAATCTCCAAGCAATTATTCAAGAGTGAAAGAAGAATTCATCCCAGAGAATGGCAACAATGAATCAGCAGGTTGGATCGTTTTAATTTCTCCGATATCCACAAATAATGTGTTCATAGCAATATAAATTTGTCCAAATTATTTGTTCAAATTTCAACCGCTCTTTATGTATTCTTTGTTTGCAAGACATTCGAAGTACTAACAAATACTGTGGGAGAGGGGTTGTGGTAATTGAGACAAACAGTAGGTACTGCAGGCACTTAATTTGCAATTCTCAAAACTGTAAAAAAACAAAGAGCATGGATGGTAAAGGAGGGCTACTTATTATTTGTTTTGGGATGTTGAGTTACCCTGCAGTGCACCAGTGGAAATTGATTGTGCAGACAAGACTACAAATACAGGAAAAGTGGGGAGGAAGCAGGCAAGACCATTAACCATACATAGCAGGAATGTCTTAACACTGAAGGAAGAGAACGGAAAGACACCAGAGGAAAAACTGAGATAAGGCATGATAGTGGCCACTCAAATCATATTTCCTTTGGCTTTAAGAGGCTCCCTCCCAGAACATGTAAGGTTCGCAACCTTTACTGTTTCATACCACCATGCTGTTAAGGTAGCACTGTTTTCTTCAAATGTTGCCACAGCAACAAGGTCATGCCAAAGTGCAGCGGCTTACAGAAAGAAGTGTGAGGGCTGGCGTGCTCCAGGCTGGTGTACTGCTTACCCAGGCCAATGCAAGCAGACAGAGGCCTTGATTGCACTCAGGTAATGTCAACAATCAAGCCGGGTAGGCCTGCACTAGAAATAGCTGGCAGACGGCTGAGCTTGTGGTTAATTGTGTGCGTCTCGATCACAACCACAAGGCCATGTGACCAGTAATGAGCAGAGAGAGAAAGCACAGGGAGCAGGAGGGGACAGAGGCATGGGGATTTTCATGATAAGCTGAACGAACACTGATAGAAAGTGCACAACAAATGTCTCCCATGCATTTCATGAGGTCAATCTGTTCTGTGAGACCAAGTAAATGTAAAATGTACATGGATTTCACACCCGGGTGCAGAAGCCGCATCCCTGACCCCGGAAAGAAAGCTAAGACACGTATGCAAATTCAAAAACACTTGTAATAAAACCCCTCCGCCTTCATACGCATAAAGCGACTGTGTGCATCTACAGCAGCTGGTGGGGCTAGAAGTGCCCTGCCTGCCTGGTTTAGCCCCTCCCTCCTGCACTCTGCAGTGCTGAGGCATCCCTCTGTGTTCCCATCCATCAGCAGCCTCCACAAAGATGACGGTCCTCCTCTCCCCCTGCTCTCTTCTACATCTTTTTTTCTCACTTTCTCTTACTTTGAAAGTGAAGAAGCAGATGAGAGAAATAAACCATATATAGTCACAGATATCTCATTGATCATGCTGCTATATACAAACAAGAGCATTGTAGGCTTATCATGTTCATGAGGCAATGCACACAGATGTGCTGACAAAGAGCGAGAGAGGGTTGAGTGTACACAGTAGCACAGACAAAGAGAAAGTGAATGTGTACATAGGCATGAGACAGATGGAGAGCTTGATGTGACTTGTGTTTGAAAGTGAGCTACAGATCCAGCTTCCCTTTTGGACTATGAGATACAGTATGAATGGTGTCAGTGTAGAAGTTGAGCAGAAATGTGATTGTGGGTGTGCTTTGTTTGAAGTTGTATCGCCGTAACCCCGGTAGCAGGCGTGCAACCTAGGTGTTTTCTCTGTGATCTGTGCAGCACGGCGTAGTGGTGTGTGATGTAGCACTGAGCCGCTCTCTCTTACCGTCCTCAGCCATGATTAATAAAGTTGCCGTTTCCTGCTTGGCGACTGCAGAGTAGATGCTGCTGGGCTCCAGTTGCCCGGGCAGCACAGAGGCAGCAGACAGACCCATAGTCCAGTCTAGCTATTTTTAAACTTCAATGTGGGAATCCTGTGGTCAATGGTCTGAGAGCTGGGGCAAGCCAGGACAGGACTGGGTGGAAGAGGAGAGAGCGGGAGTACTCGACCAGGACCTAGGGAGAGACGAAGGACGTTGAAGCTGGAGTGATCAGCGTAGAAAGAGAGAGGGAGGGAATGAGAGAGGGAGAGGAGGAAAGACAACAGCGAAAGCTCTGCCTCCAACGGCACCACTGAGCAGCGACGAGTCTAGAAAAAAAAGTGTCTACTTTCGCCTTCCTTTCACAAAAGTTATTTTCCTGTATGGTAGAGAATATGAACTATAGTGGAAGGACACTGCGTAATGTTTTTGGCTGTTCGCCTTCTGTGTCAGCTGTTCGCCTTCTGTGTCATTTTATCTGATTCGCAAAGGTATGTTCTGCACGTTTCAACGCAATCTACAACCTATCTTTAACGGAAATACACATATTGCATGAGGTGGCTTGAGTGGGTTCTGCTATGACATTTTCGCTCTTTGTTTGACTAGACAGCTTGTATTCAAGACAGTTTTTTTTCTCGTCTTGTGGTTCACAGAAATTAGGGGATTTAAATTTTTAAGGTTTTGAAATGCATATCGCATAATATTCTAAGGCACAGTGAACTAGGGTGTGGCAAAGAGACAACCGTTGATGACAAATTCAAAATTTCCGCTCAATGTGTGAACAGAGTAAAGCACATCAAGATGAGAGAAAATTGGTCATATCAGCCCTCATTGAAAATAATCAACTGAAACCGCAGATATGCGGGCAATTTCCAGATGAAAATACAAGGAAAACGGCACAAACCAGGGGAAATCAGCATCAAGGCTGAAGCAGAAGAGAGAAAAAGTCCATCGGGCTGCTGCATTTCTGCTGCAGACTCACACACACCGACTGACACATATCCAGAGTGGAAACAAAGGGCGCCGAGCCTCCATTGCAGTGGCGTTGGAGCCTGGGAGCTCTGCGGTGCTGTGGCTCTCAGACAGGCAGGGCTCGCTGTCAGGAAAGGACCACACCAAATCCCCGGACGGCTAATGCAGTCGCCCACCAGCCCCGCCATCCGTCTGAATCTGAATCCCAATAAGTGCTGCGCCACAGCATGTTGCCATGACAACAGAGGCCTGTCAGACGGGGAGGCAGGAGGCTGTATTTCACAGCGATACGTAAGGCTTCTCTTCTCTGTCTGCTGCCAGCCATATTGTAATCGTGGCAACTAGAGAAAACATTAGCAAAAATATGTATTTTATTAAGATTTTTTTTTTCTTCAAACAAGGGTGCTTGATCACTTTAATAATAAGTTTAGTGACTACACATTTTTATGTTTCAATACGACATGTTAAGTCAAATTAGTGTTTATGGCCTGGGGCGGAATGTATGGTTTATTGCTGTGCAATTATTTAAATCTAACCTCTGTCATTAGGTTATTCGTTCTTCCCTGCCTTTTCTGAGTAATATGTAGAATGTGATGCTTAGGAAAGTCAGTTGAAATATAGAGACTGAAAATGAGTACAGTTTCAATATTAAAACACGTAGGTGTAATGTAGTTGACAAGCAATAGGGATGCCTCTAGGGCAGTATTCAACTAAGGGTATATGGAAAATTATATTTTTGTTACGAATAGGAGGTCTCATCTCAACATCATGGTCTAATGGCAATCTGGAGCAGGGACAAATGGTACCCCATAAACAGGCAGCCATTTTAACCTACCCCAACAGCTCACCTTCAACAAGGATAAAGAAGAATATAGAAAATGGCCGCCATGCCATGGAACATTACATTATCAGCATTTGGTAGTGCACATTTATAACCTGCCCTACTATATGCATAACAACAATGCCACAATTGCAGAGCCGACCTTAACCATCAGATAGCCTTGTTCTCTCTGTAAGCAAAGCTGTGGTGCGCTTCAAAGCACCTCTGCCGGACATCAGGGATTGCATCTTAAAAGTCAAGCAGGGAAAGAAGACATTTTGCATTAGGAAGTATGTTGTGACACTGATCTTAAAATAAATATGTTTCCAGAGACCTCTTTGAAAAGAAGTCAGGGACAAAAATCACAGGATGCTAATAAAAATAGAACTATGTTGCCTAGGCTTCAGCAGCATATAGGCATAATCATATTAATAGTCATGCAAACAGAAAGTCAAAAAGAAATGCTGATAGCCTAAATATAGCCTACCGCTAACTTCAGAAGCTACTTGCCTTTGCAGATAACCTAAGCATCATCCTGTTTAAAAGCCTGACAGAGGTGTTGCCTCAGACCAGTCCACACAGTGACATAGGCCCACTCCCCTGGGAGGAACACACAGGAAGTGCTGTGCTCTTTAATTTCCTCTTAGGTTAGACAGAAAGACAAGAGACATTAAAATCGCACTGAACCACATGCAAAAGCATCGGAAGACGTTACACACAAACATAACACAACCCACTGGGCACAAACTCCAATTCAACATCTATTCCACATTGGTTCCATGTAATTTCATTGAAATGACGTGGAAACAACATTGATTCAACCAGTGTGATCCCAGTGGGAATGCTCTACAGATGTCTATAGCTATAGTGAAGCAGATGGCGTGTTTGTGTAAGCCGTATGTGCGCTCCGTGAATGTGCGATTAGGGACTGGATTAGCAACTGAATTCTACGCTGAAAAGAGTTAAATGGTCAACATGGTGGTCGTTCCTCTACAGTGGCTCTGTAGCCCAGTGCAGCGGACCCGTTTCAATTATAGGGCGTTGGTTAAGTATTCCTATAATTGTATTAGCTCTGTCTCAGCTGTGTGTGGGTGAGAGCAGTCAAAACAATCCCCCAGTGCTTATGAATAATGAACTAACGCTAGGGGCAGAAAGGGCGAATGAGTCAGGTGAGACAATCTTACCATCTCATTTACTGCCATCAACCTGAGCCGTCAGTATGAATTATGCTGATGTACCTACCAGCCAGTAAGGGCAATGACTCTAGCATGGCTGGTGACCTGGAATGGCATTGAACGTTTGACTGAAGCAGATAGAGCGACTCCACATCCTGGGTGAATCACATGTTTGTCCTCATTCTAGTTTCCACTCCACCAGATGTATCACTTGCCAGGTACAAGTCATTTTGTTTCAGGCACTTGACTAGAGCATGCTTAGTCAGTGTTTATTAAGAACATAGTGTGGCAGCCTCCAGACTGTAGTCATTCTGCGTTAAGTAGCCTAATGTGCCTCACCAGATTGGGAAACAACAAAACAGAGAAGAGTCTCCAGGAAGCCATACGTCTTCAGGAATAGGTTCACAAATATATACTGAACAAAAATATAAAATGCAATATGCAACAATTTCAAAGTTTTTACTGAAATCAGTCAAATTTTTWAAAAATGTATTAGGCCCTAATCTAAGGATTTCACATGACTGGGAATACAGATATGCATCTGTTGGTCCCAGATACCTTAAATTTAAAAAAGTAGGGGCGTGGATCAGAAAACCAGTCAGTATCTAGTGGGCCCACCATTTACCTCATGCAGCGCGGCACATCTCCTTTGCTCTGCATCAGGCTGTTGATTGAGGACTGTGGAATGTTGTCCCACACCTCTTCAATGGCTGTGCGAAGTTGCTGGATATTGGTTGAGAACTGGAACACGATGTCGTACATGTCGATCCAGAGCATCCCAAACATTCTCCATGGGTGCCATGTCTGGTGAGTATGCAAGCCATGTAAGAACTTGGACATTTTCAGCTTCCAGGAATTGTATACAGATCCTTGTGACATGGGGCTGTGCATTATCATGCTGAAACATGAGGTGATGGCGGCGGATGAATGGCACGACAATGGGCTTCAGGATCTTGTCACGGTATCTCTGTGCATTCAAATTGCCATCGATAAAATGCAATTGTGTTTGTTGTCCGTAGCTTATGCCTGCCCATACCATAACCCCACCATGGGGCAGTCTGTTCACAACGTTGACACCAGCAAACCGCTCGCCCACACAGCCATACACGCCATCTGCCCGGTACAGTCGAAAACGGGATTCATCTGAGAAGAGCACACTTCTCCAGCGTGCCAGTGATCATTTGCCCACGGAAGTCAGTTATGAACCTGGTTATGAGACAGTTTGACAGTTTGTGCAGAAATTATTTGGTTGTGCAAACCCACAGTTTCATCAGCTGTCCGGGTGGCTGGTTTCAGACGACCCTGCAGGTGAAGAAGCCGGATGTGGAAGGCTGTCGTGGTTACACGTGGTCTGTGGTTGTGAGGCTGTTGGAAATACAGCCAAATTCTCTAAAACAATGTTATGGTAGAGAAATTAACATTAAATTCTCTGGCAACAGCTCTGGTGGACATTCCTGCAGTCAGCATGCCAATTGCACGCTCCCTCATCTTGAGACATCTGTGGCATTGTGTTGTGTGACAAAACTGCACATTTTAGAGTTTATTTTTATTGTCCCCAGCTCAGGGTGCACCTGTGTAATGATCATGCTGTTTAATCAGCTTCTTGATATGCAACACCTATCAGGTGGATGGATTATCTTGGCAAAGGAGAAACGCTCACTAATAGGGATGTAAACAAATGTGTCCACAAAATGAGAGCAATAAGCTTTTCGTGCGTATGGAACATTTCTGGGATCTTTTCAGCTCATGAAACATGAGACCAACACTTTACATGTTGCGCTTATATTTTTGTTCAGTGTAGTTCTATCACATACGAGGCAATTATTCAGAAATGTAAAATAAAAATGTCTGAAAGCAAGAAGTTTAATTGAATTGGTTTTCAGACAATGGTGAGTGCTCATTTCCAGGTGTATACATTTTTCCAATGTATGGTCAATGTTGTTTTTCCAACAGAGAATCATCAGAAATTCTTCATGTACAGCATTGTAAACATTTTGTAAGGGTAATGTCAAGAGGAAATCTTTGTGCTGTTGTTACTTTTCATTAAGTAAATATTACATTAGTATATTCTCATGAGAACTAAGCATTGTTCTGGTTAATCTATTTGAATAGGCTTGAAGAAAATAAGATAGGGCCTACAGTTCTTCAAGATATGGCATGCCAGCATCATCTCAAACTTTGCTGCCATCTAGTGTGACAAAGTAAGAAGAGCGGGATCGCTTTCTTAGAAAACTCACACATTCCACTTGATTTCCATAAGGCCATTACTTCCAAATCCAGCCCATGCTTAATCAAAGTAACAAACCATATACCTTAGATTATCTCTGTATGAAAGGAAATGTTATTGTTTGCACAATTATAGCCTACTAATATTTTGAATACTAAAGAATCTAACAGAATAAATAACACCATTTCTAATTCCACATAAGAAAAAGTATGTACCCCTTTCATATGTTTTTCTTACATTCCAGAATGACAATTTAGTCATTTTGACATTAGTCATTTAGCAGACACTCTCATCCAAAGCAATTTACAGTAGTGAGTGCATATATTTTCATACTTGTTCCTAGTGGGAATCGAGCCCACAATCATGACGTCGCAAGCGCCATGCTCTACCAACTGAGCCACATGGGACTCAGTTTGTACAAATGTAATGACGTGTTCATATTTTTCATTGTGACTATAAGCAATGGGCTAACAATGTTTCGAAACCTTTATGTCCTCTATGCAGATGACCGTGACGTCTCCCTGCACCCAGGGCTTGATGGACAGCTCCCATCCCCAGGCGCTCCTCAGCAGGCTCAACGAGCAGCGCTCCCAGGGCCTCTTCTGTGATGTCACAATCGTGGTGGAGGATGTAAAGTTCCGGGCCCACCGGAACATCCTGGCTGCCTGCAGCGGATACTTCCGCAGCGCCTTCACCTCCCCAGAGGTGTGGACTTCCAGCCAGGTGCTGGAGCTCATGGACCTGAGGTCTGAGGTGTTCGCCAGCATCCTCAACCTCCTTTACTGTTCCAAGGTGACATCATCACCTAGCWCAGAGGACACTAGATGCCTGATGGCAGCTGGAAAAAGACTGGGGATTCCCTTCTTAGAGAAACTAGTGGAACAAGACAGGCAGGACTCAGGTGGGCCACAGATCCAGACCTCAACCAACCCTGTTAAGACCACAGGCCATAGTAAGGCCCAAGGGCCCCGTAAAGCAAAGAAAGAGACCTCCAGGCCAGAGGAACCAGACAGTGCAAGAGGCCCACGGATCACCAATGCTTTCTCTATCACTGAGGTGGGTCCCGGGAACAACCTCTTCACCCCACTAGACCTGCACAGGGGGGAGAGGCCATCACCTGATCTTGGACAGACCCCAGCGGGCTGCCCTGCCCCCTGCCCCCTCGCAGTGGACAATGAGCCCATGCAGGCGCTGTCAGAGCACTCCTACGCAGTCATTAGCCAGGGACCCAGGGACCCTGAGCACAGGGATGGCAACCAGGAAGACAACAAGAAGGGCACCAAGCCCACACAGTCCCAACCAAGACAACTGGCCAGCAGGAACAGTGGCCCACTCAAAAAGCGTCACAGACTGCGAGCCGCCTTGAGTAAAAGCACACCTCCAACACCGGCTGTAGCACATGAACCTGTGCATCCTACTGGAAGCAGCCCGGCATTAATTAAGCCCACTGTACAACCTGTGGGAACGTCACCCCCGTCATTATACCCGCAGATAGTGCATACAAGCAGGGCCAATGAGCTGCCTCTAGCCATTGATAATGGCTACAGGGAGCTGGACGCACCTCCACTTTCACCCCACACAGATGATAGCATATCAATCTACAGCTGTGAGCACTGTCCAGAGATATTCACCAATAAAGCACTTCTCACCGTACACACAGAAATGCACAAAAAAAGGTTTGTCAGTCATTTGTTTTGCAAGTTTTGTCGCAGGAAGTTCATGCATTTGAAGAGGTTGCGGAACCACGAGACGGTGTGCACGAAAGCACAGAGGGGCTCGCCTGAACACGAGCCCCAAGGCAAAGAGGCCAGGGCAGACCATTATTCAGACAGCATGCCAAGCAYGRACAATACAGYAACTRATGTCCAGTTATCTCCTCCTGAAYTYCCTGACCCTTTCCYTCCAACCAGCCTCCAAAWGAACCCCACGTCAAAAACACTGCAGGCTGTAGATAGGTTAGTGAAACCTAGTGGAGGCCAGAGGGTCTATAACTGCAGTGTGTGTAAACGGGCATATGTGACCGTCTCCAGTCTGAAGCGCCACGAGAATGTGCACTCCTGGCAGAGGGCGTACCCCTGTCACTACTGCAATAAAGTGTTTGCCCTAGCCGAGTATCGCACCAAACACGAGATCTGGCACACAGGTGAGCGCCGCTACCAGTGCATCTTCTGCTTAGAGACCTTCATGACCTACTACATCCTAAAGAACCACCAGAAGGCCTTCCACGGAATCCATCCCAGATTGTCTGTGAGTAAGAAGTCAGCAAATGGTGGATTTAAGGGCAGCGTTTACCCCATAAAACTCTACAGGCTTCTGCCTATGAAGTTTAGAAAGAGACGTTACAAGACTTACAGTCAGACCTATTCAGAGGAGCTGGGGGGCAGTGAGCAGGCCCCGCTGGGCTGCAGCTCTCCCATCCCTTCATTTGATGATGGTGGCGCTATGAGTAACCAAGATGCTGCTATATTCTCAATGCCTGTGACATTCATGGCCACTCCAAAAGTGGTGGCATCAGTAATGCCACGCATCAGTTTTGATCAGCCCTGTGACCAAGATGTAGACCAAGTTGCAGGCACAGGAAAACAGGCCTCTCACTCCGAGCATAATGGGCCTCCATATAGCTATACAACCCCCTTGGCCATAATGCAGGCAGGTGTGGAGTCCCCTGCAATGGACTATGGAGATGGTGCCGCATTCCAAAGGTTTAAGAACCCGGAGGGCAACAGTCAYAATCTACCRWTCCTAAAAATYAACCCACMCAGCTCTCTRAACAGGCTATGTGAGCTCTCAGCTGCAGCMCARAGAATTGAAGCCATGACCAGTCAGCTTTTTCTACCAGGGGCTGAGAGCCTGATGCCTAGCAAGACTGCAGGGGGGGAAACTGAAACGTACATTGCCAAGCCTGCATGTCCAGGTCCCTCCGTGGATGGTCACGTTCTACCCCTCTGCCAGATCACAGTGAAAATTGGCAACGAGGCAATCATTCGCCGAAGGATCAAGGGCTCCAAGCTGTTCCCCAGGAAGAAGAAAAGAAGCAGCGGGAGCCAGGTAGAGGAGTGTTGGGACCAGGGCCGGCCTACAGAGGGCAGCATGGAGAGCTCCAGCCTCCGCTTCAGGACAGAGGTCACTTCTGTCATAGAGCCAGAGCCATGCGATGACCTCACTGACCGTGACACAGCTGACAAGCTCTGGCGTCCCTATTACTCTTACAAACCCAAGAAGAAGAGTAAGAAACTGAGATCCAAACACAGAAAAGAGAAACGTTGTCTACGCTATTCCATGACATCCTCAGTAGTGCCCAGGGCCAGCAAAGACTACCTGGATAAAGGATGCAGAAGTGCTGAAGAGAGCATCTCCAGCGAGGGCACAGAGCTGAAACAACGTCTCAGAAACACCAGCCCAAAGACGACATATACCTGTGACATCTGTGCAAGCACCTTCATAACAGCATCTGGTCTGAGAGCGCATGTCATTGGCTGTCACCCAACTTTCTGTCGGACCTGTGCAAAGCAGTGTCCCCCCGGCGAATCCCCCAGTGCCAGCTTTGAGACCGCTGAGGACAGCAGGGATTACGTATGTAAGAGCTGTATGGAAAATGGCTCCTGCTTTGACAATTGTCCCCGCAGCCCCAGCACAGAGAAGCGGTATCATTGCTCCTTCTGCCCCCAGCGCTTCCTCTACCTCGCAACCAAGAAGAGCCATGAAAAAAAACACCAGGAGACAGCAGGAAAGGGGTACAGCAGCAACAACTACTCCACAGATCCAAAACACCCAGCAACGTTGGACTTAGGCTTAAATCTGAAAAAGCATGTCATCAAAACAGAGGAAGGGGAGGATCAATATAGCATTGACAAAGAGAGCAAAGCGCCAGCGGGATTGCTAGGCAGGTTCTCAACAGAGAAGATAGAGCCTAAGCACGAGGAATGGGAGGACACAGATGACTACATGTCAGTGGCGCCCGAGAAAGAGATTCCATTTAGAATTAATAGTGATGGACACTATCAAAAAACTCCAATGTCACCCCCCTGCACCGACACCTTTTCTCCTTCCCCTTCGGAGATGCAGTATAGAAAGCCTTCCCCTTCAGATATGCAGTACAGAAAGCCTTCCCCTTCAGATATGCAGTACAGAAAGCCTTCCCCTTCAGATATGCAGTACAGAAANTCAGATATGCAGTACAGAAAGCCTTCCCCTTCAGATATGCAGTACAGAAAGCCTTCCCCTTCAGATATGCAGTACAGAAAGCCTTCCCCTTCAGAGATGCAGTATAGAAAGCCTAAAAAGCGCATTGAACATAAACAGCAACGTCAGACAAGCCTCACTTCCAAAAGGCAGAAGCAAGTAGACTATATCGGTAGAGAGACACCCAGCCATAAGGACCCTATGGCCACACCAGGAGCAGACAGTCATTTTAGCTATGGGCAGTCTTCTTCTACATATCTGAAAAAAGACTCTGTCACTAGGGCAACCACTCCATCCTCGCCCAAGTCAGAAAAGCATACATACAGTGCAAAGAAGAGACCTCTTTATAAACATAATACTTATCATTCAGGAGGGAAATACTTTTAAGTGATTATATGCCTATGTAGTAAGTTGCAGACCTACAGTCAAATACATACAGTACCAGTCAAAAGTTTGGACACAGCTACTCATTCCAGAGTTTTTCTTTATTTTTAGTATATTTATAGAAAATAGTAAAAATAAAGAAAAACCCTGGAATGAGTAGGTGTGTCCAAACTTTTGACTGGTACTGTATGTCAATAGATTTCAAAGCTGTGCTTGATTTAGGTTAGTTTGATTTAGGTTYGTTTGCCCGAAATAATGGACACAATGGAATTGACCCAAACTAAATCAAGTTCACCTCAAGTACTTTGAAAACATTATTTGATATTGTGTATTTGACCTGGGTCTGGAAAACAGATAGATCTGAAATAAGTTGCCAATTGGAAAGCAGATATTGAATATGAGGACCTAACTGACATCTATGTAAATTGAATCTTCTTCACTTATAACACAAATCGGTCGTTTTTCATGTTTTAAAAAAAAAGTGATTTATTTTTGTACTTTATTTTGCTTTGAGACTAGTTCATAATTATTGTGCTGTCCATATTCTCTACCTATGCTAATTGTGCATCGTTATTTGCACTTTATAATAATTTATATTTACACTGTATAGGCTACCATTCATATTAATAGCCTGTCCACCACTTTGGTAGTGTCATTACCACTGACAGCACCACATGCACCATCAAAATGAATGAGTCCCTATGTGTGTCTTTTAAAATAATATACATAAGTGTTACAAAGTTGACAAACTGCAGTTTGTTTGTCAGAGGGAATAAATAATTAATCAATCAACCAGTAGATAATGACAGGAAGAAAACATACATGCTTGTTTTTATATTCCCGTGTCTTGGGTTATTTAGATAAATAAACAAACAAACCTGTCTGGAATTGCAGAGAAGAGCTGTTAAGCTACATTCTGGAATTAAGAGGACAAATGAATGCATGGCACACACACACACCCTCCTATTGTTTAGATAAAATAAGCACACAGGAGGCCATCATTTGTAAGTCCTTGCACTGATGCAGTTTGCAGCCGTTACTTTCATAAGACAAATATAAATAAAAACAAATCTAAGCCATCTAATATTTTTACTCTTTACTTTACTGAATGCTCCTCTACCTTTGTGTTAAATGTTTTACCTAACTTCTCAGTTGTATTACCTYCGGTAAATAAAAGTGTGTGTAGATTTTGCAAAAGTGCAAATGCTTAGTAAATCTGACTGTCTGTTTACTCTGGTGCTCTGTTGAATTCAGTTCWACAGTCACTTGGTGGCCTCGAGGGTCAGCCCATCTGAGAAGTTAATTCCTTTCCCATCATCCCTCAACAAAACCCAGCAACATTTTAGAGTCTGGCCCACACGAAGCAAAATCCAGATGTTCCCCTCTCCCCATCCCCCTGGAGTCGGGACTGGCCCCGATCTGGTAACAGGTTTATTTGGTAGTACAGTACTTACCTTCTCCTCCGCAACCCCCTTGTTACCTAATGCTACCAGTTTCTGGATAAACCTTAACTACTACTCTCTGCTCCTTCAATTATTAAGTTGACTGTGTTAATGAAGTTAAACCATTGAGGTGGCTGTGAGTCACAGGCCATGAGAGTTTAACTATTTACAATTAGCTACACAGTCTAAATAAAGTTATTGATGAATAATACACATTTGACAAATCAAAGCATAGTCATGGAGTAGTCATCATGGCTGATACCCATAAGGACCATATAACCAAATGCAAAGCAGGTTAGGTTTGTACATTGAAACTTCCTCTGGTTTATAGAAACGGCAAATTGAATCACACTGGTCTCCTCTTCTAACACAAGCATCTGGTCATCTAATCTACTTCCTTCATGATGAGGTAAGTGGTCACATAGATAAAAACATCCATATGGGTGATTACTCACAAAATTAGAACAAAAAGAAGAGTATGATTTTGGGGATTTTCATGAAATGTAGTCTATATAAGGTTCCTTTGGTGGAAGGATTGTTGACATAATAGACATTTGTATCTTAAAGCATAATTGAGAAATCATTCATTGAAGCTGGAATRTGACATTTACCCAGGCCTCCTTAATGGTTCATCTGTAGGTGCTACAAAGCAGAAATTGTCATATGAAACCGCTTGCTCTGCAATATGAGTAGTATTTTGATTACAAAACCAATTTTCTTTCATTAATTTATAAATATTTAAAATATAACATTTTTGATTTGGCTAATGTTTCAATATATTGTTGATCATAACATACTCTACAAGCACACAATTCCCAGAATGGGATCTCTGCTACTTTGGARTTATAATCCAATATGTAAGCATTACAAACAGAATGAATGTGAAAACGGTTGCCCTCTGCTGCCGATTTGCAGGATGTGCAATGATACAAGTAAAGGAGCATGCTATGCCAATTTATCTGAATAAAATGGGCCATAACTTTAAAACTAGGAGATCCCACTCTGGAACTTTGATATGTCCGTATTGTATATTATGTTCATCACTATATAAAAACATTTGAGTAATCAATTTTTTATATTTTCAATATAAGATCATTTGTATTAAAATCAAACTGCTACTCATATTACAGAGCAAGCGGTAAAGCTTCAAATGACACACATTTGTAGGTGCTTTGTAGCACCTACAGATGAAACATTGTGGAGCCTTAAACGAGGCCTGGGTAAGGCCAAAATGTTACAAATGTTCCAACTAATTATTTCTCAAGTATGATTTAAAGCGCAACTGAAGGCAATAAACAACTTCTCTGATAGAAAACAGCCCATGTGGTATCGATATTAGTCAGAAACATTTATTTGAGTGTTAAAATTGACGACAAAGTGTAAACAGGATCATTTTGATAAAGTCAGTCTCGTCCAAAAGAAAGTGTCATGTACACGTTTAAAGTGTTGTTTAAATAGAAAACAAATTGACAATACAACTTTCATAACAGTTACATACCAATAAAAAGAGACTAGCCTGCTGGCCTTACTGGGTCGATAGGAACATTAGCCCGAGCTATTTAGGAGGGATATCACACCTGGCACAAATTATTGTCTAGTTCTGTTTTCCTGCCGAGAGGTGCCCTATACCTACACCCAGAGAGAATTAGTTCAAAGTCCAGGTACAGGGGGTGGCTTGGGTCTAAAATGATTTTGTGAGCCTTGCGGAGGGCCCTGAACTTAAAGATCTCATCCAGGCCTGTCTGTTTGACTCCAAGTACCTTGCTTGCTGTGGTGATAATCCTTCTCAGCATATTTCTCTGGCTGACAGTGGCATTGCCAAACCAACAAACAATACAAAAAGTTTAAATAATCTCAATAAAAGATTCAGTATAGTACAGTCAACATTAAAAGATCCCAGCTTTTTGAGAAAGTACAGTCTCTGACTCTTTTTGTAGATCAGGTCTGCACATTTACTCTACTGGAGCTTATTGTCCAAGAGGACACCCAGATATTTGTATTCCTCTACAATCTCTATGTTCTGACCTCTGATAGATGTTGCAGAGGTAGGTGTTGTACACTTCCTGAAGTCTACTCACATCTCTTTGGTCTTGTTGGTATTGAGGACCAAGTGTGATTTGATACACCACTCTACAGTCATTTAGGACCGGGCCATGGTGTTCCTCGTCAGCATGCAACAGGCTGATCAAGGCAGTGTCATCAGTAGTACAGTAACCACATGTAAACTGAAATGAAATTTACATAATCTCCAAAAGTAATTATTAATCATGAGAAGACAATAAACAGTAACTAGTAATGCATCATACTCCAAGAAAGGTTAAAATCTCACCTTTCTGTTTTTTTTTTTATAGAAATTGCTCAGGTGTAGTCACTTTTGAAGACACAAGCGCAAGTACACAGTACAAATGAGGAAAATATGAAATATTTTATATGACGTATTTCCTATTCAACAAAACTGTATGAATAAGGCTTGAAATGACATATGCTTTCTAAATGTAGTATAATCAAATTATAAAACCGCTTACTATAAGATTTCACCTTCCTTATAACTGTAAAATGCATATTTGTTTGTCTAGTGTTAGAGAAAATGTGCATATTTTCTAAAGGCCTCTCTTGATCAAAACACCTGCCCCCACCGCTGTGAACGTCAAATAGAGCTATATTAATTTCACATTAAATTTGTCCATCTATAACAACCAGAAATATTTTTGTTTAAAATCTATAAAATATTTTAGATGAATGGCTATAAATCGATCTCTGAATATGCTATAGTGATGAAACCACTTTCACCTGCTGCGCTATGATGTAAGGATTGCAGGCATGCGCTTTTTCAGTGGATGTGATGTAGGGTTCAGCCAGGAGTTGATGGACAGTCGGAAGAGCGAATTAAATGGTAGGAGCTTCAAGTGGTTTCAGATTTAACGTCCTACGTCACACAGGCAGACAATATACTACTGTGTCTGTGGGAACCAAGGTTATCGCTCAATGCATGCCATTTTGAGCTAGTGTCCACAGATCCGATGTATAAGTGAAAATGTCAGTCGGAACCGGTACCAGAACCATGCAGGTCCCCTAAACAGGGGACTTTACATCTAAGAGGGATACAAATGTCAAATATATGTCAACAATCCTTCCTCCAAAGGACCCTTCTATTGATTACATTTTGCGAAAATCCCCAAAATCATGGTATTTTTTCCCCTAGTTTCATGAGGAATCACCCATATGAAAATAAGGTCAGGTTTAGGATTAGGGTTAAGGTTTTCAAAAGGGCTTGCAATAAAGTGGGCACAAGGGTTTGGTTAGGGTTTTGAGGTCAAGGTGGACTGGTGCTAGGGTTAAGCGTTATGAGGACATGGGTTACAGTTTTGAAAAATAAGTGAAGATAAGACTGGGGCTAGGGTTTTCTAAAGTTAGTATAAGGTTGGGTCTAGGGTGCTGTTCCAGTGGTGTAAAGAAGATTGGCACCCGAATTGACAGGCACAAGGCACTTTCATTTCTGCTTGCCTTGAGCAGGCAGGTGTGCATACCTGTATTCCCTCTGTCCTTGTGAATGTCCTGAATAGTATTGGATAAGCAATCCACCATCCAAACTGTGAATACCTTGAAATAAGAAAGAGATGAGAGAAGTGAACATAGCCAATTCCCTGTATTACTGAAAAAAATCACATAATCCGAATTTGCAAAAATATATCAGCAGTAGGCCTGCACATTGTTAACTTTCAAATAACAAAATATCAAGAAATGCTCCTATGGCAACCACAGAAGTTACAAGTATTGTCTGTGCAAATTCCGTGTCTCTAGGCCGTGTACCAAAAGAGGAGTGGGGGGGCGCATCCTCTCATCTTTGACACTTTTTTGTGTGAATCCTGCACAGAGCTTCCACTTGTTTTACAAACTGTGAGAGTCAGTGCAGTGAATAGTATTCACACAAGTCTCTCCAGTCTAGTCTAATGTCAGCGTACGGCCAATAGCGCTCGTAGTGACGCTGCAGTAGGTTGGCCCTTCGCTTGCATTCATAAACGGATATTATAGCTAAGCGTTGAATGTACTAGCTACAGATACAGTCAAGTCGGACCATGGCGGAAGAAGAGGACACGAGAATACGGATTTTACAAAGCCTGCGGGGAAAGATATGTAAGTGCTTACAGTGTATTTATTGTATCGGCATTCTTCAATTGAAGGGTTTAACAAAAAGTAAACGACGTGAAAAAAGAGGGGCGCGGTACGATCAACACAGCCAGTTCATGAAGATAGATTGAGACATTGTTGTGAATGAATGTTGCCCGGGCCCGATAAAACTTGTTTTATATTTTCAGAAAACGCTGTCACAATGTAGCTATTTATTTTAATATCACGGCTAGGTTATCTCCTAACAAAAGCCTATGCAAAGACGGGCTAGTTAGTTAGTACAGTCAGTGGTTTGAAATCCACACACACGCATCAAAACACATGAGCTAGGACTGGCTAGCTTAACTGTTAGCTGGCTCGCGCTAGTTAGCTACATTGCTAATTTAGCTGTCTATTTTTCTAGCAAACGTAAAGTGCTTTCCGTGAAATTGTGCCACTCCCTATACAGGTAATTCATTTGTTTCAATGTATCTTATCTTAGCTAGCTATCAAATAATAATTTGTCATTCATAGCTAGTTCACGCTACCAGTAGCTAGCTAGTTACCTTGTCTCTGTTCTCATCTTGCGAAACGCTCGTGGCAGGAAGTTGTCTCCGTGTGTTGGTTAGGTACTGAAATTTAATTGTGTTGAAATAACTAACTAGTTTCGATATTACTCTATTCCAGATTAGTCATCACTTGAGAAATTATTTTGAAATTTTAAGCCATACCCTTAT
Organism: Salvelinus sp. IW2-2015; assembly: GCF_002910315.2. Classification (NCBI taxonomy): domain Eukaryota; kingdom Metazoa; phylum Chordata; class Actinopteri; order Salmoniformes; family Salmonidae; genus Salvelinus; species Salvelinus sp. IW2-2015. The sequence continues at coordinate 16,714,494 of NC_036862.1, read as the reverse complement.
CCAGCAGGGTTGGCTAATAGCTGGTTTTTGTTACTGTCATATTGATAAGAAAATTTAAAAAACGTGAATTTACCCAGATTTGAGAAAAATATTAATTTCATCAAAGATAATGGATACAATGTATTCTTCTTTGAGTGGAACTTTTACACTTTCGGGATATATTTGGTCACAAAAACCCTTGTCCATCATTCTTTGAGCAGGAAAATAACATTAATTAATAAAAGTTCCATAATACATTCTATAAGTTCTGTGTGGCCCATGCAATGCAGTTTACGCACGTGAATAAGATCAATTAAAAGTCATAATCATAAGAACAGGTTGATTACTGAAATTGCTTCCTTCCCATGGATGTCGGTGCATTGTTTGTTTTTTTTGCAATTAAGAGACTTCTTGAGGTCCTAAACACATTCCACATCAAGACTACATCCATCATTGTTATTATCCTCTGTAAAGCATCTACTTGCATCTATGAATAACAGCTAGCCTATAGCAGATATATAAGTAACTTTGTCAAAGTCCATTTGATAAAGAATTTGTTTGAGTTCATAAACATGCACCTGGCTTTTATGCAGTTTGTTAGTTTTGAATGAGCACAGTACCACACAGGATCTTTTGATGGAATGTTACTGGCACACAAACAATACTGTCAGCTTTGTTAGGGTAACTGTGAGAGAGAACAACACCATTCACACTATCTACTGCAAAATGGGAAAACAACATACTAAGCATCGCATACATAAACCTGTTTTGATTGCAGGAAGTCTAGTAAAGTATGAATTTATCTCAATGGTCTAAAAGATGGGACTCCTCCTTTGGTCAGTGTTTTCACTAAAAAGGACTAATCATAGTACCTGCCCTTGGTTATAGACTACTGTACCACTACTCTACCAGTATTACCCCCCCTTCCTCCCCTTCGCTCTGGCTCTGATGCTTACTTCTGMAGATGCTATCATGAGTGTACAAACAAGCACAGAAGTTGACATGCACAAAGTACWGTCATCATAGGTGTGCATTTAAACATAATAAATGAATGCATTATGCACTTGCGCGCACACAAATCGGCTGCAAAACAAATGGCAGTTTCACTAACATGCATTGATTAGCACCCAGGAAACGAGAGAAATTGAGGAACTACCCTTGGCAAGAAAATCAGTTTGCCATCTTACGAAACCTTTTTTCCTCTTGGGGTTTCTCTTTATGTCTTAAACGAAAAAGTGTCAATGGAAGTTGTAGTCTATTCAGTACAAACAGAGAAGTTTGTATTAGCGTGACGTTTGCTCTTTGACCTCTTGCCTCTGTGTTTCCATGGCGACCAGTGCTTTTTCTTGTGAGGGTGGCATGGAGGAGGGTGGAGTTAGCGAGGGCTTGAACTCCCCTGCAGGTCAGGCTCACCGGAGCTTAGTGGCAGCTCAGGGCTCTGCTGTAGGTTTTCACAGCCCTTTTCTGGGATTAGACCTATATTAATAGCCCTTTTAAAGAGCCTGATCTCCGACTCTGGCTTTTCTCCATTCAAGTTTGTTCACCCTTATGTATCCCAGACCAATTTAGACCACTGTACAGTGAATAATCTTGTGGTTCACACACACATTGATGTGCGAAACTATTAAAACATGAACCTGGTGACGCGCCATATAGCAGATGTAGACAGACAGAGCTCTATTACAGGTAGTTGTGTGCAGTCTTTCTTATGGTGCAGTAGCATATACATTTTAGTGGGTATTCGTTGCTGTGCTGTTGATCCAGGTGCAAGCAGTTTACCTGGCTGGATATTTCCGAGGTGTTTCACATTTGTGAATCAGCGCTCCACTGTCAGAGCCAGGAGCATGATGGGAGGAAGTTAATGCGCTGTCCTCAGTATCCTGGCTAAATGCATCAATGAAATGACTAGGCCCCCTTACATGCCACATCATGAAGTTGTCAAAATCAAAATAAATCTTCAAAGAAGGCCTTACGGAACACACTTCAGTTGAAACAAATTATCTTTAGGGTGTTTTTTATTATTTAAATCAGGGCTGTTCAATGTCAGTCCTGGAGGGACAAAAACACTTCTGTTTTTCCTCCTCTCCTTCTAACAATGAACTACCAGGTAGAAACAAAATCCAGAAGTGTTTAGGCCCTCCAGGACCGGAATTGAACAGCGCTGATTTAAATGTTCACATTGGTATTATCAACCATAGTAACAGCAGGTCGATGGGAAAGAGACCTTGGCAATTATTTGACTGAAGTCTATTTTCCACGTTAGCACCACCTGCCTCTCTGACCCTCCCCTCCATATCCTGCAGGTGAAGGCAAGAACCTGGGTCCGTGTTCGGGGCCCAACCGACAGCGGGACCTCTGCACCTTCTGCACCATCAGCCTGGACCAGGAGGAGGTATTCCGGACCAAGGTGTTTGACAAGAGCCTCAGGTAACAATTTTTTTTTTTATAGTAGTATTATTATAATGATATTATATAATCTATGCCATTTAGCAGATGCTTTTATCCAAAGCGACACAGCCCTGCGCATACATTTTACGAATGGGTGGCCCCGGGGTTAAATCCACAACTCTGGCATTGCTAGCACAATGCTATACCAACTAAGCCACAATCTCCCTCCTACTAAAGGTAGTCACTATCTGGCCATGCTACAAAGGTCTGAACTCGGAAGTATGACTGTCTCCTCATAAAATATGAATTTTAACCCACTAACGATAGGCCTAGTTCCTACAATAAGAATACACCATTCATATACTTGCTCATCAGTAACAATAATCTAGCCAATTATGTTCTTCTTGTAGCATGGGCATCTAGTGATCACCTTACAAAAGGGCACATGTAGGCTACCTCATATGTTCAAAATACCTCACAGCACTGCCTGCAAGAACAGCGCAGTGAAGACATTGCTCTTGTCATTTTAGCCTAGCCTGTATTTGCACTATTGCCATGGTGATATCATTATGATGTGTAACATCCTCTTCCTTGCAGGACCCAGATCTTTTTTCATTTATCATTTTGTGTCAATGTCATCAGGCAGTAATAACAGTATAATTCCTTACCATCTCTCCAACGTTGAAATGTGTTCTTCACGATCAATTGAGGTTGTCATGTAACACCATTGAAAACGTAACCCTTTAGCCTTAATGTTTATGTAACCTGAGACGACCAGGGCTGCCTCCCCAACTAGATACACTTCTCGAGTCCAGGAAGAACAGAAGGACACCCAGCCGAGTTGGCTGTGTGTGTTTGTGTGGGCATAGTGTCAATTGGGCAACACCAAGACGAGGCAGTGTTAGCTAGGCTAAATCCTCTACGATGAGAGCACCATGTTTTGATTTGAAACGAACTATGCTGCTTACAAGCTCCCCATTCAGAGCTGTCTGGGGGAGATGGACACGGGTATGAACCTAATGTTTTCTGGTTCTATCTCTGTTCATCTCACTGTAAACGCGGTGCTTGTCTTCTCTTAGGTATTTCACAACGCACATCAGTTTTTTTCTTTTCTTTTTTTTTATCCACTGTCGCAAACCTGCCGTTCAAAGGGCTCCTTTTAGAGTCTAGAAGTTGATCCTTCTTCTCTCTCTCATCTTCTCTCCTCTCTCTCTCTCTCTCTCTCTCTCTCTCTTCTCTCTCTCTCTCTCTCTCTTCTTCTCTCTCTCTCTCTCTCTCTCTCTCTCTCTTCTCTCTCTTCTCTCTCTCTCTCTCTCTCTCTCTCTCTCTCTCTCTCTCTCTCTCTCTCTCTTCTCTCTCCCTCTCTCTCTCTCTCTCTCTCTCTCTCTCTCTTCTCTCTCTCTCTCTCTCCTTCTCTCTCTCTCTCCTCTCTCTCTCTCTTCTTCTCTCTCTCTCTCTCTCTCTCTCTCTTCATCTCTCTCTCTCTCTCTCTTCTCTCTCTTCTCTCTCTCTCTCGTGTCGCATATGCATGGTCTTTCATATGGCTATAAGTCTTGAACAATCTCTCTCTGCAGAATCCCAAGGTTGTTGCCTCCCGCCACTGTCACGTTGCACAAAGTTGTCATATTTGAAAACAATTGCAGTGGAGCAGCTATACCGGTACCATATTACTCTCTACTTATGGGGTGGTCAAAGGACAATGCCACTCAAACTATATAGAACCTTCAAAATACAGAAAGTGTCACAGTAAGATGCATTTTGAATATGTGACAATCTGTGAGAACTGTGACAATTTTAGCATTTGGATTGCTGACATGCAAAACATTTAGGACTGAATCAACAGTGGACTAATGAAGCAAATGCCAGAAGATTTTGAGTGGAATTTGTCTTTAACGTTAGGATGTGTTTTGTTGAATCTAGGGGGTATTCATTACGCCAATTCTGTTGCAAAATGTTTCTTAAACGGAAGCGAAACGGGGAGGGACCTACCTGAATTTGTCCAATAGAAACTCTTGTTTTCTTTGCCAAACACAAGTGTTTGGACTAATGCTTACACCCGTTTTCTGTCTGAGGGGGAAGGAACGGGACAACGAAAGAGGTTGTGTGTGTGTGTGTGGAGGCTACAAGTGCGTAAATCCATGTGATTATGTGCACTGGAGGATGCGTGGGCGTCTGCAGCCTGTTGCCAAACCCTCACTGCGGAAGTGACAGGCAAGGCATTTCACCAACCGTGCATGCAGTATTGCATAGAAGCTAGCCTTACTTGAACACAGCTTTTATGAACAGATCACAACGTTATTAGCACTGTTTGACTTTATTAAGATAATGGAACAAATGTCTGTCAGTTGTCCTGTTTTCGTACTGGTCTGTCATACACCTGCTAGCCACGCTTAAACCTGCTTAGCTTCTACTGTTTTGAGAAAGCTACACCATTCTGCAGCCAACAGCCATTCTGGCTTCTCTTTACATAAATTATGCCTCATACCAGAGTAACTACCAAAGTAACAATTTTGCATAATAACCATGTAACAGGCTAGTAACTATGTGCAGTTATGGACATTACCATAATTGTATTTTCTTGGAAATATTAATAACAGTGACAAGTATTTAACTGCCTGTTAGGCTCAGAAGGGCTCTTTCTCAATTGTCTAAAAACATCTGTCCTCGCCACCTCCTTCATTGCACTGATCTGAAAGAACTGACCAGGTGAAGCCAGCCTAATGATGCGCTTTCACCTAGCAACTATTTCTAGGTTTGGGGCGGAGACGAAAATATGATAGATTTTTAAGCAATTGGGATTGGGCTCAGGACTGGAATAAATCTTTTTTTTTTTACATGGTTTAAGTTGCACCAGCTCCTTTTCAAAACATTCTCTCCTGTCGGCCCATGCATAGTAATGAACGCAAATGACCCTGGTTATAGATGGATGGTACATCTGCTTGGCACCCTCTCTGCCTGCTCTTCCAAACCACTTGTATGCTGGTCAGTCAGTCCTAGGAGGCCTGGCCACCACAGAGCTAGGCTATATTTAGCACCTGCTGTTTAATGATTGCTGATGTAGGGCGGTCTGTGGATAAGGCTTTGGTTTGTGTTGTCGTCGGTGTGTTGTCTTCTAGCTCTTGAAATAGTATCCTGGTCCCAGATCTGTTTGTCTTGCCAACTCCTTGTCACATAAGTTGTTTGGCTGAAAAAAATGTTCTGGGATCAGGCTAATCAGTCATAAACCCTTCCCAATGAAAAGCCAACCAAGTTTTCAGTAAATGTTCCCTTTCCACAGAGGTCAGCCTGTTCTCTGAACGTAGCCTAAAGATGGCGTTTTGCTCTTCACTTCAACGACTTCCTGTGTGGTTGTTTTCCAGCCCTTTCTACGGTGAGGACTTCTACTTTGAGATCCCACGACCATTTCAGTGTTTGTCCTTCTACGTATTCGCCAAGGGTGTTTTTCAAAGGGACCTGCCTGTCGGTGAGTAGGAGCTGACACACACACATAGTTACACTATGCTTTCAGCTGGAGGATTTCCAAGTATGTTGACGTCTGTCTGTCCATGTGTGGTTTCAGGGAAAGTGTCCATCCGGAAGGAGGAACTGTTTAAATTCAGTGGGAAGGAGCACTGGTTCGGCCTGCAGCCCGTGGACCCTAACTCTGAAGTCCAGGTGGGTGTCAGTCAGACCGTGTTCAGACATCTTTATGTGTACCCAGTTGGTCTGGGGGGTAAAGTTCACCTTCTAGTCAATGTGCTAGTTCCTATATGTGGTCATTTAGCCAACATAAGGCTGTTCAATGGTATTGATTCTAGTTGGTCACCAGTCAGACATTTGGCTTGGTCCAACTGTGTAACTGCAGCAGACACCTCCTCCTCCTCACATCCTGTTGTTGTATTCTCTCTAAGCTGAGAGGCTTGGCAACTGTACACCTGTACATAACCCATCTACAATTTAGCCCAAACAACTACCTCTTTACCTACTGTATTTATTTATTAATTTATTTTGCTCCTTTGCACCCCATTATTTCTGTCTCTACTTTGCACTTTCTTCCACTGCAAACCAACCATTCCAGTGTTTTTTTAKTTTTTATTTTACTTGCTGTGTTGTACTCACTTCGCCTCCATGGCCTTTTATATTTTTATTTATTTATACATATATTTGTTTGCCTTCACCTCCCTTACCTCACCTCACTTGCTCACATTGTATATAGACTTATTTTTTTTTTCACTGTATTATTGACTATATGTTTGTTTTACTCCATGTGTAACTATGTGTTGTTGTATGTGTCGAACTGCTTTGCTTTATCTTGGCCAGGTCGCAATTGTAAATGAGAACGTGTTCTCAATTTGCCTACCTGGTTAAATAAAGGTTAAATAAATAAATAAAATAAAAAACTGGGCTGATCCAAAGGGGCTCTAGCTCAATTGATAAAACAATCTCTTCTCACCTTGTCTTCTCCCCTTCAATCTACACTGATTGGAAAATACTTGACAGGTGACAACAATATGGTGGAAGCACATTGGTTGGCTTTCACCTGGTCAATTCTTTCAGATCAGGGATGAGGCAAGGAGAGGATGTACTTTTTCTAAAATTGAGAAAGAACCAGGAGCTCTGCTGTTTCTGATGGCAGGACTTCTGGCTCAAAGGAAGGAAAGACTGGAAAAAAAGAGGACTTCTGCTCTCCAAGGTGTATTTAATTGCTGGTCTTCTTACATTCCAATTGACTCGATACAAGGCTATCTGTAAGCGTCTGCCCTCACTGAAAAGCTACTGTCAGATGCCTCTCGGTTACATAATGGTGTCATTAACCTGGTGGTGAGTGTTTTTTGTTCTTGAGTGATGAGCAGAGTTTAGGATATTGAAATCTGGCGGAGAACGGGCTGAAATAACCCCGTGTCCTGCTGTCACAGCATCCTGAACTGACCTAAGCCCGCAGACGTGTTACCCAATCACTGTAGGCTGTGTAGGACAGTTCCATTTAACCCTATTTCACTCCACAGTTGTAGCATTTCATGTTTAGCGGTGCCCTAGTCTGGGCTATTCTGAGGAGGGATTTGCTACAGTGACTCACTCTGAAGATGACCAGGGCTGCCTCCCCAACTAGAGACACAGTTTGAGTCCAGGAAGAACAGAAGGACACCGAGCCGAGTTGGCTGTGTGTGTTTGTGGGCATAGTGTCAATTGGGCAACACCAGACGAGGACAGTGTTAGCTAGGCTAAATCCTCTATGAAGAGAGCAGCCATATTTGATTTGAAACAATCTATTTTGCTTAAAAGCTCCCCATTCAGAGCATTGTGTGGGGGAGATGGACACGGGTAGAACCTAATGTTTCAGGTTCCAGTCTCGCTCATCTCACTGTAAACACGGTGCTCGTCTTCTCTAGGTATTTCACAACGCACAGCAGTTTTTTTTTTTCTTTCTCTCCACTGTCGCAAACCCGCCGTTCAAAGGGCTCCTTTTAGTGTCTAAGGAAGTGTATCCTCCCACGCTCTCTTTCTCCCTCTCTCTTTCTCCCTCTGCCTCTCTCCCTCTCTCTTTGCAGATGCATGGCCTTTCATATGGCTTTAAGACTTGTAGAATATTTTTCTCTCTCCCTGCAGAATCCCAAGGTTGTTGCCTCCCGTCGCTGTCATGTTGCACAAAGTTGTCATATGTGAAAACAATTGTAGCGGAATTGCCCCAGTCTAGGCTATTCTGRGGAGTGTTTTCTACAGTGACTCACCCTGACGTAGGTGTTCCAAGTCTTGTTACATCAGTGATGGACTGCAGTGTGTGTGCTTGTGTTCTCTCTGAAAAAGGGGTTGAAATTGATGCAGAAAGTGCAGTTGGCAATAGGCTGAGAAGAACAGAGTGAGTTAGAAGTGGTTGCTTCTGTGCGGTTGTTGATGGTACAGATTGGAGTATGTTGAAGTTGCCCTTTCAGAAGTGCTTAAGGTTAGGGCTTGGGGAGGACAATCTGTTCCTATATCTGTGCCAAGTGGATACTTGTACATGGACCTGATAGTACAATACAGGCCATGTTTTGAAGGTGAGTGGCAGTGAGCTGGGTCGCTTACATTAGGGCACGCAATAGAAAATGCTTTGCAGCAGAACATTATAGAGTGCTTCTTAGTCCAGGTAGTTCGTCCCTGTTTCAGTCCATTTTCCTTCGTTCGGTGTCTAATGAACACGTACCTAGGGACATTAACTCAATCCAGCAGGCATGCCAGGGTAGTTCTCACCATGTCGACCAAGCCTTATCTTCCATTAGCAACAACGTAAGCGACAACAATCACTATCTGAGCTCAACTCATGCTGTATTGAGGAGGGGAGAGGGAGTGCGTGCATTTGTTTTTTTTCTGCCTCCCTCTGACACTTCTGAAGGCAATGCAGCAGCCTTCACCACATCCGACCTGATAAAGACTTTGTGCGTTGGTTCACATGACAGCTAGCTGTGGCTTATCACACTCCCTAATGCACACACAGCCACTACAAACCTGAAGCCACCATAGAGAAAGAATGGGGAGGTTAGAGGAGTCAGCCAAATACCTTACTCATATCCACCACTTTAGAATGAACGTTTAACTCATTCATAGAGTAGGCTGCACTATGAATGTAACCTAACCTCTAAAAGTCAATTCTGAACGTATGTTCAGAGAATACACCTTTGAGCCCTGCCTCTTTTGTACTACCCCTTGTTACAGCAGCCACGGCTCATTTAAAATGTCTTGTGACTAGATTAATATAATAGCTGAATTTGACTCATTTGATAACTTTGACTTACAGAATACTGTGCTCTGCCTGTACCTCTCCCTCTGTGAGTAAATGAATGGGACAGATCAGACAGTACTCATTTGAATAGGATCTGGCATATACCACCAATGTTGATAGGAGAAATACTGAAGTAAATCCTGTTGACTTTCAGTATGCTCTGATGTCATGTGACGTCTCTCCTCTCTCTCCGCCCAGGGAAAGGTCCACCTGGAGATGCGTCTGAATGAACTGATCATAGAGAATGGCTCCATGTGCCAGCAGCTACTGGTCCGGTGAGTATACTGATCCAGGGTCAGATTGTTATCTTCCCCTTAATGGGTTAGGGTGGTATAGTATAATCTGATCCTAGATCTGTGGTTAGGGGCACCTGTTACCTTAAGAAGCGTTGGAGGACTTTAACACAAGTACATTAACATGTGGATTTTCTCTATGCAGTCTTATTTGCTGTCGATAAGCCTTTGTTTGTGGCTGGGCTAGATCGGCCAGGACCATTAAGCCTCCCAGTCAGGCATCAACAGGCTCTAAGGAGCCAGAGCCCAGAGACCCAACCATGGTTTACCCTCTCTTCAGTTCCTCTTACCGCAGCTGTTTTCTCCTACTCGCGAATTCATCTCTGCTGTATTCATTTTCAACATCCCTCCCTCCCTCACACACACACACACACACACACACACACACACACACACATAGCTCTCACAAACAACTTGTCTCCTCTGTTGGCGTTTGACTGTGCATCCATACTGTAGTGCTGTCCCTGAGCACTCCCTTTGGCATTGCATGTGTGTTTGTGCATTTCCAAGAGATCGTCATCTCTAGGGTTTTGTGTGCTTGCATTGTGTGTGCGTTAGTCAGTGGATGTTGTTGTTGCTTGGCTTCACTCATTCCAACCGCGGCAAGCAGGTTAATGAGGAGGAAGTGATGGCATCTCGACAGGAAACTGCTGTAGCACTGCTCCCACCGCTGTGGTTGCTGCAGCTGGCGTCTCAGAACCGCCGCGCTGCCGTCGTCGGTGTGTCACCACTACCTGCTCACTGTTACTGTCTCCTCCACCCTGACCTGTCACTGTGGGAGGATTAGGGTAGTAAAGCTACCAGTAATTGACCAAAGTTACCAGAATCTTTGGTAGTTTTGGTAATTAATTTTTTTTTAAATATGGCAATCTATGGTAACTTTGGTTATTTTTATATATATATATATATATATATATACTTTTTGGGGGGGGTAATTTATACTTGAATTTTTTTATATATTTTTTTAAGTTTTATAGTATTCATAATATACACTGAGGGTGCAAAATATTAAGAACACCTGCTCTTTCCATGACAGACTGACCAGGTGAATGCTTTTTTTTAAATCTACTTCAATCGGTGGAGATGAAGGGGAGGAGACGGGTTAAAGAATGATTTTTAAGCCTCGAGACAATTGAGACATGGATTGTGTATGTGTTCCATCCAGGGGGTGAATGGGCAAGACAAAATATTAAAGGTCCTTTGAATCAGTCGAGGCTGCTGAGGGGCTCCTAATAATGGTTGGAACGGCACGAATGGAATGGCATCAATATTAAGACGGTGTTCCTAATGTTTTGTCCACTCACTCATAAACCATATGTTTCAAGAGAAAATGGCCTAATTAATGAAGGATACATCTAATCAACAATGGGACTATTTTCAATGAACTCTGCAACTCTTTCAGCTGTTCACTTTTTTCAGCTGTTCACTTTTTTCACAACTGCCACCAGTTTGACGGCAAAATATTGACTAAACAAATACATATTGACATGGTGAAAGAAATGTGTGTAAAGAAAAAAATATATATATACTGTATATATAAGGAAATTTCATGCTGAAACCCTCATTAAACACCAATGCTATTAAAGGTTAAGGTTTATTTAGGATTGTTTTACAGGTTTGTTTTTATTTTTTTAATGATGCCCTGTGCCTAGACAAACCATGTTTCACTTCCTGCCTATCTCTTCTCTGAGAGTTAACAAATTAATAACAAAATCAGCCAATTCATTCACACTTTTGTTTGCATCCTGTACTGCTAATTTGCATTGCATCCTGTCTGGTGTTTACATAGGCGCTGTTCTGGCAATCTGACCTACCCACTCAGGATGTGCTATTACCCTCAATCAAGATTTTTTTTGTATACTTGTTGGATACATGTTGTAAAAGTGTACTAGCCTTACTTTAAAAATAGGAAACGATAGGGATAACTTGAAGGGATATTTCAAAATGTGCATCCTTTCCCACCATCAACATGTGTGAAAATTGCACATTTCTATGTTTTGTAGTAAAAAAGATATCTTTCTCTAAGTTTCCAATGCATCATGCGATTTTTAACCAATTATGAGCAGGCATTGCCTACTAAATGGTCTAATAATGGTTGATGATGTCATTGGAAACACTTATCTTCCTCTATTTTTAACTACAAAACATAAAAACGTGCCATGATGAAACACCAGACAGGATGCAATGCAAATTAGCAGTACAGGATGCAACCAAAAGTGTGAATGAATGAACACATGAATAACAATCATTTAGTGAACCTGGAGGCCCTCCAGGAGCACACGGTCCAGCACACTGCAGAGGGAGGTGGTTACCCTGTGGGCCCCTGCATACAGTGAGCAGGTCTGCTGCTGTTGAGCGCCTGTACAGTGTGAACATACATGGATCATTACCCTCCGGGCATACAGCAACACTCTTCCTGCCACCTTATTTGTATATAACCACACATTCATTATTTACATTTAGTTATACCCCCCCTTTGCATAAACAATGGTAAAACTCTGCTTAATCCTAACCATTAAGTTATTATTGACACCTTCTTCCTCAAAGGTAATCATGCCCATGTTCTGCCCTTCATTAGTGACTACCCATGACCCAGATCAACTGAAAACAGTACATCAACTACCCATGACCCAGATCTACTGAAAACAGTACATCAACTACCCATGACCCAGATCAACTGAAAACAGTACATCAACTAATCATGACCCAGATCAACTGAAAACAGTACATCAACTACACCCAGATCAACTGAAAACAGTACATCAACTAATCATGACCCAGATCAACTGAAAACAGTACATCAACTACACCCAGATCAACTGAAACGTACATCAACTAATCATGACCCAGATCAACTGAAAACAGTACATCAACTACACCCAGATCAACTGAAAACAGTACATCAACTAATCATGACAGATCAACTGTGGTCATCTTGTTAGATGCAGGAAAAATGCAACTTAAAAGGATGTTACAATCTGAGAAGGCATTGGAAATGTATTCATGTTTGTAACATCATACTCAAGAGTTGCTTTAAAAAAGGAGGGAAATTAAATGTTTAAGGAAATTGGGTTCTTATTCTCTGACTCCTTTATGGTCAAATCATTTCTTTGCTGTGGTTTGGTTCAAGTTTTGGCCAGACTACGTGTTGAACTCCCCCGCAACCCTCTGGCTGGCTGTTAGTAATGCCCAATAAGCCCCATCCCTCATAGACTTAAATATATGTTTCTGTGTGAGTTTATTTAAGCAATATGGCCCGAGGTGGTGTGGTGTATGGCCAACACCACGGCTGAGGGCTGTTCTAATGCGCGATGCGGAGCGCTTGGCTGTGGTATATTGGCCATATACCACCAACCCCTGAGTTGCCTTATAAACTGGTTATTAGAGCAGTAAAAATAAATGTTTTGTCATACCCTTGGTATACGGTCTGGTATACCACGGCTGTCAGCCGATCAGCATTCAGGACTCGAACCACCCAATTTATAATTGTGAAATATATGTTTATATTTAGCATCACTGTTGTACTGTAGTAGCTTCAGTTTGCTTTAAAAAAAGAAAAAGATGTGACAAGTTATCTTGTGTCCTCTTTGAAAATCTATGGTAGATAAACTGTTGCATCTCTGTACTATAATGAATAGCAACTACTGTAGTATGTACCAAATACACCCGTGACCGTGTCAATGGGAATATATCCCACATTCTGGACTACTTTTGGCTCCCTATGTCGTAGAAAGAAACACCATACCATATCTCTCTGTCAACGTGGGGCTCCCGGGTGGCGCAGCGGTCTAAGGCACTGCATCTTGGTGCTAGAGGTGTCCCTACAGACCAAGGTTCGATTCCAGGTTGTATCACAACCGGCCGTGATTGGGAGTCCCATAGGGCGGCGCACAATTGGCCCACCGTCGTTAGGGTTTGGCCGGGGTAGGCCGTCATTGTAAATAAGAATTTGTTCTTAACTTACTTGCCTAGTTAAATTATCAAAATCAGCCAACTGACAGAGAAGGTAGGAAGTGTAGGCATGGTTTGTCTAAAGCCATAGGGTGTCATGACGATTTTCCCTAACCACTCACTCAGCCATGGGACTAATGAACAGCTACAGATGTCTGTGATGTATGCTGTAAGAATGTCACCAAAGCCGTGTGTGTCTGACACAGACAATGACAGTGTACCAGTGTGTGTCCTCCCTAGCGTTACAAAGGAAAGACTTACTGTAAACTTTCTAATAGAATTTGGTAACTTTCACGTTTTGGTGGGGAATTTTATAAAATGACATTTAGTGGCTTTTGGGGGTACTTCAGATTATCACAGGTGTGTGTAATCTCTGGCCCTCTGTGTGGCATTATCACATGTAAAATATATTAAATAAGTAAGATTAAAAAAAAAAATATATATATATATATATATATAAAATATTGAATGACAAACCTGTAAAACATTATCCTAAAAGCATGTAATAGCACTTTAGATTGTGCTGCTACCCTCCAATGAAGATTTGTTTTGTCAGTTGTCATACATTTTATAAAAGTGTAATAGCCTAACATTAAAAATAGGAAACGATATGGATAATGTTCCACTTCATATTCATCATCTCCAGCACCACCCCAACATCATCATATGTGAAAATGGTGCGTTTCTATGTTTTGTAGTTAAAAATATAGAGGAAGTTAAGTGTTTCCGATGACATCATCAACCATTATTAGACCATTTAGTAGGCAATGCCTGCTCATAATTGGTTAAAAATCGCATGATGCATTGGAAACTTAGAGAAATATATTTTTTACTACAAAACATAGAAATGTGCAATTTTCACATATGTTGGGGTGGTGCTGGAGATGAAGTTGAAACATTTCCCTACAAAGACTTAATAATGTGCCTGTTTACAGTTTTTGTAGCATATTTCATATATGTAGCACATTGTGAGTGGTAGGTCAGATTGTCAGAACACTGTAATATTGATATGAGAAACACTATGGTCAATCCTGTCAAAGTTTAGTGTATTCTATGGTTTTATTAGTGTTTTCTCCTGTTGCTTTTGTCTCCCCCAGGATAATAGAATGCCAGGGCTTGCCTCTGATCAGTGGACAGAACTGTGACCCGTATGCCACTGTCTCGCTCGTTGGGCCTGCCAGGTAAGACAAGACTAGACTACCATCCTCTGCAGTGGAACATGATTATGAGCTCACTTCAATTGAACCCACATAGCTAATGCAATGTGTCAACATTTTAGGCATTATATCTGTTATTCTTTCATATATACCCCCATGAGAAAGGTTTGAGTATATTTCTGACTCTTCTGTCTCCTTAGGTCTGACCAGAAGAAAACAAAGGTGAAAAAGAAGACCAGCGACCCTCAGTTTGAGGAAACCTTTAACTTTGAGGTAAACTTAATTTACATCTGGCGGCTCATGTCATCTGTTTTCTTACCAACAGAGGAAAACTGACTAAAATGGGGAGAGACTAACAGGAATGCTCACATTTTGTTTTCCATTCCAAAATGTTTTAAACAGTTTTCCATTGCGTGCCCTAATGAACGCAACCTAGGTGTCTGGCTGGTTTTGACAGTTCATCAAATTTTGTCACAGGCGCCGAGTACAGCAGGTGTTGACCTTACAGTGAAATGCTTACTTACAAGACCTTAACCAACAATGCAATTTTAAGAAAATACCAACAACAAAAAAGTAAGAGAAGAATAACAAATATTTAAAGAGCAGCAGTAAATAACAATAGCTGGGCTACAGTATATACAGGGGGCACTGGTGTCGTGTGCGGGGGCACCAGTGTCGAGGTAATATGTACATGTAGGTAGAGTTAAAGTGACTATGCATAGATAATAACAGAGAGTAGCAGCAGAGTAGAAGGGGGGGGGGGGGGGGGGGGGGGCAGCAATGCAAATAGTCCGAGTTGCCATTTGATTAGCTGTTCAGGAGTCTTATGGCTTGGGGTAGAAGTTGTTTAGAAGCCTCTTGGACCTAGACTTGGCGCTCCGGTACCACTTGCCGTGCGGTAGCAGAGAGAACAGTATATGACTAGGGTGGCTGGAGTCTTTGTCAATTTTTAGGGCCTTCCTCTGACACCGCCTGGTATAGAGGTCCTGGATGGCAGGAAGCTTGGCCTCAGTGATGTACTGGGCTGTACGCACTACCCTCTAGTGCCTTGCGGTCAGAGGCCGAGCAGTTGCCATACCAGTGATGCAACCCGTCAGGATGCTCTCGATGGTGCAGCTGTAAAACCTTTTGAGAATCGGAGAACCCATGCCAAGTCTTTTCAGTCTCCTGAGGGGGAATAGGTTTTGTCGTGCCCTCTTCATGACTATCTTGGTGTGCTTGGACCATGTTAGTTTGTTGGTGACGTGGACGCCAAGGAACTTGAAGCTCTCAACCTGCTCCACTACAGCCCTGTCAATGTTAATGGATGTGTGCTCAGTCCTCCTTTTCCTGTAGTCCACAATCAACTCCTTTGTCTTGATCACGCTGAGGGAGAGGTTGTTGTCCTTGCACCACGCGGTCAGGTCTCTGACCTCCTCCCTATAGGCTGTCTCATCGTTGTCGTGATCAGGCCTACCACTGGTGTCATCAGAAAACTTAATGATGGTGTTGGAGTCGTGCCTGGCTGTGCAGTCATGAGTGAACAGGAGAGGACTGAGCAAAACCCCTGAGGGGCCCACATGTTGAGGATCAGCGTGGCGGATGTGTTGTTACCTACCCTTATCACCAGGGGGTGGCCCATCAGGAAGTCCAGGATCCATTTGCAGAGGGAGGTGTTTAGTCCCAGGGTCCTTAGCTCAGTGATGAGCTTTGTGGGCACTATGGTGTTGAGCGCTGAGCTGTAGTCAATGAATAACATTCACACATAGGTGTCCTTTTGTCCAGGTGTGAAAGGGCAGTGTGGAGTGCAATAGAGATTCCTATCATCTGTGGATCTGTTGGTGCGGTATGCAAATTGGAGTGGGTCTAGGGTTTCTGGGATAATGCTGTCGATGTGAGCCATGACCAGCCTTTCAAAGCATTTCATGGCTACAGATGTGAGTGCTACGGGTCAGTAGTCATTTWGGCAGGTTACCTTCATGTTCTTGGGCACAGGGACTATGGTGGACTGCTTGAAACATGTTGGTATTACAGACTTAGACAGGAAGAGTTTGAAAATGTCAGTGAAAACACTTGCCAGTTGGTCAGCACATGCCCGGAGTACACATCCTGGTAATCCGTCTGGCCCAGCGGCCTTGTGAATGTTGACCTGTTTAAAGGTCTTACTCACATCGGCTGCGGAGAGCGTGATCACACAGTCGTCCGGGAACAGCTGATGCTCTCATGCATGTTTTAGTGTTGCTTGCCCTTGAAGTGAGCATAGAAGTTATTTAGCTCGTCTGGTAGGCTTGTGTCACTGGGCAGCTCTCGGCTGTGCTTCCCTTTGTAGTCTGTAATAGTTTGCAAGCCCTGCCACATCCGACGAGCATCTGAGCCGGTGTAGTACGATTCGATCTTAGTCCTGTATTGACGCTTTGCCTGTTTGATGGTTCATCAGAGGCCATAGCGGGATTTCTTATAAGCTTCCGGGTTGGAGTCCTGCTCCTTGAAAGCGGCAGCTCTACCCTTTAGCTCAGTGCGAATGTTGCCTGTAATCCATGGCTTCTGGTTGGGGTATATACATACAGTCACTGTGGGGACGCTGTCCTCGATGCACTTATTGATAAAGCCAGTGACTGATGTGGTGTACTCCTCAATGCCATCGGAAGAATCCCGGAACATATTGCAATCTGTGCTAGCAAAACAGTCCTGTAGTTTAGCATCTGCTTCATCTGACCACTTTTTTTATAGACCGAGTCAATGGTGCGTCCTGCTTTAATGTTTGATTGTAGACAGGAATCAGGAGGATAGAATTATGGCCATTTGCCAAATGGAGGGTGAGGGAGAGTTTTGTACGCGTCTCTGTGTGTGGAGTAAAGGTGGTCTATTATAATTTTTTCCCTCTGGTTCCACGTTTTAACATGCTTATAGAAATTAGGTAAAACTGATTTAAGTTTCCCTGCATTAAAGTACCCCGCCACTAGGAGCGCCGCCTCTGGATGAGATTTTTCCTGTTTGCCTATGGCCGTATACAGCTCATTGAGTGCGGTTTTAGTGCCAGCATCGGTCTGTTGTGGTATGTAGACAGCTATGAAAAATACAGATGATAAACTCTCTAGGTAGATAGTGTGGTCTACAGCTTATCATGAGATACTCTACCTCAGGCGAGCAAAACCTCGAGACTTACTTAGATATCGTGTGCCAGCTGTTGTTTACATATATGCATAGGCCCCCGCCCCGTGTCTTACCAGAGGCTGCTGTTCTGTCCTGCCGATAGTGTAACCCACCAACTGTGTGTTCTTAATGTCGTCTTTCAGCCATGACTCGGTGAAACATAAGATATTACAGTTTTCAATGTCCCGTTGGTAGGATATACATGCTTTCAGTTCGTCCCATTTTATTTTCCAACGATTGAACGTTAGCTAGCAGGACGGAAGGCAAAGGCAGATTATCCACCCGCCGCTTGATCCTCACAAGGCACCCTGATCTTTTTCCGCGAAATCTCAGTTTCCTTCTCCAGCTAATGATGGGGATCTGGGCCTGGTCGGGTGTCTGTAGTAGTATATCCCTCCCGTCTGACTCATTGAAGAAAAACTCTGTCTAATCTGAGGTGAGTAATCGCAGTTCTGATGTCCAGAAGCTCTTTTCGGTCATAAGAGACGGTAGCAGCAACATTATGTACAAAACAACGCAAAAAAAATAAAAAAATGCATGGTTGGTTAAGAGCCGTTAAGACGGCAGCCATCCCCTCCGGCGTCATCACGTTAACTCGTCTGAGTTGGTATTTGCTGGAGAAGACTGACGTAAATTCCATCTTGTTGTTGTCCTCAGGTCACAAGGCCCAACAGTTACACAAAAAAGTCTAATTTCCAAGTAGAGGAGGAGGACATTGAAAAGCTGGAGATCAAGTGAGTGTGCCATCTCCCCTTTCCCCTCTTCTTTTCCCTTTCCTCTCCTCCTTTCTCTTCTATTTTTCTCTTCTCTTTTTTTCTCTTTTCTCCTTCTGCTTTTCTCTCATCTTTTTTTCCTATATTTTCCTTCCGACCTTTAACAGAACATCTGTGGGTTGGATTTTTTCCACACACTGACAAACAGACCACCATACCTCCATCTCTCTGGAGCGACTTCTGGGATGTAATCAGAAGAGGATTTTTCAAGTGTGTTTCAATTCAACCAGATTTGATTGGATTGTGTTAGTCACCACCGGTGTAGTGTGTAATGCAAAGTTGGTGGTTAAGGACCTGTGGGGTTTGTGTCTCTGTTTGCGTCACCTACAGCCGACTGACTCATAGCTACATAGCTCACTGGGTTTACAGTTGGGTAAGACTAGGCTGGGCCGAGAGAGGTAAACACACATGCATGACTTTCAGGTTTGGATTTGAGGTGATTTTAATTGCATGTGTATTTTTTAAGTGTACTGCAATTTGTATACTTCACACCGGTAAGGAGTAACTCATCAGTGTATTTTGTGTTTATGTGTTGCGATTGATGTGGTTGTGTTTTCCATGAGAGTGCCAGCCAGCCAATGGTAAGTGGTGTGTTTGGAAGGGGAAGGGGCATTGGTCCCTTATTTGTAGATTTTTATAGTGTATTTGCAAATATCACATTCAATTAGTATGTGTGATTGAGTGTTTCTCTCTCTCTCTCTCTGTGTGTGTGTGTGTGTGTGTGTGTGTGTGTGTGTGTGTATAGTTGTGTTGTGTGGTGTGTGTGTGTGTGGTGTGTGTGTGTGTGTGTGTGTGTGTGTGTGTGTGTGTGTGTGTGTGTGTGGTGTGTGTGTGTGTGTGTGGGGTGTGCCTCTGCAGAGTTGACTTGTTGAGACAATGGAATTTGCGCGCAGGATTGTCTTCCTTGGGAGACACGGTATCTGTCAAGATCCTGCAGAATGACCACATCACAGGCTGGTAAGAATGTGACACTCACACCACATGCAGCTTCACTCGCACATTGTTTCCTGATGCTTCCGCGCCAGGTTACTCACACTAACTCGAGAGATTCGCATGCTGACGCACCAATATCAAAGGTGCACGTAGTGTCCGCATGCCTAGGAGCCACAGCTCTAGCTTCTAACTACACACTCAGACACTGCTGTGTGTGTATTTCAGAACACACTGGTTGCATTCGAAGAATGGATGCTATTCGTTCTACACTGCACTACTTTGTACCAGAGCCACATAGTCTACTAGGGAAATCGGATGACGTCTGACCACTTTCTTCTCTCACATGAACACACGTTGGTGCACTCACTGCACGCAGCCACCGTGCTGCTGCGCTCAACCTGAAGAATGTAATCTGACTGCCGGCGCTTAGCTGTGAATGAATAGACTGATTAGCAGATGACAGATAAGGAACATGACGGGACATGACAGCGGGTCTTACGTACTCCGCTGCTACTCGCCTCGTTTCATCCGCCAACAATCCGGCGCTCTGACGTCACACCCCTCACAGTGCTACCTTCTTTTCTGCGTAGATCCGTGATGCTAGATCAGATCTGCACATTGTTGAGGTGGATGTTAAAAAGGCCCATACTCACAAATAATCTGAGGGTAATGTTGATCTAGGATCAGGTTCCTGTCCATATAATCTTATTCATTATGATTTAAAAGGCACAACTGATCCTACAATGTATCAGTCCTGCTGCAATACTCTTTGTGAATAGAGATAAGGTACATCCAGTTCCTTGATATTATTTCCTATTCTACTTATAGTAATACGTTTTTTTTCTTGTGTTTTAAAGGTGCTACACATCGGATTTATTCTTTTTGTATTATTAATTTCAGAATTTCCATTTATATCTGGCGTAATAGTGGAATTATAGTGTGTCACAGTATTACTTCAACTCACAGTGTTGTGATTGGCTATGATTATCGCCTATTGATTTCTCCCGCCAGAACAGCGTCTGTTTCAAACTGGAAAACTGTTTCTGACTTTATGGCTGTGTTATCTACTGGAAATCACTATAATTTCTGGTAGCTAAAATTCGACGCTTCTCCTCAATTTCATGTTTACCTGAGAAAATAAGCACTGAATAGTGTAGGGAATCATTGTATTATTTTTAGCTTGTTGTCGGGTTTTTGGTCTACCAGCTTCACAACAAGCCGGTTATTCGAAATTTATACAAAATCCTACGTCTATTAGCACCTTTAACCAATATATAATTGGAGATAAACCTGTCAGATCTTGTCCCGGGTCTAGCAACTCTATACTCTGTGGTATCTTTTTTTGGAGGGTTACTTCTGTTCGTTCAGACTGCTTTGAACACTGCGATGGTGGTGTTCTGTAAACTGTGTGTGTGTGCACGCATCTAGGTGATAAGGGATTATGCAGATACCGATCTTATGTGTTTTTGCATGAAGGCCGTGAGACTAGTGGTGTGGGTGTCAGTTGCATGTTGGGACAGCAGTAACCATCTTCCTGTAGAGTAGAGGGAGAGAAGGCGGGATGCTATTATACATCACTCTAACATACGACCCACACTCGGCTGAACAAAATGTATATTTGATTTATTGACCTGTTCCCAGAATACATGGGCTCAACTTGAGGTGTCTGAGTACTGCAGTCCGATTACAGTTTCAGCGATTTAAGACAAATAGCTGCAGCTTTCGAAGGGATGAAGAGTTCCAGCCTGATATGTAAATCTGTGAAAACTGCGTCCATCTGTTTGGTGGTAGGCAGGCTGTATACAGACTCACCCAGCTCATTCACCTACCTGCTTATTAAACACCAGACGCTTAATTGTTTTTCACGCTCTGTTTTGAAGTCTTTGATAGTTTTTTTTATTTTAAAGCTCTACACTACAGAGGTGTAAAACTCCAACTCCAAAGCTTTTTTATATAAATGCTACTTTATTATGTTTGTTTTTTATCGGTTGTGGACAGGAAAATGGATTTTGGAAAGTGGAAAAAGCACTATATGGCTGAAAACGTCACATTTCAAGACCATATAGCGACAGCATTGAACGCAATTCATTTGCGGTCTCACCACTAGGGTTGCGAATTCTGGTAACTTTTGCCAAACTCGCAGTTTTCCAGACATTCTGGTTGGGCGATCCAGAATGTCCTGCTTACTCTGTCCTGATTTCCATGAAGCTTTCAACCGGATTTCTATATAACTGGACATAAGTTTATGGAAATGTGCAAACCCTACTCTAAACTGTCAAATACAAATGTGTCGGCTGCATCATCTTTAGCTGATCTGGGTG
>NC_036862.1:16537235-16691621 GCF_002910315.2 Salvelinus sp. IW2-2015 | reverse complement strand
CCTAAGAAGAAAGCCCTGCTATGAACCACATCGTAGAAGCTCATTCCATAACCTAGGAACAACATGTTTGAAAATGCATTCAAACTCAGCATAACAGCTAAATTCAAAGTTATCTTCTTTTTTTTTTCGTAGATTTGTGAATCCAACAAAACATGTGAGATTGACCCGATCAAACTGAAAGAAGGAGACAACGTTGAGGTCAACAAGGTACAGTATACATTTGTCCAGTGCATCGCAAGCTGTCTATCAGTGTATTGTCTAGTAGTGGGGTGGTATACAGAATGACCTGTTATAATAAGTGTATGTGTTGGTTCACGACGTGCGTGTCCATCTCTCCCAGGAGAACCTGCAGGGGTACGTTCAGAAGGTGTTCTCGTCCATCACCCAGTCCAGCTCCAGCTGTCCCCCGCTCATGTGTGACGTGTTCCGCTCACTGCGTCACATGGCCTCCAAGCGGTTCCCAGGTGAGCGGGGCATCACGCGCATCTTCGTCCTCTCTCCTCACCTTCATCCTACCTCATCCTCAGCAGGATTGCACAATTCCRGAAAGCTTTCCAAAGTTCCTGGGTTTAAAAAAAATCCTATTTGGGGGATTGCTAAACTTTCCGGGAAAGTTTCTGGAGTTTTGCAACCCTATTCCTCAGTCACAGCTCACTCATCAATACTCACTGTGCCTCATCACATTAGAGAGAACGTCCACTAACCACAAATCAAGTTTCTGAGATGTTTTCATACCACAAATATAGGGTTGATTTTGTGTAAGTCCCTTTTTATAAGCATTAGTGTAGAAAGGTCCAGGTCTCTATCCAAAGGAAAAGATGGTAGATTAGATACAGAAATATTATGCCAATCTTTCCCAAGTATTATCTAGTTACTTTTACAGAGTGGTTTTTATAAAGTATCTTCCATCAGTAAGCAGCATGTTGTAGAGACCATGTCCACCATGAGGTAGAGCCAGAAGCCTGACTAAAGTGCAGGAGATTGTCTCATAGTATGTATGACAGAGGCCCTTCAAGTAGAAGCTACTGAATCTGTGAGAAGGTCCTGTTAATGTGTAGTGTTGGAGCTTTGTACGAGTCATGTTCTCATAAACCGCTATGCTCATATGAATTGGCATCTTTTTAATGGTAGGAGGAGCATGACCTGTGTATGTCTGTGTGTGTTTGTAAAAGTGTGTGTACTGTGGACAGCACTGCACAGTCCCAAATCAATTATTGTACCCTTTGTTAATCTGAAAGTAGTGGATGGGTATCAACCCTGATATAGGGTCTTTGCTTACGTCAATCCCGATCCAGTCCTTTCAAATCCACTAGGTGAGTCAATACGGTCCAGGGAACAGATGAGATCAGTCTGGAACTGGGCCTGTCCCAGTTAGCCTGTCTGGGGTCAATGGGTGTATCTGCATTGCTTGCTGTTTGGGGTTTTAGGCTGGGTTTCTGTACAGCACTTTGTGACATCGGCTGATGTAAAAAGGGCTTTATAAATACATTTGATTGATTTGATTAATGGGATAGTTCACCAAATAAAAAAGAATTACATCCTTATTTTCTTACCTTGTGAGCAGTCAAATGGATAAGGACAGGTAGCAAAGCTTTATTTTTATTTGTGCTTCTCCTGTCCCCTCTGTCCTCTACCCCCCCCCCCCCCCCCCTTTTCTCTCCCTTCCTCCTCTCCCCTGCAGATGATCCTCACGTCCAGTATTCGGCAGTCAGCAGCTTCGTGTTCCTGCGCTTCTTCGCCGTCGCCGTTCTCTCGCCACACACCTTCCAGCTCCGCCCACACCATCCTGTGAGTACGCCCATATGCCTATGTTCTTTACATTTGTGTCACATAGGAGGTATCCCAAGTGTTTGCACTTTAGTGTTCACTTAGAAGTGAAAGTGTTTCCCCTATATTTGGGCTCCCGAGTGGCGCAGTGGTCTAAGGCACTGCATCTCAGTGCTTGAGGCGTCACTACAGACACCCTGGTTTGAATCCAGGCTGTATCACAACCGGCCATGATTGGGAGTCCCATTTTGGCCGGTGTAGGCCGTCATTGTAAATAAGAATTTGTTCTTAACTGACTTGCCTAGTTAAATAAAGTTATAAAAAATATATAATAATTTAGAAGCGGGACCTCACTGCTGCTAAATCATTGCCACCACTCCCAAAAATATGATTAGAAAATTWAAAAAATTACTATCTATTTATTCTGAGACCTGCTTTTAAGATGATTGACAAAATCTTGCACTAAGTGCTTTTTCTACTTACCCAGAGTCTGAACTCATGGATACAAATGTTGTCTCAACATGCAGAAGTTGCTAACTAGCATTAGCACAATGACTGGAAGTCTTTGGAACAGCTAGATTTTGTTATTGTGCTAATGCAAGTAAGCATTGACTCACAAAAATACTTTAAACGTACTTCAAACTGCACACAGAGATATAAAAATGGTATCCATAAGTTTGTCTGACTAGGTAAGTTGAAAAAGGGCTTTATTGCCAAAATCCGTTTAAAATCAGTGACAAGTTATAACATTTTTGTAGCAAACCAAGCGAGCAGTGCCCTCGAATGAGAGTCATGAGTGCACAGCCACTGCTTGCTCTTCATCTCTCTTTAGAGCAGTGGCGCGCATCAGTTATATTTTAAGATGGTGTCAACATAATTACATTTTCATGCATTTTGGTGTAAGATGTCCTTTAAAAAAAAAATCTGACAATAAAAAAAGTCAGTTGAACATCCCAAATAATGTACATTTTACAGACGCTCTTATCCAGAGCCACTTACAGTAGTGAGTACACACACACACGCTAGTTAATGCATACATTTTCATATTTAGTTCATAGTGGTCCCCTGTGGGAATTGAACCCATAACCCTGGCATTGCAAGTGCCATGCTCTACCAACTGAGCCACACGGGACCACTTAAACTCTTCCATGAACAAATCGCACCAGCAGTGACCAGAGGCAACAATGAAAAACAAACATTGACATCCAGGAATACTTTTGAACGACCAAGTAACTCCCAAGTAAAGTAGGCTAGGCTACCGACAATGACTAAACCAAGCACGAAACACTAGTCAACTGTAGGCCTAGCCTACCTTAGAACTGAATTGTTAGCCAAGTTGTTCTAATGAATCCCATGTAGCCTATGATATTACTGTGTTGGCCTAATTAGCATTTCACCATGTCATTTATTAGTAAATGTACCTGTACTGTAGCCTAAATGTTCGAATTGGGTCCTACAGGTCATAGGCCTATTTCTTTGTTCAAAATCACAGGACAATCCTTTCACTTAGATTACTGCAGTAAACCCATCCCCTAGCTTTCTGGAGGGATATGTGGTTAAACATGAGCATCGCTCAAAGCATTTCAGACCATTTTAAATGGTAAGAGTCTGTGAATATTACTGCGGAAGTACATGTTCATTGGTCCTTGAAAATAAGGTCAAGAGCATCTATCATGGATGTAGGAAGGTGCGGTGAGGGGCCAGAGGTGTGTTACTACTCTCCTCTAATCTGCCAGCCAGTGGTTGCACACACACAACAAACACTGAGCCACTCCCATAGGGGGCAGTGTTGGACCAGATCTCTCTGTGGGCCAGATCTCTCTGTGGGCCAGGTTAGCCAGGTGTTGTAAAACAGTGGATTTTCCAGACATGTAACACTGTGAGGGAGTGTGGGACAAGGCTCTTAGCTTTAATCTCCCAGGGGAGATGGTGAATATATGGAGCTATCCACAGGTGTCTATCCACGGGCCACTGGCCTCCCACAGAGAGGGGGAGGAATGCAGAAGGAGCCCTGTTCATTATAATGAGGGAGAGAGCCAGAGAGGGGCAGAAGAGACGGAGGGAGAGGGGAGAACCCTGGTCATTATAGTGAGGCCCACCTGGCAGCGTCCAGTACTCTACTCCTTGCCTCAGTGGAGCACAGCCATACACACACACACACACACACACACACACACACACAGGCTAGGCTCCTGGTTTCTCTGCCAGGCTCCTGTAGTTCTTGAAGAGAGGGTGGCTATGTGAAGCTGGGGGCTGCTGCCATAGCAGTATCACACACAYCAGACCTAACAACCTGCACGCATTTTGAGTACCATGTACACAATTTGAGTTCAAAGTATACTGGTATGAAAACTAGAGTTGTGTGTGTGGTACTCCTCTGATCTGCCAGCCAGTGGTTGCGTATGACGTGTTGTTGATGCTGGAGACTATTAGACCTCTGAGGAGATGGAGATTTGCCTTCTATCATACTCAGAAGCTCCTCTACAGATGGAGGTGAAGGGAGCGGTTGGACCCTTTCGTAACGGGTAGAATTCTGTGGCAGGCTGAAACTCTATGGAAACCAGGGCTGACTAGAAAGCATGCAAAGAACCCATTTAGCACAGCAGAACAAAGTAGCAGTGGCTTTAAACGTGAAATGTACATTCACTATAGGCCTACATCATGCCATACATGTTGCATGTACATTTCCAAAATTTGAGGATGTTCCAATGATGGAATGGTGTGTAGGCTACTCCAAACTTCGTATGTTTGTCAAACCATTTTTATGTTTAGTAAAATAAATGTTCCAAAAATAAGATGCCGTCAAAAGCTAAACACGATAAAAATGCTTAGTAATTCATGAACCTCAAATGACATATTTGGAAGGGTAGATTAAATATGTGTTTCTGACTGGATTCCCGGGGACCCTCAGGGAGAGCACACTGTTATTATATCATCAAACCCTTGATTTATTGAGTTAGGAGTGTTCTTACTGGGTTAGAACAAAAATGAGGGTCCCCCTTGATTTGAGAAACTGGATTAGATTCCAAAAATGTTTTGATGCATATTCACATGAGCTGACTGTTTTTACAGTATATTAGAGAATGTGTATAGTCGTGGCCAAAAGTTGAGAATGACACAAATATTAACATTCACAAAGTCTGCTGCCTCAGTTTGTATGATGGCAATTTGCATATACTCCAGAATGTTATGAAGAGTGATCAGATGAATTGCAATTAATTGCAACGTCCCTCTTTGCCATGCAAATGAACTGATTAAAAAAAAAAAAAACATTTCCACTGCATTTCAGCCCTGCCACAAAAGGACGGGCTGACATCATGTCAGTGATTCTCTCGTTAACACAGGTGTGAGTGTTGACAAGGACAAGGCTGGAGATCACTCTGTCATGCTGATTGCGTTCCAATAACAGACTGGAAGCTTCAAAAGGAGGGTGGTGCATGGAATCATTGTTCTTCCTCTGTCAAATATGGTTACCTGCAATGCCGTCATCATTGCTTTGCACAAAAAGTGCTTCACAGGCAAGGATATTACTGTCAGTAAGATTGCACCTAAATCAACCATTTATCGGATCATCAAGAACTTCAAGGAGAGCGGTTCAATTGTTGTGAAGAAGGCTTCAGGGCGCCCAAGAAAGTCCAGCAAGCGCCAGGACCGTCTCCTAAAGTTGATTCAGCTGCGGGATCGGGGCACCACTAGTACAGAGCTTGCTCAGGAATGGCAGCAGGCAGGTGTGAGTGCATCTGCATGTACAGTGAGGTGAAGACTTTTGGAGGATGGCCTGGTGTCAAGAAGGGCAGCAAAGAAGCCACTTTTCTCCAGGAAAAACATCAGGGACAGACTGATATTCTGCAAAAGGTACAGGGATTGGACTGCTGAGGACTGGGGTAAAGTCATTTTCTCTGATGCATCCCCTTTCCGATTGTTTGGGGCATCCGGAAAAAGCTTGTCCAGAGAAGACAAGGTGAGCGCTACCATCAGTCTTTCGTCATGCCAACAGTAAAGCATCCTGAGACCATTCATGTGTGGGGTTGCTTCTCAGTCAAGGGAGTGGGCTCACTCACAATTTTGCCTAAGAACACAGTCATGAATAAAGAATGGTATGAACACATCCTCCGAGAGCAACTTCTCCCAACCATCCAGGAACAGTTTGGTGACGAACAATGCCTTTTCCAGCATGATGAAGCACCTTGCCATAAGGAAAAAGTGATAACTAAGTGGCTCGGGGAACAAAACATCGATATTTTGGGTCCATGGCCAGGAAACTCCCCAGACCTTAATCCCATTAAGAACTTGTGGTCAATCCTCAAGAGGCTGGTGGACAAACAAAACCCCACAAATTCTGACAAACTTCAAGCATTGATTATGCAAGAATGGGCTGCCATCAGTCAGGATGTGGCCCAGAAGTTAATTGACAGCATGCCAGGACGGATTGCAGAGGTCTTGAAAAAGAAGGGTCAACACTGCAAATATTGACTCGTTGCATCAACTTCATGTAATTGTCAATAAAAGCCTTTGACACTTATGAAATGCTTGTAATTATACTTCAGTATTCCATAGTAACATCTGACAAAAATATCTAACGACACTGAGGCAGCAGACTTTGTGAAAATTAATATTTGTGTCATTCTCAAAACTTTTGGCCACGACTGTACACATGAGATTCTATTGTGTCAAGTGTTTCCCCTATAATAATTTAGCAGGGGTGCCCTGCCGCTGTGCTGTTGTGATATAAACTGGGTTGTATTCATTAGGGCATGCAACAGAGAATTTCTTTTTTTAAATGTTTTGCAATGGAACATGAAAATTTGTGTTTGTAATTGACAATAAGTTATCCCTCCGTGTTTCAGTTTGATTTTATTCAGTTTGGTGCCTAATGAACATGACCCTGGTATTTGACCGTGCTTTGTACACTCCTCTGTCAGGACCTTGAGGTATCCCGAACACTCACTCTCATCTCCAAGACCATCCAGACTCTGGGAAGCTGGGGGAGCCTGTCCAAAAACAAACTGGTATGTATGAATGTCTCTTATCAGCCTCTCCAACATGCTTATCAATCTTCCCTTGTGTATATCAGTCAGTCAACATGTCTATCAATCATTCATTCCCACTGGGCACAGACGTCAGTTCAATGTCTAAATTTGATTTACATTTGGTTGAGTTGTCAACTAACATGAATTCTACGTGAAATCAACAAAACATTTCACTAAGTCATTGGATTTAGGTTTAAAAGTTGGGTGAAAAAAAGGCATTGCCTTTACGTTGATGACTTTTTGCAAATCCAATTTGTTTTCCGTGTTGATTCAACATCATCATCTTAGATTTTTGGGGGTTTAAATAACGTGGCCACAACGTTGATTTAACCTGTTTTTGCCCAGTGGGTTGTGTCTGTCGGTCTGCTCTGAGCAAAACTAACACTTTTTGTGACTGTGTTTTGTCTTTAGTCTAGTTTTAAAGAATCCTACATGTATGATTTCTTCAAATCATTCCAAGAAGACAAATGTATTGAAAAAGTAAAAAAGGTGAGTTTTTGGTTGTGAAGCGACCTTCCTATTACATTTAGATTTTGTAGGCCATGTGTCAAACTCAAGGTTTTACCAACCACATGTTGGTAAATCGCTTTTCCATGTTAGTTTTGTATGCATTGCTGATTTAGCATGGTGTTTCCATCTGACATTGTGTGTGTGTAGTTCCTAGATGAGATCTCCTCCAACATCAGTAAGGAGTCCAGCGGGGTGGAAGACTCTGTGGTTCTCAAAGAGGGGTGAGTGGCTCACAGCCAGTTATTGATTATAGCTAGTGGGGTAAAGATAATGTGTCCTTTTCCTGGACTGAAAGTTATTTTTAGTCCAGGACTAAATCTTTAAACTTAATTTTAAAAGTTTGGTGTCATAACCAGGGCCAGGAGTTTGTCCTGACCAGAGGGGTTTGTCGCTAAGCGGGATCATTAACTTAGCTAGCTAACTAACTAATAAACAGTCCTGTATATTTATTGGTTGATTTTCTGGTTCATAAAGAAAGCTACACATAAATATTGGTTGTTGGCTGTAAAGTTAAACTTACTGTGCCAATATCAAGTCAATATTTATTTTGCTACAGGGAGATACAGAAGCGGGCCCAGGGAAGGAAACGCATCGGCAAGAGGAACTTCAAGAAGAGGTGGCTCAGAGTGACCAACAGGGAGCTCTCCTACCACAAGCACAGAGGTGAGACATGCGCACACACACTCCCACACATACACCGCCTCAACCACACACACACACAACCACTGAGCCCCCCCCCCATAGGGGGCAGTGTTGGACCAGACCTCTCTATGGGCCAGGTTAGCCAGGTGTTGTAAAACAGTGGATTTTCCAGACATGTAACACTGTGGGCGTGTGGGACAAGGCTCTTAGCTTTAATCTCCCAGGGGAGATGGTGAATATATGGAGCTATCCACAGGTGTCTATCCACGGGCCACTGGCCTCCCACAGAGAGGGGGAGGAATGCAGAAGGAGCCCTGTTTATTATAATGTAGAGAGCCAGAGAGGGGCAGAAGAGACGGAGGGAGAGGGGAGAACCCTGGTCATTATAGTGAGGCCCACCTGGCAGCGTCCAGTACTCTACTCCTTGCCTCAGTGGAGCACAGCCATATACACACACACACACAGGCTAGGCTCCTGGTTTCTCTGCCAGGCTCCTGTAGTTCTTGAAGAGAGGGCGGCTATGAGACGCTGGGGGCTGCTGCCATAGCAGTATCACACACACCAGACCTAACAACCTGCAAGCATTTTAAGTACCATGTACACAATTCGAGGTCAAAGTATACTGGTATGAAAAACTTTTTCCAAAAATAGCCTTCTAGTTGGCACATTGTGGTTTTTGACTCAACCGTCTGAAGTTGGAGCCAATCAGAGGACGAAACAAATATCTAGGTCTCTGCTTTGTCACCAATGACAACAAGACATGTTGCAATAAAGCCTAGTAATCAGACCTAACTTGATGGATTAGGTCAGGGATGGAGATCTGCAATAAATGTAATAGGCCTAGTCTAGTTGTTTCATATTCCAAATAGCCTACAATAAGCTACACTACAACATTGTATCCAGTAAATCCCCAAACAAAATGAATAAGCCAGTTTACATTTTCACTAGACTATCCACATAAATATACCTATTTATTAGAATAATCATTACCCCTAATGTAACCATAAAAAGGTGAGTCATTGAGACCACCTCAATTTTCTTTTAATTAAAAAAATAATAATAATAATTTAAGGGGTGGATCAGCTTAATATTGCAGAAAGATTGTTGCTTCCATCAATGTAAATGTCTGCATCATTTCCAATCCCCCATATATGTTTTTGGTAAATATATATATATATATATATATATACATACACGTATGCATACATATATACATACCTATATAGATATACATACTTTTTTAAGAATAAACCTTTATTATTCCCCACAGACCCTACCACCCTTACCCCAATTGGAGTAAACGAATAAACACTTAGGCTTCTACCTTCAGTTTATACATCTCATACACATTTTACAGACATAATCTATTTTACAATATATATATTTTGTTTGTTTTTAGCCCTTTCTCTATTTCTGATGTCCATCTAGTTTGATTTGTAACTGTGCTATTTCACAACATTTCTAAACCTATATCCATTTTACAGACCCCGTATGTTTTACATCGGTTATCTTGTTATTAGTCCCACCCTTCAGCTCCCTTCAACCACTCCCATCCATCTCTTAACACCATCCATTTTGGATTCCAATTTGCCATATATTTTTCAACTGTGCTGTGATGCTTCACAAAAGTACTGAACCTTTCTATTCTCATAACTTTTACAGATTGTAAATTAAAAATAAAWWTTTTTGATATAATAAATATTATATTATTGATTGTTTGACTATGGCTTTTAAAATCACCCTGTATTGCTATCTGTAGCGTTAGTTATAGGCAAATGTTGCAATTCTTCAGCCATTCCTGGACCTGTGCCCAAAAACGAGCTACATATGGACAATGCCAAAATAAATGATCTAATGACTCTGCCTCCTCTGCAGATTGTATCCCCCATATATATATATATATAACATTCTATTGGTTGCAAGAATTTTGTATGGTAATTTAAATTGAAAAATTTGAAGTTTTGAATCCGGCGTTATTTTGCGTATCAATTCATAAACCATGTGCCATGGAATGTGTACATCGCAAATCTCTTCCCAACTATTTTGCAATTTATATGGCACAGCTGTCAGTTTTTTGGTCCTTAAATGAAATTGGTATATATTTTTATTTATCACACTTTTCTTTAACTTTATGTTCTTTAATACAGGCCCGACATACAAGTTCCTTACTTTTTTCACCTTCTACTTGCCTCTTCCATTTTTGTGGTAATGCTGCAATTAATTGGTTGTAATTTTGGGTAGAGCAGATTTTCCATATGTCTTTGTTAGCTGCATTTGTGACAACTCCACCTGTCCTATTTATGACTGAAATTGCAACCAACTTTCTAAGGCTTGTTTAAAAAAAAAATGATATTTTGGAGATGATTTCCTCTTCAAACAACCGAAAGTGAGCAGGTGTAATCTGAATAAAGGGGAAAAGGGCCCTTCTTGAACATAGGATGAGACATTCCTACCAATTTACTAGAGAACCAGTTTGGATTTAAGTATAACTTTTGTATGACTGATGCTTTTAGTGAGAGGTCTAATGCTTTAATATTTAATCATTTCTGCCCTCCAAATTCATATTCGTTATATAAATAGGCCCTTTTTAATTTTGTCTGGTTTGCCGTTCCAAATAAAATTTAATATTTTTTGTACATATAATTTTAAAAGCAGGTCACTAGGTGTAGGCAAACCCATAAGAAAATAGGTAAACTGTGATATGACTAAAGAGTTAATCAGGGTTATTTTTCCACAAATAGATATGATCTTGCTACCAAGGAAAGGAAAATACCTATATATTTTTGCTAACTTCCTATAAAAATTTATTGGAGTGAGATAATTTCTTTCTTTTGGGATTTGTATACCGAGTATGACCACCTCAATTTAATTTGGATCATATACAAGACATCTGTGTTGGCTGCATTGTTTGTTGTAATTTAAGACTCTAGATTTCAGGAAATGGAAGTTACAGGTTTTTCAAAACAATTGCCTACAATTCCTTCTGAGAGAGTCTTCTGCCAATATCATTATTAGGCAAAATAATCAGCATTTGCCTATGATTTGAGTAGTATACCTCCAGTCCAAGTCAAGTACAGCTTGCCTCCTTTGGGTCTGTCAAGTTGGGACTGCAAAGCCAAACCATGTTCAAGTCAAGTTTTGTGATCTGCTTGGACTTTGTCATACCTTTCCGATCTCTTGGTCCTATGAAAGCGAATAGCAGCTAAATGGTTCAGGCCATACTATACTGTACATGGTATGATAGCCTGGACGTTGCACAAAGCAATGAGCCGACGGTCTTGTGTAACACTGTTTTTTCCCCCCTCTAATTATTGTGTAAATGTCAAATGATTTTTCAATCTGTTACGTAAATTGCTTGGAACGGGCCCCAGCCAAATCCAACCTTTTCGTTCAGTTACTGCTGCTCCCAGTTCCCTGGCACACACTACCAAAACTGTTCCCTCATCCACTCTGCTGTGTCGATTTGGGTGTGTGTGTCAGGGGGCTGAGGTGTGTGTGGTGAGGTAATATTCATAATGGATTTTATATACAGTGCATTCGTGAAGTATTCAGACCCCTTGACTTCTTCCACATTTTGTTACATGACAGCCTTATTCTAAAATGTATTTATAAAAAAAATCCTCATCAATCTACACACCATACCCTATAATGGCAAAGCGAAAACAGGTTTAAGCATTTTTACGTGTGTGTGCATGCATGCATACATACATATTTTGGGGTCACTTAGAAATGTCCTTGTTTTTTAAAGAAAAACACTATTTTTTTGTCCATTTAAAATAACATAAAATTGATCAGAAATACAGTGTAGACATGGTTAATGTTGTAAATGACTATTGTAGCTGGAAATGGCAGAATTTTTCTACATTGGTGTACAGAGGCCCATTATCAGCAACCATCACTCCTGTGTTCCAATGGCACGCTGTGTTAGCTAATCCAAGTTTATCAGTTTAAAAGGCTAATTGATCATTAGAAAACCCTTTTGCAATTATGTTAGCACAGCTAAAAACTGTTGTGCAGATTTAAAGAAGCAATACAACTGGCCTTCTTTGGACTAGTTGAGTATCTGGAGTGTCAGCATTTGTGGGTTCGATTACAGACTCAACATGGCCAGAAACAAAACACTTTCTTCTGAAACTCGTCAGTCTATTCTTGTTCTGAGAAATGAAGGCTATTCCATGCGAGAAATTGCCAAGAAACTGAACATCTCTTACAACACTGTGTATTACTCCCTTCACAGAACAGCGCAAACTGGCTCTAGCCAGAATAGAAAGAGGAGTGGGAGGCCCCAGTGCACAACTGAGCAAGAGGACAAGTACATTAGTGTCTAGTTTGAGAAACAAACGCCTCACAAGTCCTCAATTAGCAGCTTCATTAAATAGTACCAGCAAAACACCAGTCTCAACGTCAACAGTGAAGAGGTGACTCTAGACACTCTGATGTAGGTCGAAACAGACAACACTCATGGACATTTCGCAACATCTAGTTAGTTTGTCTTGGCAAATTAACATTGGGTTGTTATTTTACCTGACATGCATATGGTCCTCTTTTTACCTGGGTCTTTGTAGAATTTTGACCCGGAGTCATACAAAATTGTATGTTTCTCCGATTAATCCACAGATTTAAAAGGGAAATCTAGTTCGTTTTTTAGTAAGTTATATTTCATCTCTCCCTGTTTGTCTTACAAACCCACATGGATGCTTGAATCTTCCTGATGTTACATACGGAGGGGACTTAGTGCTAGGCTACTCAGACAATTGTTTACACGCACAAGCCGTGTGGTTGAAATTATTCAATAACAAAGTTGAGTATTAAATGCAACTTTTAATGATATTGGAAAATTATTGATTCAGATACAAGGCTAAAGCTTAGGTTACAAGTTATCACCTGCATTAACAAAGCCATCACCTACAGAGAGATGAACCTGGAGAAGAGTCCCCTAAGCAAGATGGTCCTGGTGCTCTTTTCACAAACACAAACAGACCCCACAGCCTCAGGACAGCAACACAATTAGACCCAACCAAATCATGAAAAAATAAAAAGATAATTATTTCCAACGTGTCAAGTAATTAACTAGCCAGTGCGTGTGCTTGGCCAATGAGCGCGTTCCTATAAGACGTAGCGAGGACGCGCACTTTGAAAGGAGGGAGTAGTGTAACGACCCTGGGTTTATAAGTGCGGATATCTATCTGCCGCTTGAGCATGCTTTTGCGGTACAGTCGATAGCGCGCTGGACTTCGGGCTAGAAGGTCGAGGGTTCGAGCTTGTTTCATGTTGATAAAAGCAGTGGCATGTATTAATGGTTGCCAAGCAAAGCCAGGCTTTTGACCAAGAAAATGGACCAATATATATATTTTTAATAATAATAATGTACCTTTGGTCTCGGTTTCATAATTTCGCGAGAGGCTGAATGTATCTCACAAGAGAACGCATCCGAGTGAGCGAAACCATGCCCCTCTACGTGTAGGCCACCGATCTGATGCTGTCTGGTCCAAACGAGTATGGCATTGTTGCTGTCCGTATCATTGAATCCAAGGGGAGCCAGCAAGCATTTGGCCTCCCTTGATTCAAAAAAAAATTAAAATTTGTCGCTAGCTAGCTAAAATTGTACCCTTTCCTAAATTAGCCTTGGATGGAGATGGGGATTTGGACTTGCGGTTTTACTTAATTCTCCGTATAACGGCGATTCTGATCCAACCATTAATTCATACATTGTTGTGCCCCTGGCCTAAGAGGGTGGAAGTTCAATATGTAGCTAGATCCTAACGTTGGCCATGAATGGAATTTAGGCTAGCGAGCAAGCATTTTAGCCAGGTAACCTAGGACAACAAAAAATAAAAGCGTGTATTGTATCACAGAGTGATAGACCGTTTCGTCAACATGAAACGGAGGAGGATAACATTGGCGTGTCTCTACAAGTAAAGAGTTAACATGTTTTTCTACTTGCACGAACGCGCACACAGAAATCAAAACCATTGACAGCTAAATTGTTTTTGTTATTTTTAGTTGTCATTGTATTAGACTAAGCAGAGGTGGTTTGATGATGTTGAAATGGTGCTGGAATAGAGGCAGCTCCTGTTTACTTTGCGACTTGCGGTAACTCTCTGTGGTTCTAAATCAATAGTTCCCAGTGGTTTTACACACCGCTACTGCATAAAAGTGAGGTTGGGGATTGGGC
Source organism: Salvelinus sp. IW2-2015 (assembly GCF_002910315.2). Taxonomy (NCBI): domain Eukaryota; kingdom Metazoa; phylum Chordata; class Actinopteri; order Salmoniformes; family Salmonidae; genus Salvelinus; species Salvelinus sp. IW2-2015. The sequence continues at coordinate 16,677,497 of NC_036862.1, read as the reverse complement.
TTTCCTACACGTGTATCTGTGCTTGCAACTGTATGTTTGTGAACGGTACCGTTTGCTTGCTTGTTTGTGTGTCTGTCGGTGTTTTTTGAAACTTTGTTTATGTAAATCCCGGCCTCGACTCAGGGCAATGGGCCCTAAAGCTCCAGCCACTCCTTCTACTCCTTGTCTCACTCTTTCTCAAGTATTGGAGCTATGTAAACTCACATGAATTTTTTGAAGAAAGAATCTGCTCTAGATCCAATCTTTTTAGTCGGGTCCTGGTCTCCTGAGTGTGCTCCCAACTGCTTACAAGCTACCAACTCCTTCATCGCCATGTCAACAGTCAGTCTGGACACATTTAATTATCAATTTATTTTGTTTTTATTGGAAAGCGGGAAAACCCGCTGTCAGCGTGTGCATCCATCTTGAATTCCATAGGGAGGTTTTTCATTGAACCAGGATGCACTTGCAACCCATGGTTTGATAAGAAACATGGAGCATGTGAACAACTGCAATTTAAATGTTTATTTAATCATATCAAAGTACATATTTGGTGAAGGAGCCAACTTCCTGATGTTAATTTATCATATTTAGTATTGGTTTGGGAGATTGTGGATTTGTATTCTATACTCCCACAACATACTTCTAACTCATTCCTCCACAATCACATGACTTAGATGTTAAACATGCATGCACATTACATTGGGTATCTGTGTTGTTTGTGTTTTGAGTGGTCTCTGGAGCTGTGCTCTGCCACTACAGTGCTGGCTCTCCTACAGCAGAACAGGCAGACAGATGGGGCCTCTTGGTTGGTGTCAAACTTTTTTTTAACCTTTATTTAACTAGGCAAGTCAGTTAAGAACAACTTCTTATTTACAATGACGGCCTACGATGGAACTGCCTTGTTCAGGGGCAGAATGACAGATTTTTACCTTGTCAGCTTGGGGATTCGATCCAGCAAGCTGACAAGGTAAAAATCTGTTGTTCACTCTAAATCGAATCAAACTTTATTTGTCACATGCGCCGAATACAACATTGCAGTTCAAGAAGAGTAAAGAAAAATATGTACAAAGTAACAATAACGAGGCTATATGTAGGTAGGGGTGAAGTGACTATGCATAGATCATAAACAGCGAGTAGCAGCAGTGTACAGAACAAATGGAGGGGGAGGGGTGGGTGTCAATGGAAATAGTCCAGTGGCCATTTGATTAATTGCTCAGCAGTCTTATGGCTTGGGGGTAGAAGCTGTTAAGGAGCTTTTTGGTACTAGACTTGGCGCTCCGGTACCGCTTGCCGTGCGGAGGCAGAGAGAACAGTCTATGACTTGGATGACTGGAGTCTCTGACAATTTTATGGGCTTTCCTCTGACACCGCCTATTATATAGGTCCTGGATTGCAGGAAGCTTGGCCCCAGTGATGTACTGGGCTGTACGCACTACCCTCTGTAGCGCCTTACGGTCAGATGCCCAGCAGTTGCCATACCTGGCGGTGATGCAACTGGTCAGGATGCTCTCGATGGTGCAGCTGTAGAAATGTTTGACGATCTTGGGACCCATGCCAAATCTTTTCAATCTCCTGAGGGGGAATAGGTTTTGTTGTGCCTTCACGACTCTTGGTGTGCTTGGACCATGTTAGTTTGTTGGTGATGTGGACGCCAAGGAACTTGAAGCTGTTAATTGGGGCCTGTTCTGCACGCCTTTTCCTGTAGTCCACGATCAACTCCTTTGTCTTGCTCACATTAAGGGAGAGGTTGTTGTCCTGGCACCACACTGCCAGTTCTCTGACCTCCTCCCTATAGGCTGTCTCATCGTTGTTGGTAATCAGGCCTACCACTGTTGTGTCGTCAGCATACTTAATGATGTTGTTGGAGTCGTGTTTGGCCACGCAGTCGTGAGTGAACAGGGAGGGGACGAAGTACACACCCCTGAGGGGCCCCAGTGTTGAGGATCAGCGTGGCAGACATTTTGTGGATCTGTTGGGGTGGTATGCGAACTGGAGTGGGTCTAGGGTATCCAGGAGGATGTTGTTGATGTGAGACATGACCAGCTTTTCAAAGCACTTCATGGCTACCTACGTGAGTGCTACGGGGCGGTAATCATTTAGGCAGGTTACCTTTGCTTCCTTGGGCACAGGTGGTGTGCCCAAGGAAGCACACCACCTGTGTGGTCTGCTTGAAACAGGTGGTCTGCTTGAAACATGTGGATATTACAGACTCTGTCAGGGAGAGGTTGAAAATGTCAGTCAAGGCACTTGCCAGTTGGTCCGCGCATGTTTTGAGTACACGTCCTGGTAATCCAGCTGGCCCCGCGGCTTTGTGAACGTTGACCTGTTTAAAGGTCTTGCTCACGTCGGCTGCCAAGAGCGTTAGACAGTGACAAAAACAGGGTTTGGGAGGTGCAGCTGAACCACCATGACATCAGGAAGCACTTGGGCTCTGGTGGTGCTGTTTTCAGGGCTTGGTAATAGTCGGTGCCAAAAAGGTTTGAAAGGCTTTTTGGAGGTTGTGAACTAAGTCTCCTGTTGCTGTAAGTATTTAATGTGACTCATAACTTGAGTATTTGTTTCAATTTCTAATGGAATGGAGAAGGACGGGGGTCGATGTCAAGGGATTATGATGGTTTGGTATGCACATTTATCATTATGATCCCTGCAGATGGAACTAACCACTAGGACTACGTCTCAAATGGTAACCAATTCCATAGGGCTCTGGTCAAAAGTAGTGTGCACTATGTAGGGATGAGGGTGCCATTTGGGGTGCACACTATCTGTGTGTCCCCCTAGGCTAAAGTGTRGCTGGGTTCATTTTCAGACTAGTAGTGTGTCTGTGATTATTCTCCCATGTTTTTCTCATAATATTGGCAGGAGGTTTCAGTAAAATTGTGACGAGAACCATCGATCAGAATGTTAAGATCTGCATCTGGTTGGCTAGACATATTTTTTATTTAACTTAGCTAAGTGTGTGTGCGTGTGAGAGACTAAACTGGAAGGCAGAAGATATGCAGAGAATCAGATGGTGCTGGAGGTATGAGGGGTGGGGCCAGGGGGTGCCTCGGCCTGGAAATGCGGAGGAGGAAGGTGGCAGGCAGAGAAAGGAGCTCCCGCTTAAATGAGAGATTGAGATGGCAACATTCATCACATACCCAATGCACCTGGATTCACATATGCAAGGGAGAGAGAAGGAAGGGGGAGGGACTGTGTGTGTGCAGTGAAGTATCATCAGTGGATCAGACACTTCACTCTATCAACTAGATAAAGGGAAGGAGTGTGAGCTGATGGGTGGAGAGTGAAGAGAGACCAATGGCAGGAGCTGATACAGAGACTGCTTTTATAACTGTATATGGTTTGTGTGTTTTGGCCCAGCTATTGTCAGACACAGCGATGGAAATGGTTGTCTATCGAGTTTAAAGACTGTTCTCTATTTTTGTTGGAAGAGGTGGTGTGAAATGTAATGCTGCACATCTTCTAGTAGTCAAGGGTCAGATGGTTTAAGACCTCAATGTTCCTCCTAGTGATGCAGCTTGACCAAGACATGAGTGCTAGGGGTGCACATAAGGGTAAGAGTCCAATGTAGACATTTTGTGTGTGTGAGTATATTTAACATTTCTTTTTCTTTCTGTTTTCCAAGGGAAAGAAGCACTCTGCATTATCCCAGTGAAGAATATCCGGGCTGTGGAGAAACTGTACGAAAGTGCCTTTAACCGCAAAAATGTAAGCAGGACTTTCTTTGTCTGATGTGGTCTGTTTAGAGCCAGGAGTTTTACCCTGGTCCCCTACCTGACCAGTAAATGGTCAAGCACAGTTAAACTATAGGCTAATGCAAGGGCCCAGAGGTTTTCCTGGTCAGGTCAAAATATCAGGAAAAACTCCTTTGGTTCTGTGTAAGTTGTGAGGGGAAGTTCTTTGAGTTTACGCATTGAATTTGAACAGAAACATATGTGGACTATGAGTGTTTGTTACTCAAAAAAAACGTAATTGTCCGCAAAGGGCAATTCATTTGCACCATATTGACAGCCTGTCAGATATTTTGTTTGTGTGTGTGTGTTATTGACAACCCCTCTCCCCTTTTTAGATGTTCCAGGTGCTCCACAATGAGAAGCCACTGTACGTGCAGGCAGGGAATTGCGTGGAGGCCAGTGAGTGGGTGGAGGTGCTGAGCCAAGTGAGCCGCTGTAACCCGGACCGCCTGGGCACCTTCCACCCCTCGGCCTACGTGGCGGGGGCCTGGCTCTGCTGCAGGAGCCTGAGCGACAGCCAGCCGGGCTGCAAGCCCTGCACACCGTGAGTACTCACCCGTGAATCTCAAACCAACCTCTACTAGTCCCTAGGTCAGCGTTCCCCAATAGCATTTTATAAAATTCACCAGGAAATTACCTCAGTGATTTTTTTTTTTTTTTTAGTAAATCTGTTCGACAAGTATCACCACACATAAATAGAGGGACATACAGTGAGCTCCAAAAGTATTGGGACAGTGACACATTTTGTTGTTTTGTCTCTGTACTCCAGCGCTTTGGATTTGAAATGATACAATGGCTATATGAGGTTAGACTGTCGGCTTTAATTTGAGGGTATTTTCATCCATAGTGGGTGAACAGTTTAGAAATTACAGCACTTTGTGTACATAGTCTCCCCATTTTTAGGGAACCAAAAAGTATTGGGCCAAATTCACTGATGTGTATTAAAGTAGTAAAAGGTTAAGTCTTTGGTCCCATATTCATAGCATACAATGACTACATCAAGCTTGTGACTGTACACATTTGTTGGATGCATTTGCTGTTTGTTTTATTGTAAATAAGAACATCATACATTAATGTGGATGCTACCATGATTATGGATAATGCTGTATGAATCGTGAATAATGATGAGTGAGGAAGTTAGAGGCATAAATATCATACCCCCCTGTTATTGTAACCTCACCTGTTATTGTAATAGTGAGAGGTTAGCATGTTTTGGGGGTATGATATTTGTGTAACTTTCTCACTCCTCAATATGCACGATTCATTCAGGGGTATCCGTAGTAATGGTAGCATCCACATTAATGTAGATGTGTTTAGAAACATATTACATTCTTATTTACAATAAAAGTGACTCTAAAATGACAGCAATTATTTATTTCTATTGGGCACAAAATAATCTGAAACACAACCAAAACAAGCAGCAAATGCATCCAACAAGTTTGTAGAGTCACAAGCTTGATGTGGCCATTGTGTGCTAGGAATATGGGACCAAATACTAAACTTTTGGCTTCTTTAATACATGTATAAGTGAATTTGTCCCAGTACGTTTGGTCCCCTGAAATGGGGTGAACTATGTACATAAAGTGTTGTGATTTCTAAACGGTTCACCCAATATGGATGAAAATACCCTCAAATGAAAGCTCACAGTCTGTAAATTTACATTTACATTTAAGTCATTTAGCAGACGCTCTATCCACGAGCGACTTACAAATTGCTGCATTCACCTTATGATATCCAGTGGAACAACCACTTTACAATAGTGCATCTAACTCTTTTAAGGGGGGGGGGGGTTAGAAGGATTACTTTATCCTATCCTAGGTATTCCTTAAAGAGGTGGGGTTTCAGGTGTCTCCGGAAGGTGGTGATTGACTCCGCTGACCTGGCGTCGTGAGGGAGTTTGTTCCACCATTGGGGTGCCAGAGCAGCGAACAGTTTTGACTGGGCGTGAGCGGAACTGTACTTCCTCAGAGGTAGGGAGGCGAGCAGGCCAGAGGTGGATGAACGCAGTGCCCTTGTTTGGGTGTAGGGCCTGATCAGAGCCTGAAGGTACGGAGGTGCCGTTCCCTTCACAGCTCCGTAGGCAAGCACCATGGTCTTGTAACGGATGCGAGCTTCAACTGAAGCCAGTGGAGAGAGCGGAGGACGCGGGGTGACGTGAGAGAACTTGGGAAAGTTGAACACCAGACGGGCTGCGGCGTTCTGGATGAGTTGTAGGGTTTAATGGCACAGGCAGGGAGCCCAGCCAACAGCGAGTTGCAGTAATCCAGACGGGAGATGACAAGTGCCTGGATTAGGACCTGCGCCGCTTCCTGCGTGAGGCAGGGTCGTACTCTGCGAATGTTGTAGAGCATGAACCTACAGGAACGGGTCACCGCCTTGATGTTAGTTGAGAAACGACAGGGTGTTGTCCAGGATCACGCCAAGGTTCTTAGCACTCTGGGAGGAGGACACAATGGAGTTGTCAACCGTGATGGCGAGATCATGGAACGGGCAGTCCTCCCCGGGAGGAAGAGCAGCTCCGTCTTGCCGAGGTTCAGCTTGAGGTGGTGATCCGTCATCCACACTGATATGTCTGCCAGACATGCAGAGATGCGATTCACCACCTGGTTATCAGAGGGGGGAAAGGAGAAGATTAATTGTGTGTTCGTCTGCATAGCAATGATAGGAGAGACCATGTGAGGATATGACAGAGCCAAGTGACTTGGTGTATAGCGAGAATAGGAGAGGGCCTAGAACAGAGCCCTGGGGGACACCAGTGGTGAGAGCACGTGGTGCGGAGACAGATTTCGCCACGCCACCTGGTAGGAGCGACCTGTCAGGTAGGACGCAATCCAAGCGTGGGCCGCGCCGGAGATGCCCAGCTCGGAGAGGGTGGAGAGGAGGATCTGATGGTTCACAGTATCAAAGGCAGCCGATAGGTCTAGAAGGATGAGAGCAGAGGAGAGAGAGTTAGCTTTAGCAGTGCGGAGCGCCTCCGTGACACAGAGAAGAGCAGTCTCAGTTGAATGACTAGTCTTGAAACCTGACTGATTTGGATCAAGAAGGTCATTCTGAGAGAGATAGCAGGAGAGCTGGCCAAGGACGGCACGTTCAAGAGTTTTGGAGAGAAAAGAAAGAAGGGATACTGGTCTGTAGTTGTTGACATCGGAGGGATCGAGTGTAGGTTTTTTCAGAAGGGGTGCAACTCTCGCTCTCTTGAAGACGGAAGGACGTAGCCAGCGGTCAAGGATGAGTTGATGAGCGAGGTGAGGTAAGGGAGAAGGTCTCCGGAAATGGTCTGGAGAAGAGAGGAGGGGATAGGGTCAAGCGGGCAGGTTGTGGGGCGGCCGGCCGTCACAAGACGCGAGATTTCATCTGGAGAGAGAGGGGAGAAAGAGGTCAAAGCACAGGGTAGGGCAGTGTGAGCAGAACCAGCGGTGTCGGTTTGACTTAGCAAACGAGGATCGGATGTCGTCGACCTTCTTTTCAAAATGGTTGACGAAGTCATCAGCAGAGAGGGAGGAGGGGGGAGGAGGATTCAGGAGGGAGGAGAAGGTGGCAAAGAGCTTCCTAGGGTTAGAGGCAGATGCTTGGAATTTAGAGTGGTAGAAATTGGCTTTAGCAGCAGAGACAGAAGAGGAGAATGTAGAGAGGAGGGAGTGAAAGGATGCCAGGTCCGCAGGGAGGCGAGTTTTCCTCCATTTCGCTCGGCTGCCCGGAGCCCTGTTCTTGTGAGCTCGCAATGAGTCGTCGAGCCACGGAGCAGGAGGGGAGGACCGAGCCGGCCTGGAGGATAGGGACATAGAGAGTCAAAGGATGCAGAAAGGGAGGAGAGGAGGGTTGAGGAGGCAGAATCAGGAGATAGGTTGGAGAAGGTTTGAGCAGAGGGAAGAGATGATAGGATGGAAGAGGAGAGAGTAGCGGGGAGAGAGAGCGAAGGTTGGGACGGCGCGATACCATCCGAGTAGGGGCAGTGTGGGAAGTGTTGGATGAGAGCGAGAGGGAAAAGGATACAAGGTAGTGGTCGAGGACTTGGAGGGGAGTTGCAATGAGATTAGTGAAGAACAGCATCTAGTAAAGATGAGGTCAAGCGTATTGCCTGCCTTGTGAGTAGGGGGGGAAGGTGAGAGGGTGAGGTCAAAAGAGGAGAGGAGTGGAAAGAAGGAGGCAGAGAGGAATGAGTCAAAGGTAGACGTGGGGAGGTTAAAGTCACCCAGAACTGTGAGAGGTGAGCCATCCTCAGGAAAGGAACTTATCAGGGCGTCAAGCTCATTGATAACTCTCCAAGGGAACCTGGAGGGCGATAAATGATAAGGATGTTAAGGCTTGAAAGGGCTGGTAACTGTGACAGCATGGAATTCAAAGGAGGCGATAGACAGATGGGTCAGGGGAGAAAGAGAGAATGTCCACTTGGGAGAGATGAGGATCCCAGTGCCACCACCCCGCTGACCAGAAGCTCTCGGGGTGTGCGAGAACACGTGGGCAGACGAGGAGAGAGCAGTAGGAGTAGCAGTGTTATCAGTGGTAATCCATGTTTCCGTCAGTGCCAAGAAGTCGAGGGACTGGAGGGAAGCATAGGCTGAGATTAACTCTGCCTTGTTGGCCGCAATCGGCAGTTCCAGAGGCTGCCTGAGACCTGGAACTCCACGTGGGTCGTGCGCGCTGGGACCACCAGGTTAGAGTAGCAGCGGCCACGCGGTGTGAAGCGTTTGTATGGTCTGTGCAGAGAGGAGAGAACAGGGATAGACAGACACATAGTTGACAGGCTACAGAAGAGGCTACGCTAATGCAAAGGAGATTGGAATGACAAGTGGACTACACGGCTCGAATGTTCAGAAAGTTAAGCTTACGTTGCAAAAATCTTATTGACTAAAATGATATAGTACTGCTGGCTGGTGAAATAGGCTAGCTAGCAGTGGCTGCGTTGTTGACTTTGTTTGAAAGTGTAGCTGGCTAGGTAACCTCTAACTGGCTAGGTAACCTCGACAATTACTCTAGACTACACAATTATCTTGGATACAAAGACGGCTATGTAGCCAGCTAAGATCAAACAAATCAAACTGTTGTACTGTAATGAAATGAAATGTAATACTACCTGTAATACTACCTGTGGAGCAAAGCGGAATGCAACTACTCGCTCCAAACCAAACCGGAAGTGCGTATCGTAGAGGGAGAGGCAATAGAAGTGTTGTTTCTTGTATTATTGTCTTTTGTGTCTTTAGAGGACTGCTTCACCTTAATGTCCCCTTTCCCTTTTCTTCTGTCCTTATTTTGTCCCACTTTGTCCCTTCTTTGTCCCTTCTTCTCTTCTGCCAACTAGACACTCCTTGTTAGCTAGCTAGCTTCTTCTTTCTTTCTTTCTTTAGCTTTTTTCTTTCTTTCTTTCTTTCTTCTTTCTTCTTTTTTCTTCTTTTAAATAAATCCAAAGTGCTGGAGAACAGAGCAAAAACAGTTGTCACTGTCCCAATACTTTTGGAGCTCACTGTATGTGAATGTTTCTGAATTTAATCAATGTTTGACATTATTCTTGGGACACTTGTACAAATTATTTATAACTATGTTCCGGCCCCCGACCGTCCGCTCAAGGAATGAATGTAATTGGGGACCTCTGCCCTAGGTGCTTGTGTAGATCGGGTAGGTTTGTATAGATGCATGGTTCATTTAATTTATTTTCAGTCAATTCATTGTGATGGCTAAAAATACATTTTGTAACTGCGGAAAGTAAGTCTGATTTACTCCTGGGCTACAGCAGCCAAATATTTGTTTATAGAACTTAAAAAGAGTTGAGCATAGAACATTTTTATATGGTTCATAGTTCTATCTTGCTCTCTGATCGGCCAGCTGGAATTTGCCATATTTTGTGTCCTGATGATATCCTTCCCTCTCAGATCAACACAAGTTCCTAGAAGATAGAGGCTGCTTCCTCAAAGAAATTGACCGTATCAGAATCACTGCCTACTTGTATCAGACACCTGAGTCTTATACAATAGGGTGCACGTAGCGAAATTGGACAATTCCAGCACGCGTTATTGGATAATTCCAGGTTTTCTGTTTTCTTCCATTTGGTGCCTAATGAACATGACCCTGTCTTCTCTCCCAGTACCTTGTTGGCTAACCTGCAGCTGGACATCGACTGTGACCGCGAGACGGAGAGAATCTTCTCCCTCCTCACCTCCAGCTACTCCAAGCTGCAGAAGATGGAAGGCAAGTGGGATTCTACCAGTCAATCACCCAACTCTCACACAAATTAATATAAAAAGTATTCTTATCACAATAGATTATTTCTATAGTGGCTTATTGCATGAGGCATTTTCTCTTGAACCGTACGTACCCTGCTGGCTCAGATATTTTATTTTCACATTGTCCTTTCCAGCTCGGTTCCTGCAACTATTGTGTATGACTAACCAGGCTAGTACAGCTCGGATTGCCTTGCCTCAGTTTGGCCCTTTAGTGGGAATCTGGCAACAGTAGCTTGGTGTGATAGCCTGTGATGATGACCTCATGTATCTGTCTCCTGTGATCAGATGCATGTGCCAGCATCGCTGTGTACCAGGGACCTCCGAGAGAGCAGGACGACTACTCCCTGTTCACCATCCAGGACCCCAAGGAGACATTCCACACAGTGCGGCAGATCACACACATTCTGGAGGAGCTGCAGAGAGAGCACGACACTCGCAGCGGCACCGCGCAGTACGGCAGCCAGTAAGTACACGCACGCACTCTCAAATACACACATACATATGTGTATACACGGACACTTATTCACATATACTCACACGCACACACACACATGGATACACACATATGCGTAGACAGCCACGTAAATATTTATCCTCTTTGCTTTTCTGTGTCTTTCTAGAGAGAATCCGATAGTTGGGAAGACATCCTAACCAGTCTACGTGGGTCTGTCTGGCCTGAGTTCAACACTGGAGCCCCAGGGTGGCACCGTCGGGATTGGCACTGAGGACGCTGCCTGCCTCCGCGAATACCAAGAACGCATTACCCCCAAGGTCGTGCTCTGCCCCCCCTTCCCACCGTCCAATAGAGGAAGTTAGAATTGTCACCTGACCCTGACCACAAGCTCTCATTGGTTCAGAAGAGGAGACCCTTAGTCGTTTAAAAAGAAATCTCTTTCCCCGTCTGTCTCCATCCCTCTCGTTCTCACACACCACTGCCCTAATCAGAGGAGTTATGTGCTTGCTCTCGTCTTCTACTTGATTTGCACAACAAAACTCAATCATTTCATTGAAACCTCCCCTTTTTCTACAGTTCGGTGAAGACCAGACAACATCATTAGTTGGTGTGTGTGTGTGTGTGTGAATAGGCTGCTAAAATTATCCCTTTTATACACTCAATGTTTTCGATCGTCAACCATCAAGATGAAGCTCTCAATCTCTTGGGGCTTCACTGTTTGACGTCCGTTTACGACTAAACAGCAAGCTGATTTTGTTTATCTCATTTTCTATGAAAGGCAATTTTACTCTCCTTCCTCCTCCTCTACCCACCTCTATATTTTGTGCTTTGAACAAATGCAGGTGTTTCAGAGTACAGTTAAGTGGATGAAACCGATCTGCCTTATTTTTCTTAATGGATGTATGTGTAAAAGTCTCTCTTGCGTCCTCGGGTTAGGGAATAATGCCCAAGCACTTTACATATTTGGAATATTCCAGATGTCATCATTTTAGATACGTGGTATCAGTATACCCCCCACATTGATCAGTTAAATGATCTCGTTTACGTTCTCGTTTCCATTCCTGTACGATAACGTTTATAGCCTGTAGATTTTAATAGCTATTTTTCTTACACCAAAGATGAACATTTCGTAGGATCGACTTGAAAAAAAGGGTATAAATGTATTTTGAATACAGACTTTTTGAAAATGGAGAGAAATGCAGGATATATTTAGTTCATGTACATTTTGGTAAATGCATTGTTCCTCTTTATAACGATGTAGACGATTTGATTGAGTAACATTCTAATGTTCTCTGGAAATGCAGAGGTACCGTGGTCGGTAGTCTAGAAATGTCTGTGACAACCGCTTCACCATGTAGTGATGTCACTGCATATCAATCACCATAAATGACAACAAGATAGACAATCCCCTTCACTTGCCAATCTAGCCCCTTAGATAGTCATCACTGCATCACTGGCCCACATTAACTAGTAGTCAAGATCAGGGATGATAGACGAGTTTCCCACTAGTACACTGAACAAAAACATAAATGCAAGATGCAACAATTTCAAAGATTTTACTGAGTTACGGTTCATATAAGGAAATCAGTCAATTGAAATGAATTCATTAGGCCCTAATCTATGGATTTCACATGACTGGGAATACAAATATGCATCTGTTGATCACAGATACCTTTTAAAAAAAGAAGGTAGTTGCGTGGATCAGAAAACCAGTCAGTATCTGGTGGGACCACCATTTGCCTCATGCAGTGCGACAATTCTCCTTCACATAGAGTTTATCAGGCTGTTGATTGTGGAATGTTGCCCCACTCCTCTTTAATGGCTGTGCAAAGTTTCTGGGTATTGGCGGGAACTGGAACACACTGTTGTACATGTCAATCCAGAGCATCGCAAACGTGCTCAATGAGTATGCAGGCCATGGAAGAACTGGGACATTTTCAGCTTCCAGGTAGTGTGAGCAGATCCTTGCGACATGGGGCCGTGCATTATGATGCTGAAACATAAGGTGATGGCAGCGGATGATTTGCACGACAATGGGCCTCAGGATTTCGTCACAGTACCTCTTGCATTTTATCGATGGGAATTTTAATGCATTGTGTTCGTTGTCCGTAGCTTATGCCTGCCCATACCAAAACCCCACCGCCACCTGTGGCACACATTTATATCAGCAAACCACTCACCCACATGACACCATACACATGGTCTACCATCTTCCCAGTACAGTTGAAAACCAGGATTCAATCCATGAAAAGCACACTTCTCCAGCGTGCCAGTCGCCATCGACGATGAGCATTTGCCCACAATTTGATGTCAAACTGCAGTCAAGTCAAGACTCTGTTGAGAATGAAGAGCACGCAGATGAGCTTCCATGAGATGATTTCTGGGTTTGTGCAGAAAGTCTTAGTTGTGCAAACCCACTGTTTCATCAACTCTCTGGGTGTCTTGTCTCAGACCATCCCGCAGGTGAAGAAGCCGGATGTGGAGGTCCTGAGCTTGCGTGGTTACACGTGGTCTGCGGTTGTGAGGCCGATTGGATGTACTGCCAAATTCTCGAAAACAACATTTTGGTAGAGAAATTAACATTAAATTCTCTGGCAACAGCTCTAGGGGTCATTCCTGCAGTCAGCATGCAGATTGCACGCTCTGTGGCATTGTGTTGTGTGATAAAACTGCACATTTTAGAGTGGCTTTTTATTGTCCCCAGCACAAAGTGCACCTGTGTAATGATCATGCTGTTTAATCCGCTTCTTGAAATTCCACACCTGTCAGGTGAATGGATTATCTTGGCAAAGGAAAAACACTCACTAACAGGGATGTAAAGAAAAGTATAAACAACATTTTAGACATGTTGCGTTTATATTTTTGTTCAGTGTAATTACGAGTTGGAGGGGCGTTCAAGTGGATTTTTCCCCCCCAGTCGTATGTGGGAAATGTCAAATCAAAGTTTTTATTTGTCGCACACACAGATTCGCATATGTTAAAGCAGGTCCARTGAAATGCTTATAAAGGATGCAGGTCAGGGAAGTCTAATTTCTGGTGAGTGACCACCGATCTAATGTCCCAAAGTTGTTTTTGGTTGTAGGAAATAATACTACCTAATTCTACCACCTTCCCACTTGGTTATGAACACAGCATTAATCCACATAGTCGCACCGTTCTTTATCATTTATCAGTCAACCCGTAGGAACGACAGTGTGGAAACAGATGCCTAGAAACTTGAACTTGGATCAACAACAAGAAGGGAACGTGTAACACAGTTAGTACAGGGTTAACCATGTTTCAGATATATTTTTGTTTGGCTTGTGGAACTATTTGCTGTCAGAAGTTTTGTCTTTGGTCCGTCATATATTCCCAACATGCATGTCTTGTATATTTAACTGTATATATTTTTTTGAGTACATTTTGTATGTATGTTTTTTTTTAACACTGCAAAAAAATCTGTGTTGGTGTGTTACGGCACCTTGTTCTTTGTCTTCAGTGGTACTAGGAAGCTGGCTGCTTTTCATGTCACAGAGAGTCTAATGTATGGTAGCTTGCTGCGGAGTCTACATCTATAGCTTATGCAACGTTACAGAATTTAACGTTGTCTGGAACACCAGGGTCGTGTTCATTACAGCACACAGCGGAAAACTTTTTGAAACTTTTTGCAATGGATAAAGAAAATGAGCATCTACCTGTTTGTCTGTTTTCTTGCGTTTGGTGCCTAATGAACACAACCCAGGTTAGGTCCCACCTGACTTTGTTTGTCAGCGGTGTTGCTGAAGGCTCTTGGCCTCATGGTTCTTGTCCTTTGTCAGCCTATTCTAATGTGTAGGTAAAGATGTCATGATTGAGCTTGTTGGTTCATTTGTTTTCTTTCACCAATCTCAAACGGTTTTCAATCATAAGGGAATTTTCAATCACCGCATCATCTCCTCACCTTACCTTTGACAGTCAGACGTTTTATCCTGATGTATCTTTAACGTTGTCGGAACCTTTTTTTAGAGCCATGTGAAACAGGCCTTTACTAACCCCCCCCCCCCCCAGGGAACAAGGATTATCAGAAACATGTCTTACATTGTTGTGTGTGTGTGTGTAGCCCATTTAACAATTCAACAAAACATGGGAAGTCGAGTGATGGTTAACAGTCAATCCCTCGACAGGCCTTCATGTGAACAGTATCTGTGAATTCATCGCCATGACATAATCAGCAGTCTTTTGAATGTTAAATTCAATCATTGCAAAGAGAATCTGTTATTTTCATATTTCACCCCTGTAAACCTACAGGAATGGAGTACATATTTTTGTTATTTAATTATTATAATTTTTTCCACAACCAGAAAGTCAAATCATGTCTCCTGTTTTTTTGATTTGTTCATTTGAAATAATTTACAATAAACATGTTGCCAACCCTTTCACTTCAGGTGTGTGGTCTTTACTAAATGTCAGCTCTAGGGGAGGCGGAGTAGAGTAGAAACATTAGCCTGGACCCAGATCTGTTTGTAACACCTTGCCATCTCCTATGGTCATTGGAGTTGGTAAGATGGCACAAACAGATATGGAACCAAGCTATAAAGACATTGGGGGGAGAACACAAGAAGGGGCTATATTATTTAGCAGGTTGCTGTTTTATTGGGATGAGTTTTGTTCTGGAGGCAGAACTGAGCGATTTCCGCTAGATGGGCTAGCTGCATAGTCAAAATAGGCTAGATTGTAAAAAATAAATAAAATGAGTTTATTGGTCAGAGTTTTAGGTTAGGATTAGCAGTGTGGTTAAGGTTGGGTTTAAAATCAGATTGTATGACTTTGTGGCTGACCGCTAGTGACCACTGAAGAGCTACCTGCAGAACTAGATTCATGACACAATGCTAACCTTCTATCCTTTTCATGAGACCATTAGAGAGCTGTACAGTCAACCAGCCAACAGTGTATACTGAACTCTGCGATGTAGAAGTTGTTTTCCGTTTGGGAAATGGGTTTACTATTGGCAGCACTTCACATGGAACAACTAATCATCCGCAAACCATAAAGCAAATTTTTTTCCTTCCCAGTTATTGCCTCTGTCACTTCAGTGGACTCATCTCAATAAGAATGACTTGAAGAACGTCTGTGGCATGTTGGATTTAAGTCTCTTCCCCCAGATTTTCTCTAGCTTTTGGATGTACTGTAGATATGCTGTAATGTAGATTCATAAATCAGTCTGTGTAGATCAGGGGTGCCCAAACCTTTGGACTTGGAAACCCCTTAAACATGGTTTATCAATATATAAGATCATTCTGGAAGACTGGCAAGCCCAATCTAATTTTGTTGGGGGCCATGTTCGGCCCGCAGGCCTGACTTTGGATGGCCCTGCTGTAGATAAAGAGGGCGAGACGAGGAATAGTGTGATAGCCCGCCTCCCCTGTCCTAACCAAGGACTGCCCATGTGCACAACAGCATAAGTTACTCTTTAGCCCTGCTACCCTTTTCAAGCACCAGCTGCATTYTCCTGAAGGCACATATTGGACTGTCACTTTTGATAACTTCCGTGACCAAAAAGTACATCTTAATACATTAAACTGTGTGAAGACAAAGACCGTTCTCTTTACACAACAAAGTTGGAACTGATTAACTTTAAGTAAGAACATTTAAGTCAGAACATATGCTGGCTGTTTTCTTCATTTGTTTTGTCCCTGGCATCGCACATTGCTTTGATGTGTTACTTCGATGTCGACCACATAGTGTGAGACTTCTCAATTTCCACCTGCAATCTACAATTCCCCTGCAGATTGACACCAGTCTTGCTTTTCAAATGAAAGGACGCATGTAATATCAAAAACATGTCGGAACAAATCTCTTCATGATGCCACAGCATGGCTTACGAAGGATTTGGAAAAATACTTAACGTTTCTACCGAGCCATCCCTTTTCTGACGCCAAACCAATTCCTTAAATAGACCATTGAGATTCAAGTGCTTTAAAAAAAAATTACACTTGCCAAGAACAATGACTTTAAAAGGGGTCAGTGTTCCCTCTCTGTTTGGACCAAAGAATGACATAATAGCGTCTGTGGTTTGGACACTATCTGACACACACAAACACACACACCTTGACCCAGACATTGATCTCCCCATCATGGTTTATTTTGTTGGCTCATCTCCATCCTTATCTGCCAGGACCAGGTTTGCCAAACTCTGGGAAAGAGACCAATTTCTCAAGACTTCTCAGCTTCCCTGTATCTCTTCAGGTCTCATCAGGTGATGCTCCAGCCCAGTACATAGCCTAGAGKGCCAGACGAAGGACCAGGACCAAAGAATCGGACTTGAGACGAGCATACAACATAAACCCCTCAAGGAACGTCTGGTTAAGAGAATCAAACACCCCAAAGGACAGTGAAGAGAAGTAGACGTAAGTAGATTGTTTGCATGGAAGAGGATGTGGGTTCATCCAACGCTTGAACGGATGCTGGAGGCAAGAGACGAAACAATTACATTATTTTACTTTATGATTCTACTCACACAGGGTTGGGGAGTAACTGATTGAATGTAATCTGATTACAAAACGGTATCAGTTACGGTACCAACAAAAATATTTGAATCAGATTACAGATACTTTTGAAAAAGTAGATTACTTCTTGGATTACTTGTCAATTCAGAAAGGACGTGTGTGAAAAAAATATGTGACACTTTCTGTTTTCTCAATGACATTCAATTCAGCATTGAAAAAGGGTGCAAGTTTGTTTGTTCCAGCTGAGCGAGTCTGACCACAAATCAGAGACCACTAGGATGACACACCAAATGCATTTGATGGATCTTTTTTGTCTTCAAATACCTCTTAAGGGGAAAGTAATACAAAAGTAACAAAGTAATCAGATTACGTTACTGAGTTTGGGTAATCCAGAAATGAGGTTACTGATTTTTGGACAGGTAACTAGTAACCTTAACGGATTACATTTAGAAAGTAACCTACCCAACCCTGCTAACACAGTTAGTGTGAGTACACAAACACACACACACACATACATACACACACACACACATACATACACACACAGGTTTTTTCCTCCATCATCTAATTAGTGCAGCAATTGTTAGAAATTGTTTGGTTACGTAAATGTCACCCTTGTTGGTTTAGCTAGCTTTCCTATCATCACAATTTTTTCCTATATGAACAGTATTCTTGTGTTGTTTCAACCCCATAGCCATCACCGGAATGCTACTCTTTTGTCCAGATCCTCACATCTCCTCTACACTACACTAGGAAGAGCTCTGTGGGGAATGTCCCCATTCTGGACTACAAGGTCACAGAGTTGACCAGGTAGACTATAGGGATCATGACACCACTGAGCACTCCCCTTTCAGAACATTTAACCAGCCGGGGCACATCCGGCTGAACCACACTGACTGTACCAGGTCCCACCTAGTCTCTCATTCATATACACTGAGTGTCCAAAACATTAAGAACACCTTAACACAATCCATGTCTCAAGGCTTAAAAATCCTTATTTAACCTGTCTCCTCCCTTTCATCTACACTGATTGAAGTGGATTTAACAAGTTACATGAATAAGGGATCATAGCTTTCACATGGATTCACCTGGTCAATCTATGTCTTGGAAAGAGCAGGTGTTCTTAATGTTTTGTGTATGCTCAATAAGAGCTGTTATGATAATGTCTGTGTTTTGACATGTCTGTCTATGTCTGTCCATCTGTAGCTTTGACTCTGAGTCTGGACCCGGAGGGGGTGATATTCTTTGGGGACATCGACAGGCAGCAGAACTACTTCCTGCTGGCGGTGGTCCATGGGAACCTGAGCGTCCAGACGAGCCACGGGGACGGACAGGTCCTCGTCACCTCAGGGCCCAAGATCGGTGATGGGGAGTGGAAAAAGGTGAGGTTCTGAACAGTACCCTCTAAATTACTTTGTGACAGTAGGCTATGTTATAACCATAACATAATTACCATGTGGAAAATGTACAGGTAACTGACAAAATAAGGGAAACACCAACATAAAGTGTCTTAATAGGGCGTAGGGCCATTATGACAGCTTCAATGCTCCTTGGCATAGATTCTACAAGTGTTTGGAACTCTATTGGAGGGATGTGACACCATTCTTCCACGAGAAATTCCATCATTTGGTGTTTTGTTGATCGTGGTGGAAACACTGTCTTTGGCGCGCTCCAGAATCTCCCATAAGTGTTCAATGATGAACGTGCATAAAGATGTCAGAATTCAAATATGACTTCATTGTTTTACCAATATGCAATGAGATTTTGAACTACGGCACACAATATTGTTCAATGTGCCAATAAATCAGCATTTACATTACATTACATTTAAGTCATTTAGCAGACGCTCTTATCCAGAGCGACTTACAAATTGGTGCATTCACCTTATGATATCCAGTGGAACAACCACTTTACAATAGTGCATCTAACTCTTTTAAGGGGGGGGGGGGTTAGAAGGATTACTTTATCCTATCCTAGGTATTCCTTAAAGAGGTGGGGTTTCAGGTGTCTCCGGAAGGTGGTGATTGACTCCGCTGACCTGGCGTCGTGAGGGAGTTTGTTCCACCATTGGGGTGCCAGAGCAGCGAACAGTTTTGACTGGGCTGAGCGGGAACTGTACTTCCTCAGAGGTAGGGAGGCGAGCAGGCCAGAGGTGGATGAACGCAGTGCCCTTGTTTGGGTGTAGGGCCTGATCAGAGCCTGAAGGTACGGAGGTGCCGTTCCCCTCACAGCTCCGTAGGCAAGCACAATCTACTTTTTAGTTTTTTCTAATTGCCGGCATCTTGAAGCTAAAATGGGGATCATGTTTACTGTGCTAATGAACACACAAGGAAAAAGAGTAATGGATAATGTACAGTCGTGGCCAAAAGTTTTGAGAATGACACAAATATTAACTTTCATAAAGTCCGCTGCCTCAGTGTCTTTAGATAGTTTTGTCAGATATTACTATGGAATACTGAAGTATAATTACAAGCATTTCATAAGTGTCAAAGGCTTTTATTGACAATTACATGAAGTTGATGCATAGAGTCAATATTTGTAGTGTTGACCCTTCTTTTTCAAGACCTCTGCAATCTGCCCTGGCATGCTGTCTATTAACTTCTGGGCCACATCCTGACTGATGGCAGCCCATTCTTGCATAATCAATGCTTGGAGTTTGTCAGAATTTGTGAGTTTTTGTTTGTCCACCAGCCTCTTGAGGATTGACCACAAGTTCTCAATGGGATTAAGGTCTGGGGAGTTTCCTGGCCATGGACCCAAAATATCGATGTTTTGTTCCCCGAGCCACTTAGTTATCACTTTTTCCTTATGGCAAGGTGCTCCATCATGCTGGAAAAGGCATTGTTCATCACCAAACTGTTCCTGGATGGTTGGGAGAAGTTGCTCTCAGAGGATGTGTTCGTACCATTCTTTATTCATGGCTGTGTTCTTAGGCAAAATTGTGAGTGAGCCCACTCCCTTGGCTGAGAAGCAACCCCACGCATGAATGGTCTCAGGATGCGTTACTGTTGGCATGACACAGGACTAATGGTAGAGCTCACATTGTCTTCTCCGGACAAGCTTTTTTCCAGATGCCCCAAACAATCGGAAAGGGGATGCATCAGAGAAAATGACTTTACCCCAGTCCTCAGMAGTCCAATCCCTGTACCTTTTGCAGAATATCAGTCTGTCCCTGATGTTTTTCCTGGCAAGAAGTGGCTTCTTTGCTGCCCTTCTTGACACCAGGCCATCCTCCAAAAGTCTTCGCCTCACTGTGCGTGCAGATGCACTCACACCTGCCTGCTGCCATTCCTGAGCAAGCTCTGTACTGGTGGTGCCCTGATCCCGCAGCTGAATCAACGTTAGGAGATGGTCCTGGCACTTGCTGGACTTTCTTGGGCGCCCTGAAGCCTTCTTCACAACAATTGAACCGCTCTCCTTGAAGTTCTTGATGATCCGATAAATGGTTGATTTAGGTGCAATCTTACTGGCAGCAATATCCTTGCCTGTGAAGCCCTTTTTGTGCAAAGCAATGATGACAGAACGTGTTTCCTTGCAGGTAACCATGATTGACAGAGGAAGAACAATGATTCCAAGCACCACCCTCCTTTTGAAGCTTCCAGTCTGTTATTGGAATGCAATCAGCATGACAGAGTGATCTCCAGCCTTGTCCTCGTCAACACTCACACCTGTGTTAACGAGAGAATCACTGACATGATGTCAGCTGGTCCTTTTGTGGCAGTGCGGAAATGCAGTGGAAATGTTTTTTGGGGATTCAGTTAATTTGCATGGCAAAGAGGGACTTTGCAATTAATTGCAATTCATCTGATCACTCTTCATTACATTTTGGAGTATATGTAAATTGCCATCATACAAACTGAGGCAGCAAACTTTGTGAAAATGTATATTTGTGTCATTCTCAAAACTTTTGGCCACGACTGTACAGTATGAGATATTTGTGGTAAGTGCATGGGGGCCGTCATCTTTATGCACCTCTGCAATTGGGTTGAGATCTGGTGACTGAGACAGACATGACATATGGTTGACATTGTTCTCATGCTCAAACCATTCGGTGACTGCTGGTGCCCTGTGGATGGAGGCACTGTCATGGTATGGTATAGCTATGGTATCCAAAATAATGCCCTGCCCAGCATTTTTATACGCAACCCTAAGCATGATGGGACATTAATTGCTTAATTAACTCAGGAACCACACCTGTGTGGAAGCAACTGCTTTCAATATACTTTGTATCCCTCATTTAGTCAAGTGTTTCCATTATTTGTCAGTTACCTGTGATAGCCATGCAATAGCAATGTAATAACCATGTGGGCCATGTAATAACCATGTCAATACAATGTAATACCCACATGGGCTATGTATTAGTGATCCAATACCAATGTATTATCCAATGTAATGACCATGCAATAATAGTGTTGGTCTTGTAATAACCTAAGGGCCAGCGTAAAAGCCATGCCCACATATGACCCCTGAACTAATTGAAATCTTACCTCTACATTATGGATGCCGATTACAGTGATGAAACAGGAAGGAGCTGTGGCTGTACGCGTGGGCTCAGAGGCAGTCGTCACAGTTCAGCAGTCTGCTGAGCGCCACATGGCCGAGATAGGCAACGGCATCCTAAGAATCTCCATCGGAGACCTGGTCCCAGATAGACAAGTTTATTATTTTATTTTATGTCACCTTTATTTAACCAGGTAGGCCAGTTGAGAACAAGTTCTCATTTACAACTGCGACCTGGCCAAGATAAAGCAAAGCAGTGCGACAAAAATAACAACACAGAGTTACACATGGGATAAACAAACGTACAGTCAATAACACAATAGAAAAATCTGTATACAGTGTGTGCAAAGGAAGTAAGGAGGTAAGGCAATAAATAGGCCATAGTGGCGAAGTAGTTACCCTGGGGGTGAGTCTTGTTAACACCCACCTGACTGACAGGGAGCAGAATGGGAGGATGTGAGAGGACCCATGGGAAGGAATGTGTCTAGAGAGGGGTTAGGACCTAACAGGGACACAGCAGGGTTGCAGACAGGCTGGAGGTGGAGGTGAGAGATATTTAAGGTGTAGAAGGGGTAGTGCTAGCATGTTCTGAGAGGTTGAAGGGAATTTGTGTCTGCACAGTAAAGGTTAGGACCTTTACATTCTGTGGTTAGGAGCAATAGTTAAGAAACACAGGGTTGCAGGATGGGGTGGGAGGGTGGTGGGACATTAAGAGAGAGCGTGAAGGGGTAGTGGTAAAACGTGAAGTGAGATTTTTGGAGGAAAATGTGTGACTGCAGAGGACTTGGGAACAATGTTAGTAAGTACACTGGGGTTGCATCACAAAATACACCCTATTCCCTGTGTAGTGTACTACATTTGACCTATAAATCAAATTAAATGTCACATGCGCTGAATCCACAGGTGTAGACCTTACCGTGAAATGCTTACTTAGAAGCCCTTAACTCCCGAGTGGCGCAGCGGTCTAAGGCACTGCATCTCAGTGCAAGAGGCGTCACTGCAGTCCCTGGTTCGAATCCAGCTGCATCACATCCAGCCGTGATTGGGAGTCCCATAGGGCGGCGCACAATTGGCCCAGCGTTGTCTGGGTTTGGCCGGGGTAGGCCCTCATTGTAAATAAGTATTTGTTTGAATCCAGGCTGCATCACATCCAGCTGTGATTGGGAGTCCCACAGGGTGGCGCACAATTGGCCCAGCGTTTGATTAGTTTAGTTGTTCAGCAGTCTAATGGCTTGGGGGTAGAAGCTGTTAAGGAGCCTTTTGGTCCTAGACTTGGCGCTCCAGTACAGCTTGCCTTGCAGTAGCAGAGAGAGCAGTCTGACTTGGGTGACTGGAGTCTTTGACAATGGAATAGCGTGCCATTTGGGACACAGCCTGGGTTGCAGAAGAAGAAGGGCATGGGGTGAAACATTGAAGGCTCGCTAGTGGGACACTAGCTACTATGCCCTCCTTAATTATTGCGACAGTCAAGCATTTTTCATATTTTTTGGCTCTATACAAAAGTCTAAATTGAGTGAATTGGACCATTTTCCTGTCCTGCCAAGCATTCAAAATGTAACGAGTACTTTTGGGTGTCAGGGAAAATATAAATAGGAAAGTACAGATACCCCAAAAGTACTTTAAAGTATATTTACTTAAGTACTTTACACCACTGACTGTCTGTGGAGATGGGAGTTAACCAGGGATCTGGCTGGTTCTCATAACATTAGGTTTGCTCATCTAATCCGTGTGCAATGATAACCACTGTGCTCTTTCAAACACTAATAATGATTTTCAGAGTTGGAACGCACAGCCTGAGCCAGTTCTCTGACACACCAACTTTCTCACCATGATAAGGACAACAAGATCAAAGCATAGCATATGGCTCAGTGTTCAACCACTCCTAAGAGAACATGAACTGTAGATCATATCACTTGAACACTATTTTATACCCCACACAAACAGCAATCCATGGTTAGGAGCAATAGTAATAAAACACAGGGTTGCAGATGGGGTGGGAGGATGGTGGGACATTAAGAGAGAGCGTGAAGGGGTAGTGGTAAAATGTGAAGTGAGGTTTTTGGAGGAAAATGTGTGACTGCAGAGGGCTTGGGAACAATGTTAAGGTCAACTACCCCTAAATGTTTCCAAGAACCTAAAATGTAGGTCCCCGAATTTTTCCCTGTTAGGCTGCGTGGTCAGAAAAAAATCCTGTCCCTCGTCATGTGACGGGGAACTGAGGTGGCCTACCTAGAGGGTTAAAGCCAACAAAGCCGACTCCAGGAAAGTAGAACCCAGGGGCAATATGTACCCAGCACCTCTGCACCTTGGAATCCTGCAGGGTCCGCTCCAGGATGCTGGATTCCTGACTGACCCAGTCCCAGCTCCGCATGCAGCCATTCAAAAGAGGGTTCAGTCAGTCGGTGGTCGGTCGTCGGTCCGGTCGGTCGTCGGTCGTCGGTCGTCGGTCGTCGGTCGGTCGGTCGGTCGGTCGGTCGTGCGGTCGGTCGGTCGGTCGGTCGGTCGGTTCGGTCCGGTCGGTCGCTCGGTCGGTCGGTCGGTCGGTCGGTCGGTCGGTCGGTCGGGTCGGTCGGTCGGTCGGTCGGGTCGGTCCGGGGTCGTCGGTCGGTCGGTCGGTCGGTCGGTCGTCGGCGTCGTGGTCGGTCGGTCGGTCGGTCGGTCGTGGTTCGGTCGGTCGGTCGGTCGGTCGTCGGTCGGTCGCGTCGGTCGGTCGGTCGGTCGGTCGGGTCGGTCGGTCGGTCCGGTCGGTGGGTCTCGGTCGGTCGGTCGGGTCGGTCGGTCGGTCGGTCGGTCGTCGGTCGTGGCGGTCGGGTCGGTCGGGGTTCGTGTCGGTCGGTCGGTCGGTCGGTCGGTCGGTCGGTTCGTCTCGGGTCGCGTCGTGTCGTCGGTCGTGTCGGTCGGTCGTCGGTCGGTCGGTCGGTCGGTCGGTCGGTCGTCCGGTACGCGGTCGGTCGGTCGGCGGTCGGTCGGTCGGCGTCGGTCGGTCGGTCGGTCGGGTCGTCGGTCGGTCGTCGGTCGGTCGGTCCGGCGTCGGTCGGTTCGTCGGTCGGTCGGTGGTCGTCGGTCGGTCGGTCGGTCGGTCGGTCGGTCGTCGGTCGGTCGGTCGGTCGGTCTCGGGTCGTCGGTCGGTCGGTCGTCGGCGTCGGGTCGGTGTCGGTCGGTCGGTCGCTCGGTCGGTCGGTCGGTGCGGTCGGTCGTTCGGTCGTCGGTCGGTCGGTCGTCGTCGGTCGTCGGTCGGTCGGTCGGTCGTCGGTCGGTCGTCGGTCGGTCGGTCGGTCGGTCGGTCGGTCCGGTCGGTCGTCGGTCGGTCGTCGTCGGTCGGTCGGTCCGCTCGGTCGGTCGGTCGGTCGGTCGGTCGGTCGGTTCGGTGGTCGTCGCGGTCGGTCGGTCGTCGGTCGGTCGGTCGGTCGGTCGGTCGGGGTCGTCGGTCGATCGGTCGGTCGGTCGGTCGGTCGTGCGGTCGGTCGGTCGGTCGGTCGTCGGTCGGTCGGTCGGTCGTCGGTCGGTCGTCGGTCCGTTCGGTCGGTCGGTCGGTCGGTCGGTCGGTCGGTCGGTCGGTCGGTCGGTCGGTCGTCGGTCGGTCGGTCGGTCGGTCGGTCGGTCCGGTCGGTGTCGTCGGTCGGTCGGTCGGTCGGTCGGTCGGTCGGTCGGTCGGTCGTCGGTCGGTCGGTCGGTCGGTCGGTCGGTCGGTCGGTCGGTCGGTCGGTCGCGGTCGGTCGGTCGGTCGGTCCGTCGGTCGGTCGGTCGGGTCGCGACGGACGCGGACGACGGACGGACGGACGGACGGACGGACGGACGGGACGGACGTAAAGAAAAACAAGCCGCAAGTGATTGCCCTTCACTACATAGCGCTGTTCTTTCTTGTTTTTATTTTTCCATTTTAAAATAGTCTAATTCAGATTAAGAGGGACAGTGGGTTCATTCAAAGAACAGACACATGCTGTTTGTGTAGAGTATAAAATACAATGTTAAAATTATATGAACTGCAGTTCATGCTGTCTCAGGAGTGGTTGAACTCTGAGCTCTGCTTTGATCCTGTTGTTCTTATCATGGTGAGAAAGTTAGTGTGTCAGAGAACTGTCCCAGGCTGTGCAGTCCAGCTGTGAAAATCATTATTAGAGTTGACAAGAGCACAGTGGTTATCGTTACACACAGATTAGAGAAGCAAATCTCACGTTATGAGAACCAGCCAGATCCCTGGTTAACTCCCATCTCCACAGAGAGTCTTACATTCTTTCATATAGTTAGTGTCCCACTAGCAAAGCTTCAACATTCCACCCCATGCCCTTCTTCTTCTGCAACCCAGGCTGTATCCCAAATGGCACCCTATTCCATTTATGGGTAAAAAGTAGGACACTACACAGGGAATAGGGTGTAATTTGTGATGCAACCCCAGTGTACTTATTAATATAAGTAATTTTTGGGGGACTGAAACAGTTCTGTTTGTCAACAATATCATTCCAAAATACATGTTTGACTTAGAATTAGTTTCCAACGATTTTAGGTCATAGTTTTCATACTCCCATTCCATGCATCATTTTCTTCACAGGGCTTTACGTATCTGAAATATTTATTTATTTATTTTATAGATTTTCAAATATGAGAACAAAAACGGAACAACCCCAACCCCTCATTCTCTCATCCATCCATCCCTACTTTCTGCCCTCCCATCCATCCCTCTCTCCAATCCATCCTCCCTTCCGCACTCTAATCTACCCTCCCTCCAATCCACCCACCAACCAAGGCATCATACAAAGGATATACTATTAAAGTATGGGGTGGCAGGTAGCCTAGTGGTTAGAGCGTTGGACTTGTAAAGGTTGTAAGATCGAATCCCCGAGCTGACAAGGTACAAATCTGTCGTTCTGCCCCTGAACAAGGCAGTTAACCTACTGTTCCTAGGCCATCATTGAAAATATGAATTTGTTCTTAACTAACTTGACTAGTAAAATAAAGGTGTAAAAAAGTAAATGAAATAGGACAGAAACAAACAGAAAAACAGTCATAGAAACAAAAACAATGGAAGAAGTTCAATAAAAATTCTTATCAGCACAAATGGCCACTAGAACAGATATGACTGCTTACCAAACTATGAAAGACAGGCTCTCCACGTATTGTATTAATGGGGACCAGGCTAAGTCAAACTTATGTTGGGACCTTATGTTGGGACCCCCTAACCTTCCCCAGAGGCAGAGATGACATCACCTCCTTAACCCACTGCATAAAGGAGGGCGGCCCTTTGGGGTAGGTTAACTCCCATCTCATTTACATTTACCTCATTTAGCAGATGCTCTTATCCAGAGCGACTTGCAGGAGCAATTAAGGTTAAGTGCCTTGATCAAAGGCACATTGACAGATTTTCCACCTTGGCTGCTTAGGGATTTTAATCAGTGACCTTTCAATTACTAGCTCCACGCACTTAACCACCAGGCTCCCATACTGTAGCTACTGTCCCACGGCATTTCATTCTTGCCATTACTTCAATAACATCTGAAGTTTAAGTACTTGGATCAGGTGCTTTCCTTATTTTGTCACTAATGTAAAAAGCGTGACGACATTCAAAGGTCTGTAAAAGGAACACTGCATTGCTGTATGAACAAGAAAGTGCACCGGTTAGGGTGCAGAGTGATATCCATGTTATGTTTGTCTTTGTGTCTGCAGTGCTGCTGGGAAGCTCTTCAGCTGAGCCAGATGGTGCAGACTGGACTCTCTCTGTGGAGCTAGCTCTCAGAACGGTTTCAGCCAGAGGCTCTCTCTTCATCCTCGTAGACACTCAGAACGACTACATCCTCTCCTTGAAACTCAACCACCCTTCACAGGTAACACACCGGAACTATACAGCCTCACGGCCCAACTGATCTGGACCAGCTTTTTGTTACGTTATAGTCTCTATCTTCTCTCAATCCTTCACTATTACTGCTTTGGAAATGTTTATGATCTTGAAGAATGGCACAATGGCAAATCCTAACAAATGGCAAAGAGATGGCCAACACAAGCACACACACACACACACACCTGTCTCTTATACACATCTAGATGTGTATAAGAGACAGGCCTAGCCCGGCCAAACCCTAACCCGGACCACGCTGGGCCAATTGTGTGCCGCCCTATGGGACTCCCAATCATGACCGGTTGTGACACAGCCTGGATACACATACAAACTCACGCGGGTCACTCAAACACACATGCACGCACGTCCACACCCACACACACATACACACAGCAGCAGGTCACAAAGAAGTCACACACACACACACACTCCTGCCTCCATAGAGTCTGGGAACTGACTTGATTAGCCCAATGCTCACATGTTGTGATGTCATGCAAAATGCCAAGCATGAAGAGGTCAAACTCTCCGAAAGAGGCTTTGTTCAAATGATGTCAATGTCAACATGCCATACTTTAAGATGATTTAACTCCTGGAAATCCCCCCACATATATACATGAACAGATCTCTGTTGGACTTCAACACACATTCTTTGTGCTGTGTGGAACAAACCCTGACTTTTACCTTTTATGTCTTTCTAAGGCACGAACAGATGTGTTGCTGTTTCCTGTTGCAGATTGTTTTGTTGATACCGATTGTTGATCTGGCATTCGCTGTCTCTCTTTATGAAATTTGTATCCATTTGACAATGTGTTAACAATTTTTCTGGACCAACGGAGATCCTTTTAAAACCCAAACGAAGCATTACCTCCAATCCCTATCCAAACACAGCCTTATGGGGTGATATAAAGCAAAAACAATCTCTCCTGGGTAAGTTTGTATTCATCCATTGTTAGTGTTTCCTGTGCCCTAGGAACTGATGCTGCGTTTGAGGGGGACTCTATTCTAATTGCGCAGCTACCCCCAGGCCCTCTGCTCTGGTGAGAGTCAGTTCCTGCTGTTGCAGGTGAGGCCAGGCCAGCTGGTGATTGGCATGGGCGTAACCAAGGCAACCATGAAGTTGACAGATTGGGACTATGAGCTCCTGAAGAGGGTGTTGAGCCAACCAGGGAGCATGGTGTACCTGGGGGGTGGGCCAGGTGAGAATTGAGTCTCAAATGACACCCTTTTCCCTAGATAGTGTACTACTCTAGGCCAGATACTTTTCTCTTCCAATCCTATTCACACTGTCTTCCCACAACAACTGATCCTATTCCTCTTACTCTTTTACCATTCTACTCTTACACACTTAAGAAGACCGCAAAGCCGAAACGTCTGTGTACGCTATCCCTGATGCAGTGAAATTAATCAAATCAAAAATGATGTAAGCTTTATGCAGCATATTTTTAAGTGTGGACCCATCACACCTTTTTACTATTCTACTCTTCCCACACTCTCTCACCCTCAACCTTTCCTCTTATTTTCAGCTCTCTCCTTCGTTTCACCTCATTCTTCTTTTTTCATTCTTTCTCACATACCATGTCCCAGAATCATTCTCTCTATATCCTCTCCATTTATTGTCCACTACTACTGTCCTCCCACTTTGCATAATTTCAACCCACATCTCCTCTCCATTATTTTCATCTCGCTATGTTCATCTCGCTATGTTCATCACCTCACAAATCAGATCAGCTCATTTTCCACGTTTCACCCCAGAATGACCATATGCTTCCTGGTCATGTGGTGACATATAACCAATTTAAAAAAGGATGACTACAGTACGTTCAGATGTCAAAATAAATATAAAGAAAGTGCATTCCTTCCTTCCTCCTTTAAATGATGATTGCAAGTTCTGCCCTACAGTACCTGTCCGGTCATGTCTCATCAGTGATTACTTCTAGGAAGGAAAGATGCACAACTCAGTTACTTGAACAGGGCCTCTCTTTGACCTTTGACTGTGTCCAGAGGGGGAGTCCAGCTTCCACGGCTGTCTCCAGGCCAAGCTCCAGGGTGTCAACGTCGACCTTGACCTGGCAGAGGTCAAACACAGGGATGTCCGCTCTCACAGCTGCCCTGCCGCCCTCGACATCCGAGATGGGAAGTGGAGCCGCTGTTAGACAGCACTGCTTATAAGACTACATGAGACCACTTAAACCACTGTTTACTGTTTGGCCATTGTCTGTCTCTCAACGTTTTACTCTGTCCCATATGGCTATCTATGTAACGACTGTAACACATGTTACTGCAGAGTGCAGTAATATTGTATTTTCTAATAGTTGTAATTGTATTTGTATTGAAGCATCTTTGACATGTGAGGGATGTTCATTTGAAGAACAAGAGAAGGGATTGCATTTTCTTTGTGTAGATCGTTTTGTATAACTTTTTTGGCAAACTTTGGTACGTTACCAAAAAACCACAACATGGCCTCTTTCACTTTATTTGCTGCATATGTTTCTGTAATTTCCAGCAGAATTCCCCTCTGAGGTAAAGCTAAACKGTACAGCTGAATTACCATGTCCACTCTTGTTWAKTCTGTGCGAATGGCAATAAAGMATTTGCTGCTTTTTATAGCTATTTGASTAGCATTGCATTTTTTACAGACGTGCTCAAATTGGTTGGTACCCTTACAGCTCATTGAAATGATGCTTAATTCCTCCTGAAAAGTGATGAATTTAAAAGCTATTTTATCATGTATACTTGCATGCTGTTGGTATGTCATAGAATAAAGCAAAGAAGCTGTGAAAAGAGATTAATTAATGCTTATTCCACAAAGACATTCTAAAATGGCCTGGACACATTTGTTGGTACCCCTTAGAAAATATARYAAATCACTGGAGTATAGTGATATTTCAAACGAATTAGTTTAATATAATTAGTATCACACACGTCTCCAATCTTGTAATCAGTCATTCAGCCTATTTAAATGGAGTAAAGTCGTCACTATGCTGTTTGGTATCATTGYGTGCACCACACTGAACATGAGCCAGAGAAAGCAAAGGAGAGATTTGTCTGAGGAGATCAGAAAGAAAATAATAGACAAGCATGGTAATGGTAAAGGCTACAAGACCATCTCCAAGCAGCTTGATGTTCCTGTGACAACAGTTGCAAATATTATTAACARGTTTAAGGTCCATGGAACTGCAGCCAACCTCCCTGGGCGCGGCCGCAAGAGGAACATCGACCCCAGATTGAACAGAAGGATAGTGCGAATGGTAGAAAAATAACCAAGGATAGCTGCCAAAGAGATCCAAGGTGAAGGTACGTCAGTTTCTGATCGCACCATTCGTCGCTTTTTGAGTGAAAGTGGAAGAAGACCCAGGAGGACTCCACTTTTGAAAGAAAAACAAAGCCACTTTTGAAAGAAAACAAAGCCAGACAGGAATTTGCTAAAATGCATATTGACAAGCCACAATCCTTCTGGGAGAATGTCCTTTGGACAGATGAGTCAAAACTGGAGTTTTTTGGCAAGTCACATCCAGCTCTATGTTCACAGATGAAAAAATGAAGCTTTCAAAGAAAAGAACACCATACAYACAGTGAAACATCGGTTAGGTTTTGGGGTTGCTTTGCTGCGCCTGGCACAGGGTGCCTTGAACCTGTGCAGGGCACAATAAAATCTCCAGAATGCCTTGATAGTCTTGAGAGAAACGTACTGCCCAGTGTCAGAAAGCTCTGTCTCAGTCGTAGGTCAATGGTCCTCCAACAGGATAATGTCCCAAAACGCACAGCTAAAAGCACCCAAGAATGGATGAGAACAAAACATTTGACTATTCTGAAGTGGCCTTCTGTGAGTCCTGATATGAATCCTATCAAACATCTATGGAAAGAGCTGAAACTTGCAGTCTGGAGAAGGCACCCATCAAACCTGAGACAGCTGGAGCAGTTTGCTCAGGAAGAGTGGGCCAAACTATCTGTTAACAGGCAGAAGTCTCATTGAGAGCTACAGAAAACATTTGATTGCAATGATTGCCTCTAAAGGTTGTTCAACAAAATATTAGGGTAAGGGTCCCATTTTTGTCCGTGCCATTTTCATATGTTTTATTATGTACAATATTATGTTGAGTAAAAAATTAAAAGCAAAGTCTGATCTATTAAATATGGAATAAACAATGGTGGACCACTGTGTTATTATTTGACCCTGCTGGTCATCTATGAACATTTGAACATCTTGGCCATGTTCTGTTATAATCTCCACCCGGCACAGCCAGAAGAGGACTGGCCTGGTTCCTCTCTAGGTTTCTTCCTAGGTTCTGGCCTTTCTAGGGAGTTTTTCCTAGCCACCGTGCTTCTACTCCTGCATTGCTTGCTGTTTGGGGTTTTAGGCTGGGTTTCTGTACAGCACTTTGAGATCAGCTGATGTAAGAAGGGCTTTATAAATACATTTGATTTGGATGCCAATTACTTTTGTCAGTTAAGTTATTTCAGAGAATTGTGCATTCTTGTTTTTTTGTGGAGGGGTACCAATACATTTGAGCACGTCTGTATATGTTGTAATTTCCCCCAAAGCTGTCCAGATGGTCAAAAAACATTGTATTCTTTCTCACACTAAGTTCCTGAACCATTTCTTAATGTACTGTACGGATGAGATGCGAGTTTTCGGTGTATTACCTTATACTGCCTATGAAACTAACTAAAGCAAGACAGAAGCGCCTGGGACAGAACAGTTACTCTATATTCTTCATTGACATGAGAGTGACATGAACACCAAAACACAAGGCGCTCATCTTTTAACCAGACAGAAGCTCTCACATCCAGTTGCAGACTTGGATTCAAATTGAAATCATTTCAAATGCTTTAGCTGAGCTTGATTGAGCTTGCCTGGCGCAATGGAACCAATAGAATAGTCGCGAAGGTGCAAAACCTGCCCACCTGGCACTCCAGACAGGCTAAATCAAACATGCAAAGTATTTGAAAGTAGTATTTGTATTTGTATTTGAACCAAGGTTTTCACAGTTGCCTGAGAAAGGGAGGAGTCTAAACCAATGTTCTTGTGGTTTATTTTTGTACTGTGAAATTCTTTGAGCCCTGGTGAGGAAAGAGTTTTTTTTGTTAACTCTGCTATTTTATTTGGAAAGAAAAACCCCAGATAATTACTCCATCCATCTTCTGTCTTGTACATTTCCACAATTGTTTCATGTGGAATTGTGCAAGCAAATTACATTTGGATTTTGGGTTTATTGGTTTTTAGCCCTCACGAGTGGAAAGATGAATCTGTCTTTGCTCCTTAAAATAAAAGGTGTGTGTGTGTGWGTGAGTATGTCTGTCAATTGGAGGGGACATCTTGGGGAATTGTCTCAGCTCTGTACCTTGTGTTTCTGTAACCAGGGGAAGCACATTGCAAACAACAGGTCTAAAGGAGGAAGAAAAAACACACAGAAGTTTCAGTTTGTGAGGTATGCATTGTCTGGCTACAGGCTTGATACTTCCAGACACATCCCCCTCTATGCCTATTGGGCTCAAAGAAAGAACAAAGTTCTTATTACTTAATGAGTTTTGGGCCCTAATGAAATAAAGGTAAACAATGTTACGGCAATGAAGAGGCCAGGCAGGCAACATCAAGCAGCATCTCTAATGAATATGAGTGTCAGTGGGCATCACGGCTGAACCTAGAACAGAATGGCTGTCGGTGCATTAGTTAATTTAATCAGAAAAAAAAACTTAACTAACATGACTTGTTATTACTTTATTAGCAGATACAGTTGAGTTTAAGATGTAGTATAAAAAGTAAATTTATTTTGTCAAACCATACATTTCACAAAAGGTCTTAAATAATTAGCCGTTTCACTCGTTTGTAGAATGCACATCATAAGACCAGAAAAATGGACAAATAATTTGAAATAGCTCAACATATTTACATTTCATATACAGACATTTTACACCATACCCAACAACTATTCTAAATTAAACTCCAAAATACGGATCCCCCTGGATGTCTTGTGACTGTCATGTGACAAGTTGGCAACGGAACGCTGGAATAGGGAGGTTCATTCAGACAGAAAAGCTCTGTGGTTTGTAGGGCAGCAGGTTATAGAGCGGGGCGAAGGGAGGGGGGTTGGGGTCCGGACGGAGGGGTACTGATGGATCACTCTGGGGGAACTCCTTCCCCACCGCTGGGGCAAAGTATAAGGAGGCTCTCTGAAAGACAGAACAGAAAACACAAGCTTAGTTGGATTCAGCTCAACAGTATTGTTCCATTTGCTAATTTGTTCCATTTATAACTACACTCTACTTCTAGGTAAAGAATAGTTACAAAAATATTTAGAATTGAAAACCATGACCAGTTTGAGTGGATAAGCAAATAAATGTAATAGATGCCAAAKAAATAGATGCCTATACAAACAAATCTTAATTTGAGGGAAAAACAATATTGTTCTATTTGTAACTACACTAAACTTGGAAATAATTACAAACAGCAGGCTTTGAACATCACCGCTTTGAGTGGATAATGGATAAGAAAAGAAAAAAGTTTAAAAGATTCCAAATAAAAAAAGTGATTCCAAATGGAGGTAGGCCAAATGTTTCTCAGACAAGTTCTTGTTTTCTGGGGGTTTATTGGTTGTTGGATGCATGAACCTGGCATGATCTACTAGGGCTACTTGGTGCTTTCTGTCTTTCAAGCAGATTAGTAGTTGCAAAGCTGGGTTTTAATACAGAGGTTAAGGTAGACGGTGGGCAGAGGAGGAGAGAGCAGCAGGGCAATATGGGATGGTAGAGGGAGCTGAGTCCTCCCAGAACATCTGTGAGTTTCCATCCAATGTACAGTATCTCACCCCTTTCTCTCCCCTGGGGTTTTACAAGACCAATTACCAGTAATAGGACTACTTGAGCTCAAGACCGAAACAGAGGTTGCTGTTGAAATATAGTGCATTCGGAAAGTATTCAGACCCCTTCACTTTTTCCACATTTTGTTACGTTACAGCCTTATTCTAAAATGGATCAAATAAAATAAAAAGGGCTTGTAAGTAAGCATTTCAGTATAAGGTGAAATACACCTGTTGTATTCGGYGCATGTGACAAATACAATTTGATATGCAGAGAAGAATGGGAGAAACTCCCCAAATACACCTGTGCCAATCTTGTAGCGTGATACCAAAGAAGACTCGAGGCTGTAATCACTGCCAAAGGTGCTTCAACAAAGTACTGATTAAAGGGTCTGGCGTGGAGATATTTGAGGTGTGTCCTTAAAACGTGCGCCAATGTGCCAATTTCAAGCAGCGCTACTGGTGATACTCAAGACTCACCAATAGCTGGTCTTAGCGGTAATGCAATTGGTTAAGTCAACAGACATTCCCGTTTTTTCTTTATATTGGACATTAAAAAAAAWTCTGAATGGCCAGTGAGTGGCCAAGCCTCAACACACCCACAACTTGTTWATTTACCAAAACTTGCGCCACTGTTATCTACTGCGCCCATAATTCTGATTGTGAAAATAAAATAATTAAATCGGAAACACCCCCAAACTTATAATGCTATTGCCAGATTTACCATTGCATTAGATGTATTAAAATAGAGCCCTGTATCTCCAAAAAGGAAACTTTTCATAAACTGATTTGTTAAATATATTTTCAGATCTATTACCATATAGTCACGGATATTCACAAGGTGTTTGGAGTGACTTTGATTGGTCTTAAAGTCATTAAACTTTCACTGCACATTTTTGTTTCTGTTTTTTTTTACACACATTGAAAGTAGTCATTCGCTTGACTGCTTTCAATGTGTGTTAAAAAACAACATAACAAATCTAAAAGGTTACAAGGAGATACAATGTTTATCCAGGAAGGCAATGATTTATTTCTACAAACTCCGCTTCAGTCTTGGGCTTAATTGATCTAGTAAAATCATAGCAGAGAAATGGGTCAGATTCATTATATGGAAACAGCAAATGTGGGTCATGAGCCTGATCTGTGTGGGTAGGCAAGCAGGGTTAGGGTTAGGGTTAGGGATAGGGACACACTTATTACAGTAACTTCAACACTGAAGATTCAGTGGAAGCAGCAATTTTATCGTTGTGTTTTGCAATAAATAGGTTTATCATGCATTTCATGTGGATGTAGTTTTTTTACGTATTCAATATCTGTGAGAGATGTTTGCTTTGACACTTACCCAGTGGGTTTTGCTCTTATCTGTTCCAATATTAACAGGAGTGGAGGGTGTGAGCAAACAGAATTACGAGTGTGTGTGTGTGTGTGTGTGTGTGTGTATGTGACTGACCGGGTAGAGGTGTTGGTGTCCTTTGTTGGTGTTGTCCATCAGCAGGGGGGCAGTGGGGGAGCAGCGAAATCCCCCCTCGGAGAAATGCGATGACGACAGGGTCACTGAGCTGCTCCTCTGTCAAACACATACACAAAGAGAGACACACACAAACACATTTTGGAATGTTGTGAAATGTGTTGTGATCCTCTTGTGTGTATTCTGAAATACACACACAAACACACATTAAGGGTTGTGCTGGATATCTGAAATGATGTTGTTACCTGGTCTGGCATCAGCAGTCTGCCACATGGATGAACCCCGATCCCCCCCCCCCCCCACCACCAACACAAACGCACAAACAAACGCTTGTTCACGCACACACACCCTGACACGCTGCTCATCAACCAGAAGTGGTGGGGAGAGAGAATTATAGCAATGCCGTGTTATTTGGATAAGACAGGAAGGGTTGGGGGATCCTGGGGTGGAAGGGAAGAGCTCAGATTTCCAAGAAACAATTATGTCTGACGTTGATGTGTGTCTTCCTGGGCTATGCCCTGCTGTGTCTCCCAGCTCTATCGTGCCGCAACACAGAACATAAGCTCCTTCTTCTAATTCAATCAGGGCCGGTTAGCTGTTCTGGTTCTGCTGGGGACATTTAACATAGGATGATCGCCAGAGAGATATCTTTCTTTCYTCTTAAGTGAATCGTGACATTTCTAATCTGGATTGCCGGGAAACTAAAAGACMCACTTTTGTATTCGATTTGATCATCAGAAACGTATGAATATGTCTTTCCCAACCCCCATCCACTCCTTCAAAGCTTTGCTCAGATATGRTAGCAGACAGACCTGGGTTCAAAAACGATTTTAAATAATTGTAAATACTTGWTCTGTGCTTGATTGAGCTTGCCTGGCTTAATGGACCGATAAAATAGTTCCAAAACTGTAAACCCTGCACATCTGGCACTCCAGKCAGGCTAAAACCAACACTGACAGTATTTGGGCGATTTCATAGCAGAAGAACAATGATAGCAGAAGGTCTTGTAAAGTTTAACGGCTTCCCGGCCCACACCCCTACCGGCTCACACTGTTCCATCTTGACACCATATGTCCATAGGAGTCATCCTGATACATCATCTGGGAGATKGTCTGTAATTTGATACCTCTGCTACTCTCCACAACTCCTATCTCTTGCTGTGTTCGTCCTCAACAAAGGCTTCACCTCCACTCCTCTGGAACACGGTACACCTTGTATGGACTCACTGTACTCTACTGTATCAACACCAGTCTCATCAATAGCACTATAGGTGCAATCAAGCAACAGTTATGCAATTCGCCTCCACTCACTTAAAGGAACCCATACTCTAGATCCTTCATCGCTCGGGTCAAAAGTTGTGMACTATAATAGGGAATAGGGCTTCAAACACATATAGTGCACTTAAAGTGAGTTGTGTTTTCAGATCTCAGAGGTCTTATATTGGGATAAGTCCATGTCCCAGGTCATCTGTTCTGTAGATTCATCTTGATCAAATGGAAAAGATAAGCACTCTGGGCTCCCGAGTGGCGCAGCAGTCTAAKGCACTGCATCTCAGTGCTAGAGGMATCACTACAGACCATGGTTMGATTCCAGGCTGTATCACAACCGGCCGTGATTKGGAGTCCCATAGGACAGCACACAATTGGCCCARCGTCGTCCGGGTTAAGCCGTCATTGGAAATARGAATTTATTCTAACTGACTTGCCTAGTTAAATAAAGGTTAAATAAGATAAAAAATAAATAAATGTAACTTCCAGATTTGTTGTGCTTATGTTTTCCATTCATTTGAGGTTGAGGAGGCACATAGCTGGATCTACACAACCTGAAAACATCTGAGAAACTTTGAATTTGGAGTGTAATTTCCCTAAAATGTCCCTATAATGAATAACAGTATACCCTTGATTCAATCCGTAGAGCTGAAGACCTGCGCTGCAGTGCGATAGAAAATGAAAGGCAATGTTCCCGCGTTCGGAGAGACTGCATTTATGGTAAACGCTTAATACAGTATGTCGGCTCAATCGRAAATTACCTTGAAATTTCAATCRCGCTACAGCTCAGACCTTCAGCGCTACGAATTGAATCAAGTCCAATATTAACCTGTGAGCCCGAGGAATGTACCTATATAAATAACACGCCAAAGTATTTCAGAACCATGGACAGCTACAGTTAGCCAGTGCAGGAGAAAGGCGCTGATGGTTCAGCACCACGGCAGTGGAGAGCTCCACTACAGGTGGGCCGTGTCCCGCACCCAACACCGCTCATTACGAGCTGTTRCCACACACCTGTGGGCTACTGAGAAGAATGTTTGGAATGGGCAGGAGCAGGCCTGCAGGGCAAGAGAATGCCACCTRATTTGGATTATTTTTCCCAATCCCCTTTCCCCAGGTTTAATACAATATGGAATAAAACCTGGATATGATTTAACTGCAAGTACTGATTAAGACTCCTGATTGTACACCACAAACCTTTAAGCATTGCAAAAGTACAGTAGCGTGTAATTTTAGCCACAGCCTCGCTCTCACCTGGTCCTTGATGCTTCCCAGCACAGCGGTGGTCAGGATACCCAGGAAGAAGGCCACCAGGTTGAGGCTGGTCAGCACCCAGATCAACACGTACAGGGACAGCACGTCTCCGCAGCTCCGCACACCCACAAACTCATAGTAGTTGTTCATGTAGCCCCCACTACAAGACAGGACAACAGAACGTCACTAACAACAAATCCTATAACAATATTATTATATTTATGCTATTAATATGCCATTCATAGAATAACATGATGCTACTTTATAAAGCTATACTATTAGTATGAAATGATTTGGGCAGGACCAGGAGTTCTCGCCATTGTTTTATTGAACCTTTATTTTGACAGGGAAGTCATACTGAGACTAGGGTCTCTTTTTCAGGTACAATATACAAAATTACAAAACATATTAAGAAAAAGACACATTTATCAACATAGAGGTCTCTGGTCATTACTCTGAACGGACCAAGTGAGATCAGGGGCCTCGTTTATAAAAATGTTCTTAGATTTATACTCAAAGTTAGTCGTAAGATCATTTCCGACAGTATGCTTACGTTGGATTCATAAAACATACTGAGCATAAAAAAACGTGCTTACGTGCAGCTTCTAAGAAGCCCATTTGTAACTTACGCACCTGTGATCTATACATTTCAAATTAACTTAGAATTGACGGCACCTGAACGTGCCTTACAATCAGCGATTTTCCCCTTATAGAATGCTAGCACAAAAGAGGGTTTAGTCAGGAATAGCCATGGACCAAAAGAGAAAAGCTAACTTTTTGGAAGTCGAGATCACGGCGATGGTATAGGAGATTGAAGACAGGCAACACGTATTATTCGGTGGACTAAATAGTGAGTTGACAAACAAAGCCAAACAGGTAGCTTGGGAGTGTGACGCCGCTGCAGTGAACGAGGTGGGGCAGCAAGACAGAACTGTGGCTGATGTGAAAAAGAAATGGTCTGACCTTAAACTGCAAGGGATAAAAAGAATAGCCCTACATAACCAGCAGGAAAATCACTTACGTCAAGTCTAGACTTTGCATAGAGATAAGATCATTTCCACGTCAAAGTGAGGTTTTATAAATAACTACTTATATGTGGTTTTCTGCATAAGTCATACTTAAGATCAAAATTGATTGTAA
Source organism: Salvelinus sp. IW2-2015 (assembly GCF_002910315.2). NCBI lineage: Eukaryota > Metazoa > Chordata > Actinopteri > Salmoniformes > Salmonidae > Salvelinus > Salvelinus sp. IW2-2015. The sequence continues at coordinate 16,638,391 of NC_036862.1, read as the reverse complement.
GTCCGTTTTATAAATGAGGCCCCAGAGCATCTCATTTCAGAGAGCTCTGTAAGTTGTTCCACATAAAGGGCACAACAAAAACTAAAATCAGCTTTACCCAACTCTGTGGAGACCGAAAGGGCCTCCAGTGTTATTCAAGCCTGAGACCGAGTTTGGTAATTTGTAAGTCTAAATTGAATTAATTATGATAGATACATAAGAAGTTTCTGCATGAGTGCTTTGTAGATAAACACATGAAAATGTTGCTCTCTCCTTACATACAAAGAGGCCCAACTAGTGCTGTTACTGTGACATATTACCGCCACACTGGCGTTCACGAGTCATGACGGCAGTCAAATTCCATGTGACCGTTTAGTCACGGTAATTAGGCTTCTCCAAGCTCTGATGCTGCTGATGGTCATTAGTGGCCTACCAAACTTGCTAACTGCTACCAAACTTGCTAACTGGACTCTATTGTCCCTCTAATCACTMTGACWTCAATGCAAATGTAATTGAAAATCTAATCACACTTCAYGAGAGCCCATGAGCTCATGTTGCGCAACATTTCTACAGGCTATGCARTTGCGTGAGAAAACAGAGTGATGGCCTCTATTAAAAAGAGGTGGATCCCATGAGCTTTCTATAGGCTTACTATATTTATTTCTCAACTTCCTAATATTAAACAAATTGCTTCTCTTTACAACAGGGGTATAGYCTACCTGGTTGGAATGAAAATGAACCACGGGAAAAGCGTCCTCCATTCGCTATTTAAGTGCATATATGATATGTATTTTTGCCTCTGCCCCTGTTTCGAGACAGGTGCATAGTAATGGCCATTCTAAATCAAAACAAATTTCACACATATATTATTTAGGATATGTAAAGACAAGATTAAATCAAGATCAGTCTTGATTAGCCTATCACTTGTGAATGATGCCCAGCTAGTGTGCAGTAAGGCAAGAAACAACGCAGGCCTTTTTTTAGCAATTTTTTCAAATCACACCTCGCACACCTCATGTAGTCTAGCCCATAGGCCTATATGTTTTTATAAGGTTTGTATCGCAGCTAAAGTGGCCAAATAACTTCTTAACATTAAGCACATTAATCAGGTTTACAACGGGTGTAGAGCCTAACTGGCATACATAAGCAGCGCGTGAGTTTCAAGTTTGGGGAAGTTCATCTTCACCATAAAAATGCACCTTTGCATAGTCACATTTGCAGTCACTTTTGAAAATGGTGTTTTCCCACTAATTGATTGCATTTTGGAACATTGGCGCTTATAGCCTACTGCCATGTGCATATTGCTGCGCTAATAATGTGAAGGAATAGACTAATAGTTTATCAACATTTTAAGCTAAACGTTCTGATCTGTTGCGTCAGACACATTGCTCACATTTTTTTTTAATGCTAGTGGTTGTATTAATTTGGGATCTATCGCATCCCACAACTGTCCCAGACTATGTTTGGAATATTTATTTATTGTACAGAATAGGTAAACGTTTGCACTATTGGGATAGTAGATCTCCTGACATGTCAATGATGTGTCGTGAAACAGTGTTGTTTGATGAAGGCATTGTCTGTATAGTTTTTTTGTCCTTTTCCCCCAGCATTGGCCCAGCCATATCCGTGGCATCAGGAAGAATTAAGTCCTCCACAATAGTACGGGGCTTGCCTGTCCTAGCCACTCTGTAGCTCACCATATTAGACACTTCTAGCACATTCTTATTAATAATATTGGTTACTTTTATACATGTTTTACTACTCGAAAGTCGTCTTAATTCTTGCTCCAAAAACTCCCGTGGCTTATTTTTCAAATTGGCATGTTTTGTTTCTAAATGTCTGCGCAAGAGTGAAGGTATTATCAGCAACCATCACTCCTGTGTTCCAATGCCACGCTGTGTTAGCTAATCCAAGTTTATAATTTTAAAAGGCTAATTGATCATTAGAAAACCCTTTTGCAATTATGTTAGCACAGCTGAAAACTGTTGTTCTGATTAAAGAAGCAAAAAAACTGGCTTTCATTAGACTAGTTGAGTATCTGGAGCATCAGCATTTGTGGGTTTGACTACAGGCTCAAAATGGACAGAAACAAAGAGCTTTCTTCTGAAACTTGTCAGTCTATTCTTGTTCTGGGAAATGAAGGCTATTCCATGTGAGAAACTGCCAAGAAACTGAAGATCTCTTACAACGCTGTGCACTACTCCCTTCACAGAAACTGTGCAAACTGTCTCTAACCAGAATAGAAAGAGGAGTGGGAGGCCCCGGTGCACAACTGAGCAAGAGGACAAGTACATTAGAGTGTCTAGTTTGGGAAACAGACGCCTCACAAGTCCTCAACTGGCAGCTTCATTAAATAGTACCCGCAAAACACCAGTCTCAACGTCAACAGTGATTAGGCGACTCCGGGATGCTGGCCTGCTGGGGACAATAAAAGGCCACTCTTAAATGTGCAGTTTTGTCACACAACACAATGCCACAGATGTCTACATTTTGAGGGAGCGTGCAATTGGTATGCTGACTGCAGGAATGTCCACGGCAGAGAGTACGGCAGAGAGAAAGCAGAGGACTTTCTCACTGTATGGATCCTGCCTGCACATACACTATACGAGCCGGAGATTACCAACTTGGTGCTGTAGAAGCAAGCAGTAAATTGCAGAGCAGTGAGCTAAAACACCGGTCAACAAGTTAAAGAAAGACAKGTAGTAGGAGCATTCGCTTACCAACGCGCGGCGTGGTGTGAATGAGCGTGGAGTGAAGGAGCANGTAGTAGGAGCATTCGCTTACCAACGCGCGGCGTGGTGTGAATGAGCGTGGAGTGAAGGAGCAGCGAATGATGGCTCATGAGGGCAGTGGGAAGTGAGATGAGTTGGTCTGTACACCATTTGACCTGGCTAGGAAACCCTCAGCGCTAGTTTGAGCCTACTTCAGCTTAAATAGGGCACAATCACTCCATACCTTATCATCGTGATAGCTAATGTGTGAAGAGCATTCTGGCACAAAATGCCTTCCAAGCATCACACAGGTGGGTGGGTTCTACACATTGCTGATGTGAGGGGTGAGTTACCACATATACTGTATATAAAGTTATTTTTGTTMGATTATTAAAGTTAGTTAGATTATTACCGGTTGGATCTGCGGCTTATCAGACTTGCTTTCAATGAGAAATCTGTTGGGTCATACACAAAGCTACATGATGGATCTTTAATGTATGTGCATCTTTGACTCACTTGGCACAGTCATAAAGGTCGCAGCAGTAGCAGGTCCCACTGCGTACCTTCATAGTACATGACTCCGTGAGACCCTGGCACGGCACCTGCAAGAGGAGGCATACACTCTAATCAACAGTATTGAGTGACAGGTACAGTRCAAGCAGAGATTAGTCAAAGGTGATAGACCCCTCCCTTAAAATGTATTTTCCCCCTGCCAGACAGTAWGTACTACACATATTTTCAGAATTGGACAGGATAGCTAACACAGTAAGTCATACTGCTATGCGTGCAGTTGTACTTACAGAGGCATAGTAATTCTCATAGATGWAGCTGTTTCCACTTGTGTAAAACTGGCATCTCCCTGCTTTCAGAGGACGGACATCCTGGTGTGGGACAGACAGAGAGACATGATATCGTAATGCATGAGAGAATCGAATAGACTGCAGTTGTATGGTTTAAACACAGCTGCAATGACTCCATCCAATTCCAGCACATCCCTTTTGAATAGCATTTGCCAATTAGACTCCATATCGTTCTGGCATTGTAAAGTTCTCCTATAAAACAGATGATGGATGTAAAATATATATACACTAAGTGTACTAAACATTAGGAACACCTGCTCTTTCCATAACACAGACTGACCAGGTGAATCCGGATGAAAGTTATGACCTCTTATTGATGTCACCTGTTAAATCCACTTCAATCAGTGTAGATGAAGGGGAGGAGGCAGGTTAAAGAAGAATTTGTAAGCCTTGAGACAATTGAGACATAGATTGWGTTCCATTCAGAGAGGGAATGGGCAAGACAAAAGATTTAAGTGCATTTGAACGGGGTATGGAGGTAGGTTCCAGGCGCACCGGTTTGAGTCTGTCAAAAACTGCAACGCTGCTGGGTTTTTCCACTCTTAACAGTTTCCCATGTGTATCACGACCCAAAGGACATCCAGTAATACAACTATGGGAAGCATTGGAGTCAACATGGGCCAGCATCCCTGTGGAAAGCTTTTGACACCCTGTAGAGTCCATGCCCTGACAAATTGAGGCTGCTCTGAGGGTAAACGGGAGTGTAACTCAATATTAGGAAGGTGTTCCTAATGTTTTGAACACTCAGTGTATACAGTGGTGTAAAGTACTTAAGTAAAAAATACTTTAAAGTACTACTTAAGTAGTTTTTGGGGGGTATCTGTACTTTACTATTTATATTTTTGACAACTTTGACTTTTACTTCACTACATTCCTAAAGAAAATAATGTACTTTTTACTCCATACGTTTTCCCCGACAGCCAAAAGTACTCGTTACATTTTGAAGGCTTAGCAGGACAGGAAAATGGTCCAATTCACACACTTATCAGGACAACACATGGTCATCCCTACTGCCTCTGATCTGGACTCACTAAGCACAAATGCATCTTTTGTCAATTATGTCTGAGTGTTGGAGTGTGCCCCTGGCTATCCATACATTTTAAAAACAAGAAAATGGTACCGTCTGCTTGGATTAATATAAAGAATTTCAAATAATTTATACTTTTACTTTTAATACTTAATTCTTATGGCTGAGATCCCGTTAACGGGATCGACTTGACAACAGCCAGTGAAAGTGCTCATAATTAAAATTCCTCAAACATACAAGTATTTTACACCATTTTAAAAAGAAACTTGTTGTTAATCCCACCACAGTGTCCGATTTTTWRAAAACACAGCCATTTTTCCAGCCAAAGAGAGGAGTCACAAAAAGCAGAAATAGAGATCAAATTAATCACTAACTTTTGATGATCTTCATCAGATGACACTCATAGGACTTCATGTTACACAATACATGTATGTTTTGTTCGATAAAGTTCATATTTATATCCAAAAATCTTAGTTTACATTGGCGCGTTATGTTCAGTAATGTTTTGCCTCCAAAACATCCGGTGATTTTGCAGAGAGCCACATCAATTTACAGAAATACTCATAATAAACATTGATTAAAGATACAAGTGTTTTACATGGAACTTTAGATAAACTTCGTCCTTAATGCAACCGCTGTGGCAGATTTCAAAAAAACTTTCGGAAAAAGCACACCATCAATAATCTGAGTACGGTGCTCAGACAAAACAAGCCATACAGGTACCGCCATGTTGTGGAGTCCCAGAAGTCAGAAATAGCATTATAATATTCACTTACCTTTGATGATCTTCATCAGAATGCACTCCAGAAATCCCAGTTCCACAATAAATGTTTGTTTTGTTCGAATAAAGTCCATAATTTATGTTCAAATACCTCATTTTTGTTGCGGCGTTTAGTTCAAAATCCACAAATTCATGACGCGCAGGCCAGACAAAAGTCAAACAATTCCATTACAGTTCGTAGAACCATGTCAAACGATGTAAAGAATCAATTTTAGGATGTTTTTAACATAAATCTTCAATTAATGTTCAACCGGAAGAATTCCCTTTGTCTGTGAAATGCAATGGAACGCAGCTAACTCTCACGGGGGGCGCCTGAGTGAGCTCGTGGCACTCTGCCAGACCCCTGACTCAATCAGCTCTTATTACCTCATCCTTCACAGTAGAAGCATCAAACAAGGTTTAAAGACTGTTGACATCTAGTGGAAGCCTCCTTAGGAAGTGCAATATGACCCCATAGACAATGTATCTTGGATAGGCAACCTACAAACCTTCAGATTTCCCACTTCCTGGTTGGATTTTTTCTCAGGTTTTTGCCTGCCATATGAAGTTATTTTTTATCCTCACAGACATCATCAAACAGTTTTAGAACTTCAGGGTGTTTCTATCCTAAATCTACTAATAATTGCATATCTTAGCTTCTGGGCCTGAGTAGCAGGCAGTTTACTCTGGGCACCTTATTCATCCAAGCACTCAATACTGCCCCCCAGCCATAAGAAGTTAAGTATATTTTAGCAATTACATTTACTTTTGATACTAAGTATATTAGAACCAAATACTTTTAGACTTTATTGAAGTAGCATTTTACCAGGTGACTTTCACTTTTACTTGAGTAACTTTCTATTAAGGCATCCATAATTTTACTAAATATGACAATTGGTACTTTTTTTACCACTGAGTATATACTGGAACCAGAAGATGGATGAAAATATATAAAACAGTATATGTTATGATTTTGCAGGTTTTGCTAAGACGAATTGGTAAACAGATAGTAGTTATGTACTACGCTGTTCAACACATACTTTAGATAAGTATATCAACTAGTTGGACACTACGTTGGAACTAGTCAAGTCAACTCTGTTATTGACATTTGTAAGTACCGAATGCATACAGATGAAGGTTGTTCACTTGATCACCCAGTTGCAGGAGAACCTTCCTGAAAGCAGTAAATGTAAAAMTTGTAGTGCAATTWCCACTTTTACATTTCAGACTTAATTTTYTCTTATGAAAAATGTATCAACCCCCACAACAATGTTGATTAATTCTAATCCACATAATAATTTAAATTTCCTTTTGCGGCAGGATTACCTTCCTGCTGGAGCAAATGTGCTCAAATTAAGATTCTGCATCTGTACAGTGCATTGTAATGTTTCTGTGACAAAAGSTAGCATATTATGTTACGTCTAGTCTATGAAACCAGGCTGCTATACCCAAAGACTTACTTCTGTCTGCTTTGGCTATATTCATTCTTGCTCACAGTTTAGAGAAAAACAGAAGAAATGCAGAATTTACATAATTAAACATTGCATAGAAAAAAACATTAGAAAACCCTCACTTAGACACATAAAACATGGCATATTGACAAACCTTGTTCATTTGAAGGTGTTATTGGTGCTTTGAATTTTACAATTCAATCTCTGTTTCTTTAAATGTTTTAATAGGGTTTTGATAGAGGCAAACATTCCTAGCTGAAGCTTTGGGATTAATGGTCTAATAAAATAACTTGCTTGCTGGGTTTCCCAGCCCTCCTTCAACTACATACTAACACAGACACAGATGCCCTGTACAATCAGACAGGCATGCAGACAGACAGACAGACATACATACGTAGGCACAATTCTGGACCATGGGTCATTTGCATCTTGGCATTTCCCTCGAAATGTACACATTAATATTATATTGCAATGTCATTGTGTAGCCATGTATTGATCCACTTTGAAATGTAAATGTGTTTAAAGTTTATTGCAAGTATTGAAGCTATATTGTGCTATGGATGGCAAACGGAGCATTCGATCTTGTGTGAAATTTTCGGTTGGGTTAACACATTGAAATGGGAGAGGACGCTCTCTCATGACCACACTCATCCACAGGGAGTGAGACTCAATCCAAACTGCTTTCAACATTACAGACAGGGTGGGTCAATCTCCATCCACACACGATGGAACACTCATGCATGAACACTAATATTACAGCTATTCTCACAAACACTCTCATGCACGACATCAAGATCAGAGACTGGGGGAAGAGAAACTGAGATCAAGCCTGCTACTGACTGAATAAATGAGAAATAAATGAGTTTTTCCCTCCTAAGATTGCTATTTTCACTCTGAATGTCACGCCCTGACCTTAGAGATCCTTTWTATGTCTCTATTTTGGTTAGTCAGGGCGTGAGTTGGGGTGGGCATTCTATGTTTTTGTTCTATGTTGTCTATTTCTATGTGTTTGGCCGGGTGTGGTTCTCAATCAGTGGCAGCTGTCTACCGTTGTCTCCGATTGAGAACCATACTTAGGTAGCCTTTTCCCAAACACTACCCTGTGTTTGGTGGGTAGTTTTCTGTTTTTGTGTCTGCACCAGACAGAACTGTTTCKCTTTCGTTCTCCTGTTTGTTGTTTTTGTTCAATTTGTTTTTTGGATTAAATTATGAACACTTTAAACGCTGCACCTTGGTCCACTCTTCCTTCAGCGCACGAGAATCGTTACACTGAATGAGAAATAAATTAGCTTTAGGTAAGATTTTCATTTACGGTGTGATCTGTTGAGTTGAAAGACACACGTGGAGCAGCAACGTTACTCACCATGTTGAAAACGATGAAGACGCCATCCACCACCAGACACAGGAAGGAGGCAATGATCCCGAAGCTGAGGAAAATAATGGCCGCCACAAGCTGGAGAGAAAGGGAATAAGACATTATTAGAAAAGATAGAAACATACATACATGACTGAGCACATGCTAGTAGGACTAATGTTCAACAACAAAACTAGGAAGACAGTACACTGTATATATCCTCCCAAGTGGGTTGTAGCAATCCCACTGGGCACCAACATCAAGGCATCGTCTATTCCACGTTGGTTCAAGGTAATTTACATGAAATGACGTGGAAACAACGTTGATTCAACCAGTGTGTGCCCAGTGGGATTTTTAAAGCTTTCAATTTTATCAGGGGTCTGTCTGATGAAGACAGAAGATTAAATCATTGTTACAATAAACACACTTGGGAGCCTATATTGATTTAAGACATTATGTCAGACAAAATGCAAACAGCTGTGTTAAAGCAAACTTTTCACTCAACTCAAGCGAAAAGAGAGAGACACAGGTTGAAAGGTATAATGATTAAAAGAGAAACACAGTATGAAGGAACACAGAGAAACACATGTAAAAACCACAACAACTGTTTATGGTCAAAAGCATGTTATGTGCCCAGTGCCATTTAACCCAAGCTCTGTTGAGTAAAAACAGACTTCCTTTTTTAACGTAATAGTATTTATTTGCAACCCGTGACTGGTTTCTGTCTTTATGTCTGACAGTTCAGCTACCCTATCCTGACATCTAACTTGAGATCAGTTATGAGACATATAAGCAATCATATTCCATGATCGAGGAACATTTTTTCATCTTAATCCAAGTTGCTGGTACGAGAGTCCACTTAAACAACAAATCCACTCAGGAGATTCACTCGTTTTTCTTGATCATCTCTGAGCCGACATCTCACATGGGCCCTAAAAGTTGTCTGGCTGTGAAATGATGTCCAAAATAGCTGAGTAGATTCAACAAAATGTCCCCCAGTGTTAACACGATATCCACACTGAGACAGAGAGAGAGAGCGAGAGAGAAAGAGAGAAGGAGAGAGAGAGCGAGAGAGAGAGCGAGAGAGAGAGAGAGAGAGAGGAGAGAGAGAGAGAGAGAGAGAGAGAGAGAGAGAGAGAGAGAGAGAGCGAGAGAGAGAGCAGAGAGAGGAGAGAGAAAGAAAGAAAGAGAGAGAAAGAGAATATGAAGGAGCTGTGGTCGCCAGCAGACAAAAATAAACAGATGCGGGAAGATTTGTGGACCTAAGGGAAGCTTGGTCTGGGATGTGTTCATTACCCACTCGGCAAAAACTGGTTGCATCAATGTTGTTTCCATGTCATTTCAACAAAAAAATCTATCTGATGAAATTGGATCAACGTAGAAAACTGATTTGATTGCAAAAAGTCATCAACGTAAGGGAATTTCATATTTTTTTCACCCAACTTTTAACTTAAGTCGAATGATTTAACCCCCACGTCTCTTGGACCTAGACTTGGTGCTCCGGTGCCGCTTGCCGTGCGGTAGCAGAGAGAACAGTCTATGACTAGGGCGGTTGGAGTCTTGGACAATTTTTAGGGCCTACCTTTGACACCGCCYGGTATAGAGGTCCTTGACGGCAGGAAGCTTGGCCCCGGTGATGTACTGGGCCGTACGCACTACAGAGGGTAGTGCGTACGGCCCAGTACATCACCCCCACGTCATTCAAAAATCATGTTAAACACTATTACAGCACATAGTTTGAGTCGATGCAACGTATTATGTGACATGTTAAGCACATTTTTACTCCTGAACTTATTTAGGCTTGCCATAACAAAAAGGTTGAATACTTATTGCCGCAAAACATTCCAGCTTTTAATTTTTWATTATTTAATAATTCCACTTTGACATTATGGGGTATTGTGTCTCAATTTAATCCATTTTAAATTCAGGATGTAACACAACAAAATGTGGAAAAGGTCAAGGGGTGTGAATACTTTCTGAAGACACTGAATATACACTGAGTGTACAAGTTATTAAGAACATCTTCCTAATATTGCCCTCAGAACAGCCTCAATTCGTCTCGGCATGGTCTACAAGGTGTTGAAAGCGTTCCACAGGGATGCTGGCCCTAGTTGACTCCAATGCTTCCCACAGTTGTGTCAAGTTGGCTGGATGTCCTTTGGGTGGTGGAACATTCTTGATACACACAGGAAACAGTTGAACATGAAAAACCCAGTGGGGTTACAGCTCTTGACAAACACAAACTGGTGCGCCTGGCACCTACTACCATACCCCGTTCAAAGGCACTTAAATCTTTTGTCTTAACCATTCCCTCTCTGAATGGCACACAATCCATGTCTCAATTGTCTCAAGGCATACAAATCTTTCTTTAACTTGTCTCCTCCCCTTCATCTACACTGACTGAAGTGGATTTGACAGGTGACATCAATAAGAGATCATAACTTTCACCAGGATTCACATGTTCAGTCTATGTAATTGAAAGAGCAGGTGTTCCTAATGTTTTGTACACTCAGTGTATATATGTATAAAACGTTGTTTTTTTCCCCCTCTTTTGTTAATGAATATTACTAACAGCAACCGATTAAACGATTTTGGCCAAGGGATCAGTGGAATAAGTTTAGAGGGTGTAATAAAATACAATGTAATATTATGAATCTATCATTTATGGTATTAACACTAGGCAACAGGGACCTGGGAGACTCACTGGGATATTTGTGAAAAATATATTTTTTAAATACACCTGCTAAGTTTTCTCTCTGCCTCATTTGTAGAATTGCAGGAAATTAGCTTGAAAACTGCAATTCCAAGAGGCGAACCTTTAAAATGTTCCTTCCCAGGGCCCGAAACTTGATTAGTCCGGCCATGCACGGCCGAATTCATTGTAAACTCCTATTTTATCTCACTTGAGTTGTGTTCTGATTATGAGGGGGTCCCCAATTAATTTGCTATTACAATAGGGGTCCCCAGTCCCAGAAGTTTGAGATCCCCTGCCCTAATAAACACTACCCTAGCCTCAGAGACCGCTCGTAGCAGAACTATTTAGCCATGGGCAAACCTCTGCACATCGTCAATGGTCTGTGATCTCTGATGGGAGATGAGCCTAAGTCAGTAAATAAGTAAGTAAGTAGCCTAAACCAGGGTGGTCTGGCAGGACTGGAGCCCTGGTAGCCATTCTGGCCAATAAGCTAGTCCGTGACAGCCACTGAGGTAATGTCGAGTACATGTCTGTAATCTTGGACATGATTACAGACATGATTAGAATTAGACAAAATAACAGTGGCCTGTTACTGAACAAAAATATAAACGCAACATGGAAAAATGTCATTGATTTTACTGAGTTACAGTTCATATGAGGAAATCAGTCAATTGAAATAAATTCATTAGGTCTTAATCTATGGATTTCACATGACTGGGAATACAGAATCTGTTGGCCATAGATAGCWTTTTTTTTTTTAAATGGACCTCACAATGGGCCTCAGGATCTTGTCACGGTATTTCTGTGCATTCAAATTGTCATCGATAAAATGCAATTGTGTTCGTTGTCCATAGCTTATGCCTGCCCATACCATAACCCCACCGCCACCATAGGGCACTCTGTTCACAACGTTGACATCGGCTAACTGCTCGTCCACACAACACCATACACGTGGTCTGYGGTTGTGAGGCTAGTTGGACGTACTGACAAATTCTATAAAACGACGTTGGAGGCAGCTTCTGGTAGAGAAATTAACATTAAATTCTCTGGCAACAGCTCTGGTGGACATTCCTGGAGTCATCATGCCAATTGCACGCTCCCTCAAAACTTGAGACATCTGTGGCATTGTGTTGTGTGACAAAACTGCCAATTTTAGAGTGGCCATTTATGGTCCCCAGCACAAGGTGCACCTGTGTAATGATCATACTGTTTAATCAGATTCTTGATATGCCACACCCGTCAGGGGGATGGATTATCTTGGCAAAGGAGAAATGCTCACTAACAGGGATGTAAACAAATTTGTGGACAAAATTTGAGAGAAATAAGCTTTTTTGTGCGTATGGAACATTTCTGAGATTTTTTATTTCAGCTCATGAAACATAGGACCAACACTTCACATGTTGCGATTATATTTTTGTTCAGTGTAATAATAACTGACAGACCACACTCTCTATCTCCCCCTATCCCCCTATCCCCCCCCCCACCCCATCTTTGGTTTACTACATTGAAGTATCATTAAAAAGGCTTCTTTAACATTTATTATGATTTTAATTTGAATTTTCTTTAACGATACAAGAACCGTAACGAGACACAGAAATGAGCAGGTGAGAATAATTAGCAGCAGACTGCTTTACTTCATATTACAAGCTCACTAAAGTTTACAGTTTTTCTAAATTCCAAGAAAACTGTGGTAAAATGTATTGATAACAGAAACAATAGCTAACAAATACCCATCTGGAATCATTTTAAAGAATCATTCATGAACGTACGTGTGTGTGTGTGTGTGTGTGTGTGTGTGTGTGTGTGTGTGTGTGTGTGTGTGTGTGTGTGTGTGTGTGTGTGTGGTGTGTGTGTGTGTGTGTGTGTGTGTGTGTGTGGTGTGTGTGTGTGTGTGTGTGCGCATCTGCACTGCAGGCATTGACATCCTTTCCAAGCCAGGCACATTTACTCCTCTATGCTGGGGTCCCCTCACTCTCTCCATCTCCCTATCTTACCTCGACCTAACAAGTTGCTTTCTGTTTATACACTCAGTATCTCTCTCCTTTTTCACAATGTTTTCCTCTGCTGGATAAAATGAGATGGGATGGTATGGAGAAGCCCCACACGTACACATCAATCAAAATCCTTATCCACTATACATGCATGCACACACACACACACCACACACACACACTACTCTGTCCATCTTCTCTAACTTGTTAAAGACTAGTCCTGCTGTGTGAGGTGGAGAGTCAACCCAACAGAACAGAGTACCATGGGATGTGGTTTGGACTGGAAAGACAGAGTTGGCCATGCTGAGTCTGTTGACTTGAGCTGGTTGAAGATCAGGTTCTTTAATTTTGTATTATATTGATTGGTGTGTTTAAGATTGGAATGCTCAACCCTGAATTCTACCTTAGAAACAGTGTTTTTGGTTGCAGCGATTATAAGGGCATATGTTTCACTTCAAATAACAGCTGGCTACAATGATTTAAATATTTCTAGACATAGATATTTCAAGACTATTATCCAATGAGTTTTAGGGTTTTTCCTTTTATATTTTACAGGCCAGACCATATTTCTGGCTTTTACACAAAATAGAGGTTGTGGCTGTGGCTTGGATACCACACCACTCTCTATTCTTAATCATCCCCACTCTCTATGACAGATAAAAAAGACAATTAACTGAAAGATGCAATATGGAAATACTCTGAAACCAAAACTCAACCCCAAGTAACCTCTTTTAAAACGACTAATTTGGTCATTAGCCCTGTAAACACTGTGCATTATTTCATAACAAATGGTCCACTATCCGCTAAATCAGGTGTTATAGTGTTGGGCTGGGTAAAAAGCCTGCACACAGCCTGCAGTTACCCAAATCAATCTCTGCTGTGCATGGATGCAATTATAACCAAGAGGATGAAAGAGAGAGATGGATCAGGCAAGAACATTATGGGATAAGCAGAGGAAGAGAGAGAGACCATTCAGGAGGAAGGATAGTACAAATGTGACAAATGAATGAGAAGTAGTAGAAAGATACCAGCTGTTTTCGGTTTTCCTCCAGGCAGAGTCCAAGAACACCCAGGAAGGATCCAAACGCCAACTGCAGATATCAAATAGAACAGCCACTGTTAGAGAGATGCCAGCGGTTGGCTCTTATTGTAGAGAACTTTATGCACTATTAAAAGTCATGTAAAGTCAAGAGATAAATAACAACTCTGTTCACTAATGTTATTGTTATGCAAAGATTATTCCCTGGTGGACTACTACTACAACAGAATTGGAAGTGTCAATGAACTGTGCAGTTGAATCATTAATGTACCCACAAATCAGAATTGAGTTGCGGTGATCCAGCAGGAGAAATGCCAAGGTTTAAAACACGGACATAATAGAAAATGCACCTGTTAACAACATGGCTGTGGTACCGTAGAACTCTCGGAAAGGAATGGGATGTGTGGGATAACAAGTAGCAGAAGTTCTGGTGTTTGGGTTTTTCGTCACTGGTTATTTGGACAAATGGCAATTTCGCAGTTGTTAGCATATTTTGAATTCCCGAAGGGAAGGGGACATTCGGCCCGTAACTTGCAAAGAGAGAAGGTGGAGCACCTCGTTCTAGCATCTCTTGATCCAATCTCTTAACACATACGGACCCACAACTTAATCGAGCAGCTGACCAATTACACAAGACTTTAATTCTGGGTTAAACGAGATTATACACTTAGAAATGATCTGTCTTTAAATGTATATAAAATCTACTGGAAATATTTACTGGCTGTGATGCAAATAACAGCTGAAATATATGTTGTTTGTCTGTCATGTGCTATAAGATCAGGGTTTGTTCTCAAGGCATTTATGAGACTTTAATTGTCATAATTTGGAAGACATCTTGTTTTGCGGACAACGACTCACAAACCACAGTTTCCCCATCTGTCAATAATTTCTGGAGACCTGCCTTCTTGGCATTGCAACTTTTTTATTTTCTTAAGGTCTGTGTTGTTTTTTTATGACAAAAAGAAAGAACATTTGAGAAAATGTGTTTATTGTTATTAAAAGTTAATTTATATGTATAGTGAGTAATTTTCAACAAAATGGAAGATGAACATAATTATGATGATGATGATAATGATGAAGATGTACTTACAATGACTCCAGAGGTGTATCCGGTGATGCTGAGGCTCTCTGTGCGAGTGGTGGTGTAGATCCCCAGAATGACCAGGACCAGGGACAGACAGAGCATGCCCAGTACCAGCCATATCGCCATCCTGTTCCTCCTCTTCATCAGTTCTGAACCCACAGATGCATAATCAGTCACAATACCATTTCACTATACAATGTATACCTAGCCCAGGTGGATTAAAGAAGGGTTAACACTTGGGGTCCTAGGAGGATAACCAGAAGGGGCCCACTAAGATTTGTCCTCAGTATCCACGTTGGCCCCACATGTGGTTGCCATGTTGGGCTTTATGGTGGGCTCATGTTGGGCTTCATACCCACGTGTGGGGCCAACCTGAATACTGAGGAAAAAACGTTTTGGGTCCCTGTTGGGTTTTCCTCATGGGGCCTGAGGAAAAGCTGTTCATTAACCCATTTGGGCCCCACATGGAAATGTTGGATGGGACCATTTATGATAAAAACAAAATAAAAAGTGACATGTTTTACTGAGAATCTAGCACAGAGGGAGCAGATATGCTCCAGTCCATGATTTACTATTTTCAAAATAATATGGATTATTAATATGATGGTAAAAATAACATTTAAAATATATTAGGCCTAATTTATTGTGCGGACTGTCATACTGAAAGGGCAGTGTAGATAATACATATTAAAAACTCTCAGACAGAGAATAATTCCACATCTGCAAAACAGCTCTACCAAGTCTGCAAATGGATAATTAGCCAGTATAATAACCACAATGGGCTGAATTCTAATTTGCGTTCAGTGCATGTAAAAATCTCCTAATGAGATCAATACTTGAGTTACACGTCAGTAAGTCTTCTTTCTATTGGCAGGTCTCAAATTACAACAAAGTAAATCTTAAAAATGAAAGGTAAAACCTGCAAATAGATGTCATATTTCTCTTTATTTGATTAATGATTAGGCAAAGCTGCTTTGGGGATTATAGGCTATGTCAAAATGCTCCACACATAATGTTTTTCAATAAGCATATAAYTTACATAGTTTTCATGTACACAGACAAAAATCACTTGCATTTTCCTTCACCAAAACGAAATCCTTTCAACTAAGCTATTTAATTGTTGCTGTTATAATTTACAAAGCATAATATGGTAAAAAAAAATCTAAATCGTCGTCCTAATTCAAATATAGTAGCTTACACTAATTCGCAGTATAGGCTAAGCAACCGGAAAAATACGCATTGAATGGCAGTCACAATTTAACTCTATAGCCTACCTGCTTGACTGAGAGCAGGCTTCTCCCGATCCGCTGCGTCCCGAATGGCTCCGGTTGTCATGCTCCCCAAACGGATGCTCAACGGAGTAGTATAATATCCACAATATCCCTGAGTGAGCCAATGCGCTACGTCTACTATGCTGATTTCAGAACACCTCCGCACGGTCTGTTGCGCATGGAGCTCTTCAAATGTTTTATAAGCGCACTGCGCGCACGGTTGGCCAACGTGTTCCCAAATATGCACGCGTAAGATCCCGCTCCTAGTAGCCTACAGCTGCGTTGATGCGCTGCTCACTTGTTACTAAAGGACCAGGCTAATAATGGGCGTTTTCTTCTTATGTCATTGAATCTTACTGTGAATGCTTTTATGGTTTATTCAGTTGGCCGGTTAAAAAAAGAAACGCTAATCTTATGAGAAATTGCATGGGCTATTTTTACAATCCTACATTACTATACCTTGAGATGTTTAAACTAAAATTAAGATGAACCTACATGTGTTTTAGATTCAACATCATGTATCTATTAATCGTGGATGTTTCTTTGTTTTTTGGTATTTTAATTATGAATGTGACCCACTCCCTCTCCGACTTTCCTCTGTTAATCTGCTTAAAGCCTAGATCATTATTATTGTATATAATGTATATGTACTCGTGTGTTATATTACTGTGTATTAATCTTTCTGAAAAATCACTGTCTTAGAGATGATACGATAATGTACAATTTAAGCACACGGGAAAGGTGAAAGTTGTCGTATAAATCTAGAGGGATGAGATTGCATGGACAGAAACTAGATTTAGACATGAGTACTGCTGATTTCCCTTGTTTGGGAGAAACACTCATAACTTTCAGAGTAATACTACGCAATAATGTGGACCATTAAACATCATTATTAAATATTTTCAGCTAAGCTGCAGTTCCTGTCAACATGCATACATTTTTTCTCCGTGAATTGTAATTTTTAATGGGAAAAACTCTAGGCCCAATTGGTACAGCCTACCTAGTAGGTCTCAGTCTCAGAGTTGTTCCTGGCCCTGCTGGGTCATGGTCAGGAAGAATTCTGGGCCTTATATGTAATGTATGTAATATCTTATGCAATACCTAGATGTGCACAATGTTACATTTTTCAGTACATCTAAAGGAGGTCATTTTCACTTGATGGGTGATTAGGGTTGCGAAACTACCAGTAATTTACCAAAGTTACCAGCATTTTCAGACACTTTGATAATTAACAGGTAATCTGTGGCAATCTATGGTAACTTTGGTAATTTATACTTGAATAACTAATATTTTCATATAAAGTATTAATTTTGTATATCCGTATTGTCCATGAATTTCTAGTGGATAGACCATATAGTTCAAGAGAAAATAGCCTAATTAATGAACAAAGCATCCAATCAACAATGGCATTATTTTCTATTCACTCCAACTCTTCCAACTATAGACTTATTTCGCAACTGCCACCAGTTCGTCATCAAAATATTTACAGCAAAGACATTAATATAGCTAGTCAAATAAATAAGTGGTTAAAAATATAAAGGATATTTAAAGCTGATACCTTCCTATTAAACACCAATGGTATTCACTAAGTAGATTAGTTATATTTAGGATAATGTTTTACAGTTTTGTCGTTCTATTATATATTTTTKGGATTATATTTTTTTATGGGCTATATATATATTGTACATGTGATAAGGCCAAACAGGGGGCGGAGATAATCAWAGACACTTGATAATCTGAAGTACCCAAAAAGGCCACTAGATGTCATCTGACAACTTTCAAGGATTTTATGTAATTTACCCAAATTCTGGTGGTTGAACAGTGCTTGCACGTCAAATGTTCTACTGCTTGAGTTCCTGTTCCTCTCAGAATATAAACTCAAAAGTATTGTCAGAATGAATATATTTCCACGGCTGAATATCTGTAGACATAGGAGGACTATCCATATCAACTTTAAATTATATTTACAGACACTAGCATTTTCTGCCCCCTGGTTGAGAATATAGAGAAATATGCTGTCTCTTACTGGAGTCCCTTGTGAAACCTAACTAGCGAACCATCCATTGATCACATTTATAAATAAATGATCTGGGCTCCCGAAAGGACTGATCTCTAGAATATACAAACAACTTTTGGAAAGCTCATATTGTGAGCTAACCATTAAAAAGTATGGTCCACAGATCTAATTGAATCTGAACAACCCTTTAACTGGAACAGAATATGAATAAATATGACCTTAGCATCCAGTAATCCAAAACCTCAATTTATTATCTTTAGTTTGTTCACAGATTATATTTAACACCAAGGAAATTATTCACGATGAAATTGGCACCGACTCCCAACTGTTCACAGTGTCTGCAAAATCAGRTAGACACATTCCTTCATATGATGTGGGAGTGCCCTGCAGTTAAATGCTTCTGGATCAAAGTTACAAAATACATTTTTAAGTGCATGAATTCAATGCTTTGCATCTACTATGTTACAGTTGAAGTCGGATGTTTACATACACTTAGGTTGGAGTCATTAAAACTCGTTTTTCAACCACTCCACAAATTTCTTGTTAACAAACTATAGTTTTGGCAAGTCGGTTAGGACATCTACTTTGTGCATGACACAAGTCATTTTTCCAGCAATTGTTTACAGACAGATTATTTCACTTATAATTCACTGTATCACAATTCCAGTGGGTCAGAGGTTTACATACACTAAGTTGACTGTGCCTTTTAACAGCTTGGAAAATTCCAGAAAATGATGTCATGATTTTAGAAGCTTCTGATAGGCTAATTGAAATCATTTGAGTCAATTGGAGGTGTACCTGTGGATGTATTTCAAGGCCTACCTTCAAACTCAATGCCTCTTTGCTTCACATCATGGGAAAATCAAAAGAAATCAGCCAAGACCTCAGAAAAAAGAATTGTAGACCTCCACAAGTCTGGTTCATCCTTGGGAGCAATTTCCAAATGCCTGAAGGTACCACGTTCATCATTAAAAACAATAGTACGCAAGTATAAACACCATGGGACCACGCAGCCGTCATACCGCTCAGGAAGGAGACGCGTTCTGTCTCCTAGAGATGAATTTACTTTGGTGCGAAAAGTACAAATCAATCCCAGAACAACAGCAAAGGACCTAGCGAAGAAGCTGGAGGAAACAGGTACAAAAGTATCTATATCCACAGTAAAACGAGTCCTATATCGACATAACCTGAAAGGCTGCTCAGCAAGGAAGAAGCCACTGCTCCAAAACCGGCACAAAAAAAGCCAGACTACGGTTTGCAACTGCACATGGGGACAAAGATCGTACTTTTTGGAGAAATATCCTCAGGTCTGATGAAACAAAAATAGTACTGTTTGGCCATAATGACCATCGTTATGTTTGGAGGAAAAAGGGGGAGGCCTGCAAGCCGAAGAACACCATCCCAACCGTGAAGCACGGGAGTGGCAGCATCATGTTGTGGGGGTGCTTTGCTGCAGGAGGGATTGGTGCACTTCACAAAATAGATGGCATCATGAGGAAATGAAAATTATGTGGATATATTGAAGCAACATCTCAAGACATCAGTCAGGAAGTTAAAGCTTGGTCGCAAATGGGTCTTCCAAATGGACAATGACCCCAAGCATACTTCCAAAGTTGTGGCAAAATGGCTTAAAGACAATAAAGTCAAGGTATTGGAGTGGCCATCACAAAGCCCTGACCTTAATCTTGTAGAAAATTTGTGGGCAGAACTGAAAAAGCGTGTGCGAGCAAGGAGACCTACAAACCTGACTCAGTTACACCAGCTCTGTCAGGAGGAATGGGCCAAAATTCACCCAACTTATTGTGGGAAGCTTGTGGAAGGCTACCCGAAACGTTTGACCCAAGTTAAACAATTTAAAGGCAATGCTACCAAATACTAATTGAGTGTATGTAAACATCTGACCCACTGGGAATGTGATGAAAGAAATAAAAGCTGAAATAAATCATTTTCTCTACTATTATTCTGACATTTCACATTCTTAAAATAAAGTGGTGATCTTAACTGACCTAAGACAGGGAATTGTTACGAGGATTAAATGTCAGGAATTGTGAAAAACTGAGTTTAAATGTATTTGGCTAAGATGTATGTAAACTTCCGACTTCAACTGTCCTTAACAATGATAGCTCCTTGATTCTCTCAATCAGAGACGATTACTGACACAAAATAGATGTTGGCTCTTAGATGGCAATCCCCTCACTCCCTTGGAGACTCTCTCCTAATTCGCCAGTTGATACAGTTAATATTAGAATTTATAACATTGAATTATTGATAGTGAGAATGAATGGTGCTAGTCAAGGAAAAATTGAGGCCTGGACAAATRTACTAGACTGTAAAGAATAATCTCAGCTAAAACCAAACACTTAGAAAAAAGCAATCTATAAAACCTTCAGAAAGTATTCACACCCCTTGACTTTTTCCACATTTTGTTGTGTTATAGCCTGATTTTAAAATGTATTAATTGATATTTTGTGTCACTCATCTACACACAATAGGCCATAATGTCAAAGTGGAATTATGTTTTTAGAAATGTTTACAAATTAATTAAAAATGAAAAGCTGAAATGTCTTGAGTCAATAAGTATTCAACCCCTTTGTTATGGCAAGCCTAAATAAGTTCTGGAGTAAGAACTCATTCTTTGTGCAATAATAGTGTTTAACATTATTTTTTAATGACTACCTCATCTCTGTACCCCACACACACAATTAATTATCTGTAAGGTCCCGCAGTCGAGCAGTGAATTTCAAACACAGATTCAACCACAAAGACCAGGAAGGTTTCCCAATGTCTCGCAAAGAAGGGCACTTATTGGTAGATGGGTATAAAAAAGCAGACATTGAATATCCCTTTGAGCATGGTGAAGTTATTAATTACACTTTGGATGGACACCCAGACCTTTCTAACTCAGTTGCCGGTGAGGAAGGAAACCGCTCAGGGATTTCACCATGAGGCCAATGGTGACTTTCAAACAGTTACATTGGTTGTGACAAGAGAAAACTGAGGATGGATCAACAATGTTGTAGTTACTCCACAATAATAACCTTCAGTGCCTTCAGAAAGTATTCAGACCCCTTGACTTTTTCCACATTTTGTTAGGTTACAAACTTATCCTAAAATTGATTAAAAACTTWAAAACTWTTTTTTTCAATCTACACACAATACCCCATAATAATAAAGCAAAAACAGGTTTTTAGAATCACATTTACATAAGTATTCAGACCCTTTACACAATAGTTTGTTGAAACACCTTTGCCAGCCATTACAGCCTCGAGTCTTCTTGGGTATGACGCTATAAGCTTGGCACACCTGTATTTGGGTAGTTTCTCCCATTCTTTTCTGCAGATCCTCTCAAGCTCTGTCAGGTTGGATGGGGAGTGTTGCTGTCTGCTATTTCCAGSTCTCTACAGAGGTGTTCGATCGGGTTCAAGTTCGGACTCTGGCTGGGCCACTCAAGGACATTCAGAGACTTTTCCCAAAGCCACTCCTGCATTGTCTTGGCTGTGTGCTTAGGGTCGTTGTCCTGTTGGAAGGTGAACCTTCGCCCCAGTCTGAGGTCCTGAGTGCTCTGGAGCAGGTTTTCATCAAGGATCTCTGTACTTTGCTCCATTCATCTTTCCCTCAAACCTGACTAGTCTCCCAGTCCCTGCCACTGAATAACATCCCTACAGCATGATGCTGCCACCACCATGCTTCACCGTAGGGATGGTGCTAGGTTTCCTCCAGACGTGATGCTTGGCATTCAGGCCAAAGAGTTCAATCTTGGTTTCATCAGACCAGAGAATCTTGTTTCTCATGGTCATAGAGTCTTTAGGTGCCTTTTGGCAAACTCAAAGTGGGCTGTCATGTTTCTTTTACTGAGGAGTAGCTTCCGTCTGGCCACTCTAGCATAAAGGCCTGATTGGTGGAGTGCTGCAGAGATGGTTGTCCTTCTAGAAGGTTCTCCCATCTCCACAGAGAAACTATGGATCTCTGTCAGAGTGACCATTGGGTTCTTGGTCACCTCCCTGACCAAGGCTCTTCTCCCCCGATTGCTYAGTTTGGCCGGGCGGCCAGCTCTAGGAAGAGTCTTGGTGGTTCCAAACTTCTTCCATTTAAGAATGATATAGACCACTGTGTTCTTGGGGACCTTCAATGCTGCAGAAATGTTTTGGTACCCTTCCCAAGATCTGTGCCTCGACACAATCCTGTCTTCGGAGCTCTACGGACAATTCCTTTAACCTCATGACTTGTTTTTTGCTCTGACATGCATTGTCAACTGTGGGACCTTATATAGACAGGGGAGTTCCTTTCCAAATCATGTCTAATCAATTGAATTTACCACAGGTGGACTCCAATCAAGTTGTTGAAAATATGAAGAGTGGCACTCAGTGATGTGATCAATGGAAACAGGATGCACCTGAGCTCAATTTCGAGTATCATAGCAAAGGGGTATTGTGTGTAGATTGCTGAGGATTTTTATTTATTTAATCCATTTTAGAATAAGGCTGTAATGTAACAAAATGTGGAAAAATGTCAAGGGGTCTGAATACTTTCCGAAGGCACTGTAAATGAAAGAGCGAAACCTGTTTGCAATAAGGTACTAAAGTAAAACAAACAAAATATTTGCAAACAATTAACTTTATGTCCTGAATAGAATGCGTTATGTTTGGTGCAAATCCAACAAAACACATCACTGAGTACCACTCTTCATATTTTCAAGCATAGTGGTGGCTGCATYATGTTATGGRTATGCTTGTCATCGGCAAGGACTGGGGAGGTTTTTTAGGATAAAAGAAATGGAAAAAAGCTAAGCACAGGCAAAATCCTAGAGGAAAACCTGGTTCAATCTGCTTTCCAACAGACACTGGGAGACAAATTCACCTTTCAGCAGGACAATACCCTAAAACACAAGGCCAAATATACTCTGGAGTTGCTTAACAAGTCAACAYTGAATGTTCCTGAATGGCCTAGTTACCATTTTGACTTAAATCGTGTTTGAAAATGGCTATCTAGCAATGATCCACAACGAACTTGACAGAGCTTGAAGAATTTTAAAAATAATAATGTGCAAATATTGTACAATCCAGGTGTGCAAAGACTAACAGCTGTAATCGCTGCCAATGGTGATGTATTGACTCAGCAATGTGAAGACTTAGTACTTACGTAAATTTGCACAAAAAAATTCCACTTTGTCATTATGGGGTATTGATTTTTTATTTATTTATCCATTTAGAATTTAGACTATAACAAAAAACAATGTGATATAAGTTAAGGATATGAATAAAGGTTAATTAAAGGCACAAAATAAAAAATAAATACTTTCTGAATGGACTTTATATACCTATTTGTATCTTTTTTACTTCTTTGCTTTCAGGCCCACGGAGAAGTAGTGGTATGGAGAGGGTTTTCTCTGGTCTCCTGGAGGGGGAGGGTGGCTGGTCTGAGGGGTGATTGATGGGGGGAGGGAAACATGGTTTCCAGAAGTGGGGGGGTGGGTTGGATGGAGACATGTTGGCTGGATGGGGTTGGGGGAATGGGATGGGAAGTTGGAGATGGAGGCCTACTTCTTTTTTGTTTTCTTTTCCTGTTTAAATCAAATGTATTATTTCTTAACTCTGTATGTATTTTTTACTAGGTGTTTTTTCTTATTTTGAGTGGCAGTCTACGTGTACAAAAAACTTAACCGCAAGGCCATGGACTTTTCATTTGTAGAGATAAATTGCAATCTGGTCAATGTGGTTCTGGACATTGTTATGCTGAGATAAACAGGACATTGGGAGTGTGTAGAGTCTCTTAACAAGGGCCATTTCTGGGATTTTTAAAATTCATATCTAAATATCTTCCAAAAATTGTCAATCATCTGACAGAGCTGCACATTTTGTTCCAGGAGGATCCATATAGCAATATGAGAGCAGCAGCTGCCTGTCTGCCAGGGTCTAGGACTTTTGCACTGAAATAATCACTGCTGGCCCCATGTGATCACTATCACATCTCTGTTGAGGATGCTGAATTAACTGTGTATATTCCGCAACTGCGTCGGAAAGCCAGGTGGAGGTCAGGAATTCCCATCCCTTATTGAAGTTTTGGACAGCTGCAGCCCTGGCATTTCCCCTAAAATCAATAGACTACTAAGGCCCATCATCACCCTTCCTATGACTTCATGTAGTGTTGAGAGACTCTTCTGCACTACAGGCCATATGAAAACATTCATCAGATCTTGCATGCTGACTGCATGTCTCAACAATCTAGCCCTGTCATTTGATGATCGGTGACTCTTTGGACTATGATGAAATAATCTCTATCTTCAACACCAAGCCTAGGCGTCTACGCCTTGTGATATAAAACATGAAACACACAAGAAAGGTAAGTCTGAATACTGTTTATTTATGATTTAGCCTAATGTTTTCATATCTGCCTTGGTAGGACAGTCCACGTTTATGTTTGCTGTTTCAAGTCATCTACTGTATTCACACCCAGCGTGTTATTAGGCTATGTATAATGATTTCATGTTTCATGCCTGAATGTCTATACAGTAGTGTTTGCTTATTCAAAGTGAGCTATTCATTTCATACCCGCCATAGAGTTCAAGATATAGGCCTAATGTGTTTGTATTGTATTCTGTGTGTCTGTTTTCATATGGCAAAAATTGTGTACTTTCCATTCTTCCTTGCTTCTTTCTGCAATAAGCTGTTTGCGAATATTCCAATCCAATGCCACACTGATGTCTGGACGATGCGCTGATCATGGTCCTAAATCCACCTGTTGTGCCTGTACTGTAGAATGTTAATTTGAGTTGGAAGTGGTTATCTGATCAGATAATATGTTGATTATTTCATGATGTTTGGACTGTCGAACTGAATACTTCATACATTATCTGTATTTTGTGAGTATAATTTTCCCCTTTTTATCACTGCACTTGTCTGCTGCTGTAGAATCTCTCTCTCTCTCTCTCTGAATATGCAGGTGATAGACATGTTGTGTATTTCATTATGTTTGTTTACTGTCGGACTCTGACACAGTAGGCCTGTTAAGTCAATGGTGTTGTTGTAAGCGGTTGTGTAGTTCCGCAATTGCGCTGCCTATTTGGCAATGACAATGGGTTTGTTTGATAAGGGAGATTTGTAGTGTTTATTGGTCACATTTATTCTTTGTAATGTGTTAAATTATGCAATGTAATTGCACTCATTTTCATTTAAATATGTTGGAGTATTTTTGCTGGAAAAACTTTGCCTAGCCACTTTTACATACACCCAGCCACACATCAATTTCTGCCTACGCAGCTGGCCACCACACCATGATGAGTTGCCATGATAATATGCGAAAATCCTCTACTTTGCTTCCATGGCTTTGCTGTGGTTTTGTGATATGTTCCCAGTGTCTGCGATTATTTATAAATGTATAATTCACTTTAGTCATTGTACTTTAGTCGTTGCTTTGGTCTGTGTTTTCAATTTATCAGACAACAACATGAGGTATAGGCCTATTTTTTTCTGAATGACTTTAGCTGCATTGTCCCCCATCCCCCCAATGTGCCCTCCAAATTGTTATAAAAGGTTCTGCTGCTGATGGAGCATGTGATAATAACATAAAATGCATGTTTAGAGGATGGCTCACAGCCTAATTTGTCTACTCATGTTCCACACGACATGGAGACACGTAATGAATACATCATGATTTATGGCTATTTCGGGCCTATTTCAGACCATCTGTTTTGCACATGCTGATCGAGTAGTAGTTGGATTATACGACTAGGATGCCTGGGCTACTCCCCGTTCATGATAGATGTTGGACCTAGCTGAGGCCTACCTTGTTGAGTTGTAGCCTGTAACTGGAAGGTTTACCGTTGCCACTAGAGCGGCATAGGTTAGGCTATGCTACTGCTTGCTTCTCTGCGTCGCTATCGCGCCATTTTAGGAGCCGCGAAGTTGCATGCAGGTGCTGGCCTACACTATGTCCCGGACATCTCATGATAAATTACTACCGTATTTCCATTACAAACCTTATGGGTCTGTGTACATGCGAAAAATGCATTTGCTGCGTTACAACGGAAACAATCAGCAGCGTTTTTCGAAGAATTGAACAATTGCTTGTTTTTGTTATCTTGTTTTTTTTTGCACATAAACAAAAACAAAAAAAACTTGATATTTACATTTTCACAAGTGGGTGGAGTTAAATGTGGAATGCTTGTCATTGGTCAAATGCACAGCCAACACTTCCTGTCCTTTCAAAATAGCAGTTCACATTTCTAACTTCATTCTATTATTCTACTATCTATTAAGTAACCTATTAATAGCTATTAATTCATACATTAATGCCAAGATAAAGTGATATTTCTCCATTTCTATTCTAGATTTAAAATGATAAGATAGTCACAAAAATTATAGTGTTTATTGACCTATTCATGAACTGCTGTTATGTTTTTTTTCCTGTTAAAACAGGCAGAGCAAAACAGTTAACATAATCTCATGGGAGCTGCACGCACATACTGGCTACAAACACAATGGGTTTTCATTAATTAAACTACAGTGCCTTTAGAATGTATGCATACCCCTTAACTTATTCCACATTTTGTTGTGTTACACACAATACTCCATAATGACAAACATGTTTTACATGTTTTACATTTCTTTTGCAAATATATTGAAAATTAAATACAGAAATATCTCCTTTTCATAAGTATTCACACCCCTGAGTCAATACATGTTAGAATCTCCTGCCAGTGATTCGAGTTGCTGTCTTTTTGGGTAAGTCTCTAAGAGCTTTCCACACCTGGATTGTACAATATTTGCACATTACTATTATTTTAATTCTTCAAGCTTTGTCAAGTTGGTTGTTGATCATTGTTAGACAACCATTTTCAAGTCTTGCCATAGATTTTCAAGCCGATTTGAGTCAAAACTGTAAATAGGCCACTCATGAACATTCAATGTTGTCTTGGTACTGTAACACAATAAAATGTGGAAAAAGTCAAGGGGTGTGAATACTTTCTGAAGGCACTATGGATGAGCCATGACTAGAATTCAATATATACATAAAAAGTAAGTAAAACAGTATGTAAACATTATTAAAGTGTCCAGTGTTCAATGAACATAGGGCAGCAGGCTCTAAGATGCAGGGTAGAGTACCAGGTGATAGTCACTGTTACTAGCCGGCTAAGGTTTASGACAGGTTACTGGGCGTAGGCCGGCTAGAGGTGACTGCTTAACAGTCTGATGGCTTGGAGAAAGAATCTGTTTATTAGTCTCTTGGTCCCAGCTTTGATGTACCTGTACTGTCTCCTCCTAGATGGTAGCATGGCCATGGCTCAGGTGGCTGAGGTCCTTGATGATCTTTTTATCATTCCTATGACACAGGGTGCTGTAGATGTCCTGGAGGGCAGGCAGTTTCTTTACCTCACTGTCTGAGTGAAGGGACCATTTCGGGTTGTCAGTGATGTGTACGCAGAGGAACTTGAAGCTTTTGACCCTCTCCACTGCGGCCCTGTTGATGTGGATCGGGGCGTGCTCTCTCTGCTGTCCACAATCAGCTCCTTTATTTTGTTGACGTTGAGGGAGAAATTATTTTTCTGCCAGGGCTCTTACCTCATCCTTGTAGGCTGTCTCATCATTGTTGGTAATCAGGCCTACCACTGTTGTGCCATCAGCAAACCTGGCAATTGAGTTGGAGACGTGTGTGGCCACAATGTCATGAGTGAACACGGAGTACAAGAGGGGCTGAGCACACACCCCTGTGGGGCCCCAGTGTTGAGGATCAGCGTGGCGGAGGGGCTGATGCCTACCTTCATCACTTGGGGTCAGCCCGTAAGGAAGTCCAGGACCCAGTTGCACAGGGAGGGGTTCAGACCCAGGTCCCTGAGCTTATTGATGAGCTTGGAGGGCACTATGGTGTTGAAGGCTGAGCTGTAGTCGATGCATAACATTCTTACACAGGTATTTCCCTTGTCCAGGTGGGATAGCACAGTGCAATGGCGATTGCGTCGTCCATGGATCTGTTGTGCTGTATGTGAATTATAGTGGATCTAGGTTGTCGGGTAAGATGGAGGTGATATGGTCCTTAGCTAGCCTCTAAAAGCACTTCATGATGACATAAGTGAGTGCTACGGGGCAATAGTAATTTCGCTCAGTTACCTTTGCTTTCTTGGGGACAGGAAAAATGGTGGACATCTTGAAACAAGTGAGGACAACAGACTGGGAAATGGATACCAGCCAGCTTGTATAAACATGCTCTGAGGATGCGGCTTGGGATGTCGCCTGGGCCGGCAGCCATGCGAGGGTTAACACGCTTAAATGACTTACTCACGTCAGCCAAGGAGAACGAGAGCACACAGTACTCGTGACAATCGAGGGCCTGCATCGATGGCTAGATTTTGTTTTACACGAAGTGGGCAAAGAAGGTGTTTAGCTTGTCCAGGAGCAATGCTTTGATGTTTGTGACGTGGCTGGCTTTCCCTTTATAATCTGTGATTGTCTAGAGTCCCTGCCACATCTTGTGTCTAAGCCGTTGAATTGCGACTCCACTTTGTCCCTGTACTGTCATTTTGCCACTTTGATTGCCTTACAGAGGTCATAGCTGGTCTGTTTGTTAACAACCATTTTACCAGTCACCTTTCCATGGTCATGCAGTGGTTTGCGCTTTCAGTTTTCCACGAATGCGGCAATCTGTCTACGGTTTTTGATTTGGATTTAAAGTTTTAATCGTCACAGTGGGATTAACATCCTCTATGCATTTCCTGATGAACCCAGTCACTGAGTCAGTGTATACGTCAATACTATTCTCAGAGGCGAACTGGAACATTTCCCAGTCCTCGTGATCAAAATAATCTTGAAGCATARATTCCGATTGGTCAGACCAATTGTGAACAGTTCTTACCATGGGTGCTTCCCATTTAAGTTTCTGCCTATAATTGAGGAGGAGCAGAATGGAGGCGTGATTCTGATTTGCAGAAGTGAGGGCAGGTAGGACCTTGTAGCCATCCCGGGAAGGGAGAGTAGCAATGATCCAAAGTTTGTGATGTGCGTGTAGCACAGGAGATGTGTTGATAGAACTTCGGTAGCGTTTTCCTTAGATTTCCTTTTTTAAAGTTCCCAGCTATAATAAATGTTGCTTCCAGTTTGCACTTAGTCCAGTGTAGTTCCTTGAGAACCATCGCGATTCCGTAAAAAAGAGTATGTTACAGTCCCTGATGTCTCTCTGGAAAGAGATCCGCGCCCTGAGCTCATCTACTTTATTGACCAGGGCTGAACGTTAGCGAGTAATATACTCGGAAGCGGTATATGGTATGCACGCCACCTGAGTCAGACTAGGGCCTCACTTCTTCCTCTGCGTTTTGAATAGAGCTGCCTCTGGAAGTTCAAACAAAGGATCCAGGTCAGGGATATTGAATTTCTGCTCTAATTTCTGGTGAGTGATCACTGATCACAGTTATTTACGGCTGTAGGTAATAATACAAGAAACATTCTGAGCAAATAATGTAAGAGATAGGAGCTAGAAACAGGGCAACCGTGTCTGTCGGCGCCATCTTGTCATTATTCTGTTTCTTGTTGTTCAACAAAAAAGCAAACTGTTTACAGTGCTTTTTGTTACGTTACAGCCTTATTCTTTCCCTCATCAATCTACACACAATACCCTATAATAATGAAGCGACATTTTAGACATTTTTGCAAATGTATTAAAAATAAAAAACAGAAATACCTTATTTACATAAGTATTCAGATCCTTGCTATGAGACTCAAAAATTGAACTCAGGTACATACTGTTTCCATTGATCATCCTTGAGATGTTTATATAACTTGATTGGAGTCCACCTGTCGTAAATTAAATAGATTGGACATGATTTGGAAAGGCACCTACCTGTCTATATAAGGTCCCACAGTTGACAGTGTATGTCAGAGCAAAAACCAAGCCATGAGGTCAAAGGAATTGTCCGTAGAACTCTGAGACAGGATTGTGTCGAGGCACAGATCTTGGGAAGGGTACCAAACATGTCTGCAGCATTAAAGGTCGCCAAGAACACAGTGGCCTCCATCATTCTTAAATGGAAGAAGTTTGGAACCACCAAGACTCTTCCTRGAGCTGGCCGCCCGGCCAAACTGAGCAATCGGGGGAGAAGAGCCTTGGTCAGGGAGGTGACCAAGAACCCAATGGTCACTCTGACAGAGATCCATAGTTTCTCTGTGGAGATGGGAGAACCTTCTAGAAGGACAACCATCTCTGCAGCACTCCACCAATCAGGCCTTTATGCTAGAGTGACCAGACGRAAGCCACTCCTCAGTTAAAGGCACATGACTGCCTGCTTGGCACCTAAAGGACTCTCAGATCATGAGAAACAAGATTCTCTGGTTACGGTGAAGCATGGTGGTGGCAGCATCATGTTGTGGGGATGTTTTTCATTGGCAGGGACTGGGAGACTAGTCAGGATCGAGGGAAAGATGAATGGAGTAAAGTACAGAGAGATCCTTGAGGAAAACCTGCTCCAGAGTGCTCAGGACCTCAGACTGGGGAGAAGGTTAACCTTCCAACAGGACAATGACCCTAAGCACACAGCCAAGACAACACAGGAGTGGCTTTGGGACAAGTTTCTGAATGTCCTTGAGTGGCCCAGCCAGAGCCCGGACTTGAACCCGATCGAACATCCCCATCCAACCTGACAGAACTTGAGAAGATCTGCAGTGAAGAATGGGAGAAACTCCCCAAATATAGGTGTGCCACGCTTGTAGCGTCATACACAAGAAGACTCAAGGCTGTAATTGCTGCCAAAGATGCTTCAACAAAGTACTGAGTTAAATGTATAACATTTCTAAAAACCTGTTTTTGCTTTGTCAAGAAGACTCAAGGCTGTAATTGCTGCCAAATATGCTTCAACAAAGTACTGAGTAAATGTATAACATTTCTAAAAACCTGTTTTTGCTTTGTCATTATGGGGCATTGTGTGTAGATTGATGAGGGGAAAAAATACAATTGAATCCATTTTGGAATAAGCCATTGAATCCATTGAATCCATTTTGGAATAAATAAATACTTTCCGAAGGCACTGTATGTGGTTTGATTTCAGATTCAAATCCAATAAACAAGGAATGACTCATTTCTCATTTTTATCTTGTCATCATCTAATAGGAAATATTAATTGGCCAAAACGTACATGGACCCAAAATGTACACTGATCTACTCTGGTGATTAGTCTACTCCATTTTAACGCAGGAAAGAAACGATCTAATATTATCAAAACTTTTCTGGAAAGAGACACATCAATGTCCAAGAAGGCTGAGATATCACAAAATAACTGTCACGTTCCTGACCTGTTTTCTGTTAGTTTTGTATGTTTTGTTGGTCAGGACGTGAGTTTGGGTGGGCATTTCTATGTTTTGTGTTTCTATGTTTAGGTCTATTGTAATCAGCCTTATATGGTTCTCAATCAGAGACAGGTGTTTGACGTTGTCTTCTGATTGAGAACCATATATAGGTTAGCTGTTCACACTGTTTGTTTGTGGGTGGTTGTCTCCTGTGTCTGTGTATATGTTTTCACCATACGGGACTGTTTCCGTCGTTTTGTTTTGTAGTAAGTACTTGTTCGTTCGTGTTTCATGTAAGTTCGTCGTTCTAGTCTGTCTACATTCGTTTTTGTTATTTTGTATCATTCCAAGTATAGTTCGTTTTGTTCTTGTTAAATAAACTTCAGTATGTCATTTCAACGCGCTGCACCTTGGTTCAATCCCTGCTCCTCCTCTTCGGATGAAGAGGAGGAGGAACGCCGTTACAATAACACTCTGCCTTTGAACCTAGGGTATACGAATTCCCTCATTAGAGACATAATATGTAATTGCTGCCGTATGTATGTACACTGAGTGTATAAAACATTAAGAACACTTGCTCTTTCCATGACATAGACTTACCAGGTGAATCCAGGTGAAAGCTATGATCCCTTATTGATATCACTTGTTAAATCCACTTCAATCAGTGTAGATGAAGGGGAGGATGCAGGTTAAAGAAGGATTTTTAAGCCTTGAGACAATTAAGACATGGATTGTGTATGTGTGCCATTCAGACGGTGAATGGGCAAGACAAAATATTTAAGTGCCTTTGAAAGGCAATGGTAGTAGGTGCCAGGCACACCGGTTTTTGTCAAGAACTGCAACACTGTGTATATCAAGAATGGTCCACCACCCAAAGGACATTCAGTCAACTTGATGTGGGAAGCATTGGAGTCAACATGGGCCAGCATCCCTGTGGAACGTTTTCGACACCTTGTAGAGTTCATGCCGCGACAAATTGAGCCTGTTCAAATAAAATTGCATTTGTCACATGTGCATACAACAGGTGTAAACCTTACCATAAAATTCTTACTTACAGGGCCCTTAACCAACAAGGCAGTTTTTAAAAAGTAAGTAAGAAAAATGTGCTAAATAAACKAAAGGAAAAATGTGACCCGGCGCCTCTTTTCAGTTTTTTTTTTATACATTGTATAAAAGTACAGACTCAGAGCTACAAAAAGGTATATCATACACTGCAGTTGAGGAACAATGGGAAAGTAATTCTGCTTTGAAAGCTGATTAACTTGTAACCCCACGTTTGAGAAAATGTCCTTTGAATGTTTTGGTACACCTACTGGAGAGCTCTTTTTTGTCTACACCCATTTAGCAACGTTTACACCCTCTTAAGCCTTTGCCCCACCCATCTCATTAAGGATTCACGTGAGGCCATGTGCTAAACAGAGTGAGTAAGGTAGTGTAGTTGACAATCAAAGATTAAGACTAAAAGTGGTGAAAATAGTAGCCTAAAATAAAATTAATCTAATCTTGGCCTATATCCTAATCTGACTTTGGTGCAGGTCATGTTGTTCTTCACATTACCGTCTCTGGTAAACACACACTATATCAAATAAAATTCAAGTTTATTTGTCACACGCACAGGATAGAGAAGTGAAATGGTTACTTGCATATTTGCATAGTAGCAGTATCAAAAATAGAAAGTGTCCAGATAAATATATTTTGTAAATATTGTATAATTATTAGATGATGCTCACCCAGACACACGTGTCTAAATTGATGGGTCATGTGAAAGAAATGCTATAACCACCCCCCAGCCACATCTAGCTAAGTGGATGGGTCACTATTGTCTAGACATGTACATATGTTCATGAAATACAATAGATGGCCGTAATCACCCACAGACACACCTGGCTAACTTTATGAATCATGTGAAAGAGAGGCTACAACCACCCCACAGCCATGTCTAGCTAAGTGGATGGGTCTCTACAGAAGGTGTAAACGGTACAGTGAAATGGTTACTAGCATATTTGTAAAGTAGCAATATCAAGATTGTACTGAGGTACAGTTCAGTCRACTGAAATAAATTCATTAGACCCTAATCTATGGATTTCACGTGACTGAGCAGGGGTACAGCCATGGGTGGGCCGTGGAGGGCATAGGCCAACCCCCTTGGGAGCCAGGCACACCCCACTGGGGATTGCCCAGCCAATCAGAATTTGTTTTTCCCCACAAAAGGGCTTTATTACAGACATAAATACTATTACAGCCACCCCCCAGACAATCTCGCAGGTGAAGAAGCCTGATGTTGAGGTCCTGGGCTAGCGTTGATACACGTACTGCCAAAACCTACAAAACGACATTGGAGGCAGCTTATAAACTCAGTCTTTCAAAGATAATTCGTAAAAATCCAAATAACTTCACAGATCTTCATTGTAAAGAGTTTAAACACTGTTTCCCATGCTTGTTCAATGAACCATAAACAATTCATGAACCTGTGGAACGGTCGTTAAGACACTAACAGCTTACAGACGGTAGGCAATTAAGGTCAGAGTTATGAAAACTTAGGACAATTAAGAGGCCTTTCTACTGACTCTGAAAAACACCAAAAGAAAGATGCCCAGTGTCCCTGCTCATCTGCGTGAACGTGCCTTAGGCATGCTGCAAGGAGGCATGAGGACTGCAGATGTGGCCAGGCGAATAATTTGCAATGTCCGTACTGCTGAGCACGCTAGACAGCGCTACAGGAGACAGGATGCACAGTAGTGTCATCTTCGCAGCTGGCAGACCAGTGTAACAACACCTGCACAGATCGCGTACTAACGCCGAACATCAACCCTGCGCGGACCAAGGTAAGGCGATAGGCAACAACAACTGCCCAGATACACCAGGAATGCACAATCCCTCCATCAGTGCTCAGACTGTCCGCAATAGGCTGAGAGAGGCTGGGACTGAGGGCTTGTAGGCCTGTTGAAGGCAGGTCCCTGCACAGCTACGCCCAAAGATGACGTAGAACAGTGCAGACGTTGGTTGTCGTGTCCTCTCGTTACTTTTTGTATTTTTCATCGTTTGTATATTTTCAATTTTTTTTCAATCTCTTTTCATTTTTTAAATTAAATCATACCTTCCGGTAACCCGCCTCACTCCAATGTGACACAGATCTGGCAATTTTTTTTAGCCTTTATAGCCAAAACTTTCATCAGAAGCTAACCTCAGAGCTAACCAGCTAATTAGCTACTAGCTATTAGTCATTGTAGCCACTGCCCTCTGCCACTACCCTCTGCACAGGCACCAGCCGTTTTTTAGCCTGGATAATACCTGCCAGCCTCAGACAGTTTTTCTCCACTACAACACCAGATTCCTGCCGTAAACCCTGGACTATTACTCCTGATCATCACACTAGCTAGCTGCCACAATGGTCATTGCAGGCAATCGCAACGCTGTGCGTTACAGGGAAAGACATCCTTCTCCCTCATGTGGTACCCTTCCTGCAGGCTCATCCTGACATGACCCTCCAGCCATGACCATGCCACCAGCCATACTGCTCCTTCTGTGCATGATTTCCTGCAAGACAGGAATGTCAGTGTTCTGCCATGGCCAGCGAAGAGCCCGGATCTCAATCCCATTGAGCACATCTGGGATCTGTTGAGCGAGGGTGAGGGCTAGGGCCATTCCCCCCAAAATGTCCGAGACCTGCAAGTGCCTTGGTGGAAAGAGGGGTAACATCTACAGCAAGAAACTGGCAAATCTGGTGCAGCGGTACTTAATGCAGCTGGTGGCCAACACAGATTACTGACTGTTACTTTTGATTTGACCCCCCCCCCCCCCCCCTTTGTTAAGGGACACATTATTCAATTTCTGTTAGTCACATGTCTGTGGAACTTGTTCAGTTTATGTCTCAGTTGTTGAATCTTGATATGTTCATACAAATATTTACACATGTTAAGTTTGCTGAAAATAAACGCAGTTGACAGTGAGAGGACGTATCTTTTTCTGCTTAGTTTAGTAGAGAAATTAACATTCAATTCTCTTGCAACAGCTCTGGTGGGCATTCATTTTAGAGTGGCCTTTTGTTGTCCCCAACACAAGGTACATCTGTGTAATGATCATGCTGTTTAATCAGCTCCTTGATATGGATTATTTTAGCAAAGGAATAATGCTTACTAACAGGGATGTAAAGAAATTTGTGTGCAAGATTTGAGAGAAATAAGCTTTTTGTGCGTATGGAAAATGTCTAGGCTTTTTTATTTCAACTCATGAAACATGGGACCAACACTTTACATGTTGTATTTGTATTTGTCACTCCTACTCCCTCCGGCGTTCGACGTCACCGGTCTACCAACCACCAGCACTGGCAACTATGATTACGCACACATTCTGCCTTTGAACCTAGGCTATAAGAATTCCCTCATTAGAGAAATAACATGTAATTGCTGCCGTATGTATGTACACTGACTGTACAAAACATTAAGAACACCTGCTCTTTCCATGACATAGACTTACCAGGTGAATCCAGGTGAAAGCTATGATCCCTTATTGATGTCACTTGTTATCTTGGCAAAGGATAAATGTTTACTAACAGGGATGTAAACACATTTGTGTACATGATTTGAGAGAAATAAGSTTTTTGTGCATATGGAACATTTCTGTGATTTTTTTATATCAGCTCATGAACCAGGGGACCAACACTTTTACATGTGTTTATATTTGTCAAGCCTACCTCTGCTCCCTCCAGTGCTCGACATCACCGGTCTACTAACCACCAGCCCTGGCAACTATTTTTACGCACACATGATTAGGTACATCTGCTCCCCATCATTACGCACACCTGGTCATCATTATCTTCGCGATTACTTCCCCTTTATTTAGCCCTCAGTAGACATCAGTCATTAGGTAGTATTGTTTTCTCTCATGTTATGTACAGCTCTCATGTTTTGTTCATGTGCAACTATTCATTATTAAACTCTGCGTATTACGTTACAATATTTTTGTTCAGTGTAGAAAGTGCCAATATAAACAAATACAAGATCAAGAAGTGTCAATGCCAGTAGAGAAAAAACAAAATAATATACAGTATGTACAAGAACAATATCAATAACGATATCAGTGATTCTGGTGGTGATAGATGAGGTWGTTATATGCTTACAGTCATGGGTAAAGTGGCTGAGCAGCAAGATAAAAAAATAAATAGTAGCAGCAACACATTGTGTGTGTGTTAGGAGAGAGTCATGTGAATGTGCATAGAGGCACTGCAGATAGTCTGGATGACTGGGAACTCGCCCCTGGTGATGAACCGGTCCATCCTCACTACGCATGAACATAGGAATCATTATTCGGAGAGACTGTTCCTGTCCTGTCCTTGACTTTGGTGCAGGCCACGTGATGTCCATGCCCTCTTCATCACAACTCCCTGATCTTCTCAAAAATATATGTTTGTCTAGTTGTGTCCAATCCAGGTGGTGCTTGTAAAGGCATCTATGGGAGGAAGGGTGTCAGCGTTGCACAGCAGCTAAAACCTGGTCCCAACCTGGTCAAACGCTCCTTGGCGACAACACCAGGCTCCAGAGCATCAAAGCTGTAAAACAGGAAAATAGACCAAAACATTTAGAAGACATTACATCAATTCACCTCCCAAGTTTAGATAAGAAGAACCTCATACAACGCAATGAAAATTATATTCACCTGAAGTGCTGGTACTGCTTGATCTGTAGCAGCGGCCTGAATTACTGAGTTAGGTGTTGTTGCCAGCCATAGCTTTCCACCAGCACTGTACCATCCTCCAGTCCAACCAGCTGTGGGATGTTGACCCCTGTCACATGGCTGTCCTTCACCATGCCAGCAATCTCTGACAAAGTGTTCACTCTGGTCTTTCTGAAGTGCTGCTTGATGAGGCCGAAGCACCAGTCGGGGGAAAACTTGGTGTGGACTGTGATCAGGAAGTGAAGGTCCAGACTGTGGTGGAGCTTGTGCATGGTACAGTATTAGCAATACGTACATCAATAGAAATACAAAGACCTGTGCAAGCAGAATGAAATGCGTCCTGATGTCTTTGCTTGCTGGTTCAGTAGGGCCTCCCCCAGGGACAAAAGCAGGTCTTGACAGGTGGTATTGCAGTCAGCAACCATTTTGTGGTTGACAGATCGCTAACTAGGAACATGCAGGAGATGCTGATCTTGCTTCTTCAGCTTAGCCGATTTAACAGCTTCTGGCAGATTGGCAGATCTGAAGATCTGATAGTTGTTCCTTTGGCACTGCCAGCACAAGGCTGTCCTCGACTTAGCACTTGAGATGTGGAGCAGCGATTTTCTCCACAGATTCCTGAAGACATGTACAGTGCATTCAGAAAGTATTCAGTCCCCTTCCCTTTTTCCACATTTTGTTACATTACAGCCTTAAAATGTAGGAAATAAATATTTTTCTTCATCAATCTACCCACAGTACCTCATAATGACAAAGCGAAAACAGGTTTAGAAATTTTTGCAAATGCATAAAACAATTTAAAACAGAAATACCTTATTTACATAAGAATTCAGACCCTTTGCTCTGATACTCGCAATTGAGCTCAGGTGCATCCTGTTTCCACTGATCATCCCTGAGATGTTTCTACAACCTGTGGTAAATTCAATTGATTGTACATGATTTAGAAAGGCAGCTACCTGTCTATATAAAGGTCCCACAGTTGACAGTGCATGTCAGAGCAAAAACCAAGCCACGAGGTTGAAGGAATTGGCYGTAGAGCTCTGAGACAGGATTGTGCTGAGGAACAGATCTGCGGAAGGGTACCAAAAAATGTCTGCCGCACTGAAGGTCCCCAAGAACACAGTGGCCTCCATCATTCTTAAATGGAAGAAGTTTGGAACCACCAAGACTCTTCCTAGAGCTGGTCGCCCGGCCAAACTGAGAGATTGAGGGAGAAGGGCCTTGATCAGGGAGGTGACCAAGAACCCGATGGTCACTCTGACAGAGCTCCAGAGT
Source organism: Salvelinus sp. IW2-2015 (assembly GCF_002910315.2). NCBI lineage: Eukaryota > Metazoa > Chordata > Actinopteri > Salmoniformes > Salmonidae > Salvelinus > Salvelinus sp. IW2-2015. The sequence goes on along the minus strand of NC_036862.1, from coordinate 16,599,939 downwards.
TCCTCTGTGGAGATGGGAGAACCTCCCAGAAGGACAACCATCTCTGCAGCACTCCACCAATCAGGCCTTTATGGTAGAGTGGCCAGACGGAAGCCACTCCTCAGTAAAAGGCAAATGACAGCCCACTTGGAGTTTGCCAAAAAGGACTATCAGACCATGAGAAACAAGATTCTCTGGTCTGATGAAACCAAGATTGAACTCTTTGGCCTGAATGCCAAGCGTCATGTCTGGAGGAAACCTGGCACCATCCCTACGGTGAAGCATGGTGGTGGCAGCATCATGCTGTGGGGATGTTTTTCAGCAGCAGGGACTGGGAGACTAGTCAGGATCGAGGGAAAGATGAACGGAGTAAAGTAGAGAGAGATCCTTGATGAAAATTCTGCACCAGAGCGCTCAAAACCTCAGACTGGGGAGAAGGTTCACCTTCCAACAGGACAATGACCCTAAGCACACAGCCAAAACAACGCAGGAGTAGCTTCAGGACAAGTCTCTGAATGTCCTTGAGTGGCCCAGAGCCAGAGCCCGGACTTGAACCTGATCGAACATCTCTGGAGAGACCTGAAAATAGCTATGCAACGACACTTCCCATCCTACTGGTCTGACTGGTCAAAGAGCTCTATTACCATGTTATCCAACTGGTCTGACTGAGCTGTATTACCATGTTATCCAACTGGTCTGACTGGTCAAAGAGCTCTATTACCATGTTATCCAACTGGTCTGACTGAGCTCTATTACCATGTTATCCAACTGGTCTGACTGGACTAAAAACTGCATTGTTAGTTAAAGGCTTGCAAGTAAGCATTTCGCGGTATGGTCAACAACAGTTGTATTCGGCGCATGTGTCAAAAAAATCGATTCGATTTGAAATAATGTGAGATCAATTAAAAGTAGTGCCAATCATGTTGGAGGTTAATTAAAATAATCAAACTTGTTGTTTATGCTTTACATACCAAGTGTTGCCATTGATTCCTTGTAGAGACGCCACACCGCTGCTTTTGTCACATGAGATGGCAGCAGCTTTCCACCGAAGGGTTTATGTCCTGGGTGGCATCCTGGTAATACTATTGCATTATCCTCTGCATAGTTATTGATAAAGTTCACAACTCGCTGAAAGTCCTCATTCTTCAGATGTAACCTGTGCTTGCTTGGGCCGGCTCTCTTTTTGATGAGGCATTAGACCATTCTTCTTGTATGACTTGTGGAGGAGAGTCAGGTGTGTTCTACTGATGCTGAAACTATGCCACTTTATGTTTATATACCCTACAGTACTCATCTCATATGTATATACTGTACTCTATACCATCTACTGCATCTTGCCTATGCCGTTCTGTACCATCACTCATTCATATATCTTTATGTACATATTCTTTATCCCTTTACACTTGTGTATATAAGGTAGTAGTTGTGGAATTGTTAGGTTAGATTACTCGTTGGTTATTACTGCATTGTCGGAACTAGAAGCACAAGCATTTCGCTACACTCACATTAACATCTGCTAACCATGTGTATGTGACAAATAAAATTTTATTCGATTTGATTTGATTTGAAAGACAAATTCCAGATAGAAATATGTTAGCATTATTAGATGAGGCTTACCCAGACACACTTCTCTAAATTGATGGGTCATGTGAAAGAGAGGCTATAACTACCCCCCAGCCACATCTAGCTAAGTGGATGGGTCTCTATTGTCTAGACCTGTTCAAATGTTCATGAAATACAATAGATGGCCTTAATCACCCCAAGACACACCTGGCTAACTTGATGGGTCATGTAATCATCTGGCAAAGTGGAGAATTTTGTTTAGACATGTAAATTAGCTAAACAATATAACCATAATCCCAACCTTATACAGTACTAGCAATATAAATTGATTGTCATAGCTAGCCGCCATGCATGAAATGCTGTATGAATCTGCAGGTTGCTAAAGCTAACCAACTAGGTTTGATGTTAGGCTAATGATAGCTAGCTATAACTAGCAATGCAAATTGATTTCTGAGATACAAATAATATTACCAACAGTAGACAGATCATACATGTAACATTAGCTAGCGAGCCAGCCAGCTAACATTAGCTAGCTAGCTAACAGTATGCTTTAACTTGCAATGAAAACAATTTTGACAAAACTAGAAAACGTCACTGATTTCAAAACTCTGTTGATCTCCGCTCCTTTTCCATCACTGTTATAAGAAGACTCTGCAATGTCTGGTTAAATGAAAATGTTTTTACCTAAATAAGGGATTTCCTCATCATCTAATTCATTTTTGGGATTTCCTCATCATCTTATTCATTTTCAGAATCAGAGAGAATCAGCATGGCACAATTGTCCTCCAGAAAGTAGTTCATCACAACTTTTTCCCACTGATAGCGCCTGCTAAATTCAGGGCAGCAATGTTGTTGAGAGCAGTAGCAACACTTTTGCAGTTCTCCATGATATATAAAAAAAAAAAAGCAGTGGTAGCAAGGATTATCTACACATACTGAGCAGCTCATGTTATAGACAGAAGCATGCTACATGGCAAACCAATCCAAACTCATCTCTCGGCATGTCCAGCCCATTCATTATATCAGTCAATCATGGCTACAGGGGAGGTTCCTGTCTTTTTCTGTGGCTAAACCCACTAGGCTTGTAATTTAACAATTGCAAATTTACAGATGGCATACAAGTTTGTAATTATGGTACATGAGAGTTCAATTGTTCCAGAATGCATTTCTGCCAAAAATTCTTTTTTTATAAAAAATATACAGTATTAGTCAAAGGTTTGGATACACCTACTAATTCAAGGGTTTTCTTTATTTTTACAATTTTCTACCTTGTAGAATAATAGTGAAGACATTAAATCTATGAAAAAACACATATGGAATCATGTAGTAACCTAACAAGTGTTAAACAAATCAAAATTGATTTGATATTCTTCAAAGTAGCCACCCTTTGCCTTGATGACAGCTTTGCACACTTGGTCTTCTCTCAACCAGCTTCACCTGGAATGCTTTTTCAACAGTCTTGAAGGAGTTCCCACATATGCTGAACACTTGTTGGCTGCTTTTCCTTCACTCTGTGGTCCAACTCATCCCAAACCATCTCAATTGGGTTGAGTTCAGGGGATTGTGAAGGCCAGGTCATCTGATGTAGCAATCCATCACTCTCCTTCTTGGTCAAATAGCCCTTGCACAGCCTGGAGGTGTGTTGAGTCATTGTCCTGTTGAAAAACAAATAATAGTCCACTAAGCGCAAACCAGATGGGATGGCATATCACTGCAGAATGCTGTGGTAGCCATGCTGGTTCAAAGTATGCTTTGAATTCTAAATAAAATCACAGACAGTGTCACCAGCAAAACACCCCCACACCATCACACCTTCTCCTCCATGCTTCATGGTGGGAACCACAAATGTGGAGATCATCCGTTCACCGACTCTGCGTCTCACAAAGACACGGCGGTTGGAACCAAAGTACAGCATCAGACCAAAGTACAGTTTTCCACCGGTCTAATGTCCATTGCTCGTGGTTCTTGGCCCAAGCAAGTCTCTTCTTCTTATTAGTGTCCTTTAGTAGTGGTTTCTTTGCAGCAATTCAACCATGAAGGCCTGATTCATGCAGTCTCCTCTGAACAGTTGATGTTGAGATGTCTCTGTTACTTGAACTCTGTGAAGCATTTATTTGGGCTGTAATTTCTGAGGTGCAGTTAACTGTAATTAACCTATCCTCTGCAGCAGAGGTAACTTTGTGTCTTCCTCTCCTGTGGTGGTCCTCATGGGAGCCAGTATCATTATAGCGCTTGATGGTTTTTGCGACTGCACTTGAAGAAACTTTCAAAGTTTTTGAAATGTTCCGTATTGACTGTCCTTCATGTCTTAAACTAATGATGGACTGTCGTTTCTCTTTGCTTATTTGAGCTGTTATTGTCATAATATGAAATTGGTATTTTACCAAATAGGGCTATCTTCTGTATACCACCCCTACCTATTTTCTAAATGTAATCCGTTACAGTTACTAGTTACCTGTCCAAATTTGTAATCAGTTTTTGGATTACCCAAACTCAGTAACGTAATCTGATTACATTCAGTTTCTTTTAGTTTACTTTCCCCTTAAGAGGCATTAGAAGAAGACAAAAATGTATGTTACCAATTGAACGACATCTACTGCAGGATAAATCAATGCTAAAGTTTACATAGCTGGCCATATATGGATGTAACATTTTACTTTATGGGTCGGTAATGTAGGCTTCTTCTAACCCATCACTTTCTACTACATATGATAATACAATTAAATTCTATCAGAATTCCAGTCATTCCAATAAATGTTATACCCCTTGATCTTCAAGAATAGGACTTGGAAATATGGAAGTATAGATTAGCCATATTGTTTTACTGGAGCATAACCCCAAAACGAAGGACTTATTAGCCAGCCCTACTCTGTTGTTTATGATTTTGTTGTCATGGAGGACTGATTGGGCTCATTGTTTCGAGTTGAAAAATAAATGCTGTGCTCATGGAATGGCATTCTTTGAGCACTACTGAAAAGTACTATTTACATGTGTTAATGTAATGCCATAAGTTAATGCCATATGCTGCATTTGCTATAGGCCTATTGTTTACTTTTTTATTGGTGACATTTTGACATCTTGATAATATGCAGCTGTTTAAAAGGCAAATCCACAGATGAAACAATAACAAAACCGATGCCCCGCCTCTGTTTTGTTAAAAAGCTGAGCGATGGGCCTGGAGGAATGTAACCACTCTCAGATTAATAGACAGACCTACGGATGCGAGGCCTGACCATCCATGATATCAAAATTATTGTTTTAGAAAAACAAGCTTATATTTTGGGTTCTCATGGAGTGCAAACATTGATGTACCAACTACAGAATGCTAGTTGGACTCGGGAGAGGCGAAGGTCGAGAGCCATGCGTCCTCCGAAACACAACCCAACCAAGCCACACTGCTTCTTGACACAATGCACATCCAACCCGGAAGCCAGCCACACCATTGTGTTGGAGGAAACACCGGTCAGCGTGCACTGCACCCGGCCCGCCACAGGAGTCACTAGTGCGCGATGAGACAAGGATATCCCTGCAAGCCAAATCCTCCCTAACCTGGACGACGCTGGGCCAATTGTGCGCCGCCCCATGGGCCTCCCGGTCGCGGCCGGCTGCGACAGCGCCTGGGCTCGAACCCAGAATCTCTGGTGGCACAGCTAGCACTGCGATGTAGTGCCTTAGACCACTGCACCACCTGGGAGGCATACGTTCTTCATGTCAGACAAGTCCTTCAGCGCCTCCTGGAGAACCAATTGTTTGTGAAAGCCAAGACGTGTGAGTTCTACCGCTCTACAATTTCCTTTCTGGGATATGTCATCGCTGATGTAAATGTCCAAATGGATCCTGAAAAAGTGAAAGCAGTGGTAGGTTGGCCTCAACCTACATCCAGGGTGCAGTTACAAAAATGTCTAGGGTTCGCTAACTTCTACCGCCGTTTCATTCGGGGCTACAGAACCCTGGCGGCCCCCTCTCTGCACTCACCTCTCCCAAAGTACCATTCACATGGTCTCCAGTTGTTGCCTTCGTGGACCTGAAGCAGCGGTTCACCACAGCACCCATCCGGATCCGTCCCGTCAATTTGTGGTAGAGGTTGATGCTTCTGATGTTGGAGTGAGGGCCAACCTGTCCCAGCTACCTGCCCAGGACCAAAAGCTCCATCCCTGTGCCTTCCTGTACCATCATCTCCACCCTGCAGAGGAACTACGACATTGGCAACCGAGAACTCCTGGCGGTAAAGATGGCGCTGGAAGAGTGGAGGCACTGGCTGGAAGGAGCAGAACAGCCATTCTTGGTTTGGACCGACCATAAGAATTTGGAATATCGCCGTACAGCCAAGCGCCTTAACTCGAGGCAGGCCCGTAGTGGATCGGTTCTCCAAGGCCGCCCATTTCATCCATCTCCCCAAACCACCCTCTACCAAGGAGACGGCCCAGCTTATGGGGCAGCACGTCTTCCGGATCCATGGACTCCCGGTGGACATGGTCTCCGACCGGGGTCCTCAGTTCTTGGCTCAGTTCTGGAAGGCGTTCTGCACCCTTATTGGGTCGTCGGCCAGCCTGTCCTCCGGATTCCATCCCCAATCCAACGGCCAGTCGGAGCAAGCTAACCAGGACCTGGAAACCACCCTAAGATGCCTGGTCTTAACCAACCCCACTACCTGGAGCCAACAACTGGTCTGGGTGGAGTATGCCCAGAACATCCTTCCCTGTTCAGCCGCGGGACTCTCCCCTTTTGAGTGCTCTATGAGGTAGCAGCCTCYGCTCTTCCCAGAACAAGAGCAGAAGGTTAACGTACCCTCTGCCCAGATGTTTGTCCGCCGCTGTCGATGTACCTGGAGAAGAGCTCGGGCAGCACTTCTCAAGACCATCTCCAGGTATCGTCGACAAGCGGACCGCCGCCGGACTCCAGCTCCCGCTACCGCATTGGGCAGAGGGTATGGCTTTCCACACGGGACTTGCCCCTTCAGGTGGAGTCCCGCAAACTGTCCCCCCATTTCATTGGCCCTTTTCCCACCTCTAGAGTCCTTAGTTCCACTGCTGTCCGTCTTTTTGTTACCCCGTACCCTCCGTATTCACCCAACTTTCCATGTGATTAAGCCCCTGTCTCACAGCCCTTTGTCTTCTATCTCCAGAAACACCTCTCCTCCCTGTGTCATTGACAGCCATCCGGCCTACACAGTGAAACGACTCCTGGGTGTTCAACCACGGGGCAGGGGTTTCCAGTACCTGATTGACTGGGAGGGTTACGGCCCAGAGGAGAGGCGCTGGGTTCCCGCTAGAGACATCCTGGATCCAGCACTCATCGCCGACTTCCACCGCTGACACCCCGGTCAACCAGGTATGCTTCAAAGTAGGATGCCAGGTGGCGCCCCTAGGAGGGGGTACTGTCAAGCCCTGGTCTGTTGTACCTGTGCTTGTCTCCACCCCCCTCCAGGTGTCGCTTATTATCCCCGGTGTATTTATCCCTGTGTTTCCTGTCTCTCTGTGCCAGTTCGTCTTGTTTTGCCAAGTCAACCAGCATTTTTCCTAGATCCTATTTTTCCCGGTCTGTTTTTTTCAAGCCCTCCTGGTTTTGACCCTTGCCTGTCCTGACTCCGATCCCGCATGCCTGCGCTTGATGATGGTGACAGGTGTGCAGGATAATCAGCAGCCCGATGACCTAGAGGCCAGAGAGGGAGTATACATGACAGTACCCCCTCCCCGACGCGCGGCTTCAGCCACAGTACTCCGACAAAGGGGACGAACCCGGGGATCAGGAGCGGACAGGTCACTCCTGCTGAGCCGGCTGGGGCGCGGGGACCTGTAGAGCCGGCTGGGGCGCGGGGACCTGTAGAGCCGGCTGGGGCGCGGGGACCTGTCGAGCCGGCTGGGGCGCGGGGACGTGTCGACACTCCCTGATGCTTCCCTTGGGTGAGGTACAAAACATTTAAATTTAATCATTTTTATATTCAGGCTGTAACACAACACAATGTGTAAAGAGTAAAGGGGTGTGAATACCTTCTGAAGGGACTGTACTTATGTATAATTTTCATTGCTAATTATTAAAAATTAAATGGGGAATGTGTTATTCAATACCATGACCAAATCATCCCAGCTTTGATATTTATCCCCTCTATTTGTCACGAATCCCGCTTCCTGAGTCTGTTTTTGCCTGTGTTCTGTCCTGGAGTGTTTTTTCCGGTGTCCTGGAACGCACCCTGTCTGGTTGCCGGGCGACGTAGCTAGTTGGAGGATCTCTGAGTACCCGCACCTGTATCCCATCAGCTATCTGCACACCTGGTCCTGATCATCACCCCTCCACTTCATAAGCGCTGACCTGACATCCATTCCCTGCCGGATCGTTAGCCATGAACAGTATGTTGTGCCAGCGTATCAGCCTCCAGTTTGATAGAGTTTGTTTTGTTGTTTTGTACGTATTGCTTGCCTTGAACTTACCTCTGTTTTTTCTGTCTACAGTCATTCACCCGGAACACTCATCCCATCCCTACCTGGTCGTCGGTGACTTCAGTTACTTCCTTGGATCTGCTTACTCAATTCCATCAACTCACCTCCGCTGCCCGCTCCGCTACTTTGATTTTTCTATCACTACATTTAAACTTGTAAATAAATACTCACCTTCGTCTTACTCTCCTTGTCCTGGTCTGTTTCTGGGTTCTACTTTAGAGTACCGTGACACTATTAAGGATTAAAGGGGGAATGTGTTAATAACTTTCAACACCATTTATCTTGGGGCTGGGTTTTGCATTAACTAAGACCATGACCAAATCATCCCAGCTTTGATGTTTTTTTGTTTTCTTTACTTTTGAATTCAAGATGAAGGGATGTGGTTGTTGGCCTACAGTTGGTAATATTAGTCCTACAATTGGTTATAGCTCATGACAAAAAATATCCAAAATCAATGGCCCAAAAGTAAATGTATATATTTCTCTCTTCACTCAAAGTAAGATGTTTCAGAGAAACCATGGCAAAGGGAACCCAGCTAAGGAGTCTGAGTGTGGGTGCATCATAGGCCCAAACACGGAGGACCCTCTGGCAGACTGCGCAGGCTTCTGAAGATGTACCAGCTGCTCTGTACAGAGACCAACAGCCGTGCCAACACGCCCTTGGTACAGGACCTTCTCCAGAACATTTGTTGACCAAGGTGTGCCTTAGGCTGTATTTAGTGACCACTAACACAATCATATTCAGACCATGGCCTCATCCAGTTCATCAAACCCCAAACATATTGCAAACTCTTAGTAAGCACTTTCATACAACTGAATTATGTTTTGTACTTTTGAAAGAAACTTAAACAATGTATGTTGTTTTATTGTTGCCTTGAGATGAGTTGGAAGTAGGAAAAGTAACCATATTTTCAATTAAATCTAATCTTTGGCAGTGCGGCCAATGGCCATCCCTATTACAGGGCTTTCAGTCAATTCAACTAACTTCCAGGTGTCTAAATGTATGGCCAGTTGGAAGTCAAAAGAAAAAAGAAAGCAATTCTTTATGTATAAAACAGGATTTATCATGGTTTTAGATCCATCATCAATCTGGATCAACTAAACAGAATGTAAGAGTATTACTGGGCAGGGATTGATTGGAATAAATAGCAAATAGCAGCCTTCATCACAGCCCACTGGCCAGAAACTGGTTGAATCAACGTTGTTTACATGTCATTTCAACCCCCCAAATCTATGTGATGACGTTGATTCAACATAGAAAACAGATTGGATTTGCAAAAAGTCATCAACGCAAGGGCATTTCGTATTTTTTTTCACCCAACTTTTTACCTAAATCCAATGCCATGTTGACATTTTTGTTGATTTCACATTGAATCCACGTTAGTTGACATTGAACTGATGTCTGTTCCCAGGTGGAGGTGCTTTCATTCAACCAAAACAGACAGACAGACGGGACAGAAGGAGAGAGAACTCTGTATTTCAGATGCTCAGCATATGTTTGTCTCTGCTGTACATTACTAGCATTTCCTGATAAGGAAGGTCAAACGGGTGAAGCCCCGCCCAGTCTGCAGCCTCTACTCAGAGTAGTACAGAGAGAGGGCTACACCTGCGGACGACAGCTCCACATCTGGAACCTCTCTTCGGGACACAGGGACATTGCAGATCTCGTGAGTCACTCACCAACTTTCTCACACGCACACACACACATTCCATCTTTACCTCTGTGTATTAGCCAAGACTATTGCTTGTGATCTGACCACATCCTTCAGACACATGACAAATGTAGCGGTAGAATAACCTGGAAACGTACAGACATTTTTAAAGATGAGTAGTCTTGAGGTTAATGAATTGGATGAGTCCACTGGTGGTTGATCATGTCAAAGATATCCAGATTAAAAACATATTTAAACACTCTTGGAGTACAATAGAAAAACAATTATTTATTATTAGAGGCTGAATATCTTTCACACACATCCAGTTTGCTCCTTTATTCATGGAACCAGAAGGACAGGCTATCATCATGACATTTTTAAACTAGGCTATGTGTAATTCAAAGAAAAGAAAATCCTGCACACTGTATTAACAAAGCGTCACTCATGTGCCAATATCTCGGCCTCATGGCCAACAAACACTGTCTCTTTACATTTACACAGACGTTGGTGCTAAGACAAAGTTGCTTTACACACAGACACACATCCATAAATACTCTTAAACTTTGAGCAGCCAGTACTTCACAAGACACAAAACCTAACGAGACAGAAATGGGGAAATGAATGGGATATAGTATGACTGTTCGATGAGTGTGCAATGAGTTGGTTCAATGCTTTTCAATAAACGTTGGTGAGATACCCAATAGATCTGAAGTCAGTCCAGCTCTCAAGGCTCTTTTTTATCCCTTTTTTCATGAGTCATGTTTTGCTATTTCACTGCAATACATCCACATTTTACAAGCCAGCGGGGAGCTCCTGAGCAGTCTACTCTCAGTCATTATCAAGCTATACTCTGTATGATGCTCTGATGTTCAATACACTCACAAACCGCATGTTTACTTCTGCATGGGATAAGTGAAGTAAAGCCACAAAGGGATGCTTACGTAACCAAGAGGTTTGTGAATATGTCCTGTGAATTGAAAGGTTTGGATGAATAAGAATACCTTGTCTGTTGTCTGATTAATATAATTACTTTCATTTAGATTATTAAGTAGGGATAACAAGGGGATTTTCTTTCTTTCAGTCCTGGCTCTCTCATTAGATTAGCAATGCATCTACAATGATTATTACTGCTCCTTGTTTGTCCAATGACAAAGATAAACGATCTGGAGGGATTACAGTATGCATGGAGGAATGGTCTAACTCATTCTCCAACTCATTTTAGAAAAAGACTCAGTGCCGTTATCCTTGCAAGGTGAGGTATGGAAAGGTATTGAAAACAGGGGTGTCAATCATTATGACCCCTTGCGTTTACAGAAGTTTTTTTTTTTTTTTTGCCTGCCTGCCTGCCTGCCTGCCTGCCTGCCTGCCTGCCTGCCTGCCTGCCTGCCTGCGTGCGGTCCTGCATGCATGTGTGTTTATGTGAATATGAAAAACAGCTGTCATCCAGTATATTGTCACGTTCGTTGAAATGAGCGGACCAAGGCGCAGCGTGCATAGAGTTCCACATGTTTATTTAAATGAAACTCACCAACAAAAACAATGAACAGCAAACGAGACGTAACGACTGGAGTGCTCACAGGCACTACACAAAAACAAGATCCCACAAACTAAAGGTGGACAAAAGGCTGTCTGAGTATGATCCCCAATCAGAGACAACAATAGACAGCTGCCTCTGATTGGCAACCATACCCGGCCAACAAAGAAATAGAAAAACTAGAATGCCCACCCAAATCACACCCCGACCTAACCAAATAGAGAAATAAAAAGGCTCTCTAAGGTCAGGGCGTGACAGTACCCCCCCCAAAGGTGCGGACTCCGGCCGCAAAACCTGACTCCATGGGGGAGGGTCCGGGTGGGCATCTAGCCTCGGTGGCGGCTCCGGTTCGGGACGTAGACCCCGCTCCGCTCGCTGATCCCTCCGCTTCCATGGAACCGGAGGCTCCGCACCGTGGATCGTCGCCGGGGACTCCGGACCGCAGATCGTCGCCGGGGACTTCGTACCGCGGATCGTCGCCGGGGACTCCGGACCGCGGATCGTCGCCGGAGGCTCCGGACTGCAGACCGTCGACGGAGACTCCGGACTGCAGACCGTCGCCGGAGACTCTGGACTGCAGACTCCGGACCATGGATCATCACTGGAGGCTCTGGGCCATGGATCATCACTAGAGGCTCCGGGCCATGGATCATCACTGGAGGCTCCGGGCCATGGATCATCACTGGGGGCTCTGGGCCATGATCATCACTAGAGGCCCGGGTATGGATCATCACTAGGAGGCTCCGGGCCATGGATCATCATGGAGGCTCCGGGCCATGGATCATCACTGGAGGCTCGGGGCCATGGATCATCACTAGGAGCGCCGGGCCATGGATCATCACTGGAGGCTCGGTGTGCCATGGATCATCACTGGAGGCTCCGAGCCATGGATCATCCCTGGAGGCTCAGGGCCATGGATCATCACTGGAGGCTCCGGGCCATGGATCATCACTGGAGGTGTCGGGCCATGGATCATCACTGGAGGCTTCGTGCGTGGAGCAGGCACAGGATGTACCAGGCTGGAGACACGCACTGGAGGCCGGGTGCATGGAGCTGGCAAAGGATATACTGGACCGTGGAGGCGCACTGGAGGTCTGGAGCATAGAGCTGGCACAACGCGTCCTGGCTGGATGCTTTAGCCCGGCAAGTGCAGGGCGCTGGCACAGGACGCACTGGGCTGTGAAGGCGTACTGGAAACACAGTGCGTAGAGCTGGCGCAGGATATCCTGGTCCGAGGAGGCGTACTGGAGACCAGGAGCGCTGAGCCGGCACAACCCGTCCTGGCTGGATGCTCATTTTCGCACGGCAAGTGCAGGGAGCTAGCACAAAATAGACATTTTGGACACAGATGTGCCCGCACACAATAAACGCCTGACAAATAACAGACTTCTTGTTCCACCAATAGAGGAGTAAAGTATCTTGGTCCGACTCAGGAGGCTAAATGAGATGTGAGAACTCTATAAAGAGTTATATTCCTATGTCAGATGATTTACAACAGAGTGGAATGTGATTCAAACAGTAAACTATAGTCAAAKTTATATTCTATGAAATCAGACACTGAAGGAAATATACAGTACAGGGTGTGGCCAACTGGTTAGAATAATGTATGCTAGTGTAGTATAACACCACCTTCCTCTGTGCTGAAGGATAAGTAATGTTGTTTCAGGGATAAGCTTCCCACACTCTGAGATGTTTGTCATCAACCACATAACCTCACAGTGTTGTGTTCGAGACCACCTAAAGCGAGACCGATTCAAGACCAAGACTGGAGCAAACTGAGTCCAAGTCAAGACCAAGACCAGAGGTGTGGGTGAGAATGAGTCATGACCGAGACCGGGAGGGGGACAAGGGGTCTGAGAGACCAGAAAAATGCGGGTCTAATTCAAGACCATGACTGTAATTTTGTCAAATCACCACCATAATAAGAGTTCAAAATGTCCAGTATTTCTGTGTTCATATTTCAGTACATATGGATTCTTTAGACATTCAGAACAGTGAAAAAATGCTGCTGAGGGAAAATAGAGCCACTATACAAATGATTACTAACCCAAACACAGTGGGGAACAATGGGCCTTCTACGCCTTCAGAGAAGGGCTAAGGATATATGAAATAATGATTATAATAATACAATAATGATAGTTATATTATTATTTTCAATGATGTTCTGATTTATCCCTGAAACTGAATACAGTTATCCCTGAATCTGTATTCAGTTTTTGTTGGAAAGGAATGGGTTAACACTGAAGAGAAAAAAAACATCCAATCAGGATTTTTCTTTGCTGGTCTCTGGGGAGACAAATCTAGCTACTTAGTTAACCATTGGCTAGCTAGGCCATCACAAGCTAGATAAATGCATCTGCCATTCAACTGTATTGGGTAACATTTTGGAGTGAATCAACCGATCACATTTTGACTTAATGGGTGGGTCAGTTTTTAGAAAACATATGGAAACTTCTCCCTTCTTGAAGGCCAACAGGTCACTGTGCAATAATGAGCAGTAGTTTTCCCACGATCTAGCTAGCTAGCTTTTATTGACGGCTAGTTTGCAGCGGCTGCAGCAGGTGTTATCAAAGAGGATGTTGTTGCTAATTTGTTACCGTCTCCCCTTTCAAGAATAACTTTCCACAAGAAGTTAAATTTCAAATGATCATCTGGTGAGTGAAACTGTGTTTTTTATTGCAGCACGCTTCCTGTTAGCCATCTCTTTTAAAATAACTTATGTGTGTGAAACATTGTTACATTTAAAGTGGAGATGACATAATTTTAGCAACATGAAATCTTATTAAAATATATTCATATTCACCCCCAGGAAGAATATTACACTTTTTAAAACATTTTCTGACAAGCGACCACTTATATATGGTAATTTCACGTTTTCATACATTCTTAGAATGTATGGGAATACGTATACTAAGGCATTTGTGAAAATTCAATAAAAATATAGAGTGGGAAAGCGGCTGTGTGTTTGAACAATTAAGACACTGCAGTAAATAGAACTTAATAAAAACATCTGTCTTGACAAGGATCTGAGTCTGCACAGACAGATGCGCTATAGCCAATCAGAGGTAGAGTAAGCCTTTACACAAACAAGCCATTTGTACACACGGGCCTGCCATCATTCACTTTGAATTGGACTATATGTTTATAGGCAGTTGCAACAGCGCAACTTTAGATCAATAGAACGCATTCGCCAAAATCCACAAAATACATCTGAATGGATTTCTGCAAATATGTAAACACCATGGGAGTCCTCTTACATTTGGGAACTTTACAGTCCTATTGATCGAACAACCATGAAAGGGGTAGGCTCTCTCCCTCAGTTATGCACAACAACAGTTATCAACAACAACAAGATCAACAACTAATGCTAGCCAGAGCAAGATGATCTCAAATCTAATGAAGGAACATTAGATAAACCCTCAAACYTTTTCAGCTAGTTGGCCATCAAAATTGCACGGATAAACGATGGGGAATTGTAGCCTCCTCGTCCTACTGCAGCTTGCCTGCCAATGCATGCTTGTCCAAGCCAAGCACCCAAGCTAACTAGTTAAGTTGGCTAGCTAGCTACTTTCAGGCACAAAACACCTCACTCTGAAAATGTTACTCGCTGTAGCAGAGTTGGTTCGGCAGTTTACATGTTATCTAGAGTGTTCTTGTCTATCTATAACTTTTTTTGTCTACGTTTACTGACACCGGTCATATTAAGCGGGTGTTGAGCATTCATCAATTCATCAGTTGTTCTGTGCTCTGRCATATTCAGAAAAAGAAAATCAGAGTAGATAGCCAGAGTGAATTTGCGAACGCAAGAGATGTTGTTCAACAGTTGTTTAAGTTCTTGCTAGCTAACCAAATGACACCTTCATCTTTATGTGTATAGCCACCAAAAAACATTAAGGCATGACATAACATTATCCTAGAAGCTAGCTATCTAGCTAATATTAGGCTCCGTGTTTTTAGATTGCTACATAAATAGCTACATAAATAGATACGCTAGCCTATTATCCAAGTTATGACTGACTTGTGATCATTGCCCTTGCTAGTTTGATTCTATTGACATTCCCAGCCTTTGTTACATTCGCCCGCTTTTGTCCAGAATATTGAGTCATTGAAACTAAAACAGTGCATCCCAAATGGAGGCAGCAAACTACCAGGCCAGCTGTGATTTACATCCTGATAGCAATATTTTTTGGACTACCAAGAAATGTATTGGTGAATTATATTAATCATACATTGAACTGCATCCATTTATTCTGCCAACAATTTATTAATGTACGTCATTGAACGTTGAGTCAAATAGAATCTATTTATAAAATCTCTTATAAAGTTGGTTTTGTAGCATAAACTGGGATTTGAGATTTCTGACTGATATTATGATTGTCGTTTGTTTCATATCTGCAAAGTAGTTAAAACGCTGTCAGTTCCACTTTAAACGTTAGGCCACTAGTTACTTTGTGCTAAATGTGAAATGTTTTTTGCAATGGGAAGTAATAGTTGTACATTTTGATTGGGAAATGCTTAATGGTTGTGTTTTTGTATTCTTATGATTGGGACCTGCTAGCTTATTATGCTCGAGTTTATGGACTGCTTATCCTTTAACATCATGATGTGATTGTTGTCTTTCCATCGGCCCAATGCAGTGGTGTAGTGGGGACTGGAGAACTGGGTATACTCAAATTTAGCTGAAAAGTTCCCAAACGGCCTGCCCAAACAAGGAAAGGCACCCTGTGTGAAAAATCATAGGATTTCCTATAGATTTGTTTGATTTTCACTCTCAAAATCATACCTTTTTTAATTTAAAAAATACCACCATTTTATGGTCTAAGTCCACAACAATGCCTAAAACACATCAATCTGATTGGGTGGGCCTGTCAGGGTCTGGCTCCCCAGTGGGTGGGTCTCTGTCCACCCAGGCTCATACATGTCTACGCCCCTGATGCAAACACCACATTATGTCAATTGCGCATAACTAATAGCCTACTAACCAACACTAAAGATTCAACTTTTCAATACCTGGTTTGCATACCATTGTTGCCTTAGTTAGCTTTTACTGGTAGATATCATAAGTTGAAATGTCTTTCCTACCCTACAAGTTACCGATGTCATTTTTCTGTGAGCTGCTCCATGCCAAAAGACTCTTGCTACCTGAAACTAGGCCATGTGTGCAGCACACATATTCATATATTTCACGTGCTTTGCGATTGTGTAGGCTACTTTGTGCATGATTTCTCTATTGTACTACATCATTAATAAATCGTATAACTCCACTACACTACTTGATACTCATCACTGCCTGGCAGAGGTGTGGACTCGAGTCACATGACTTGGACTCRAGTCACAAATACGATGACTTGCAACTCGACTTTGACTTTAACACCAATGACTCGTGACTTAACTTGGACTTGAGCCTTTTGACTCGACCTGACTTGATACCCTCCCCAAGACCAAATATAAAAAATTATGCTATTAAAAAAAGTGTACAGCGCATCAACTCTTCATTTAACGGATTACAGTTTGAATCGGACAGCAGCCAATCAAATTGTGCCAGCTGAGAAAAAGTTGTGCGTGGCAGTGCAGAGGAACGTCGGCGGGTGAATTCAGRTGTAGCCCTTGGAAAGATGATACTCCAAATAATTATTTTGGGATATGAAGACGACGCTATATCAACAAAAAACGGATTGCAACTTGCAAAACATGCTGGAAGAAAATTACAGACGGAGGAGCAACAATTTCCAACTTTGTTCGACATTTGAAGCTGCACAAAGAACGGTAAGTCGTGGCTAATATAGCCGACAGCTATATATTTTATTACTTTACTAGTGTATCATGTAGGCTACCATAACGTTAAATCAATGAGCCTCCACACACACAGTCAGTCAGTGCGGGAACGTCATCATTGCACCCAAGATTGAGCTACAACTGGCTAGGCAGTTGGTATCCTAAATCCTGCCTGAATGTTACTGCTGTTCCTAAAACCATTGACATACGTTAGCCTACTGTAACCACACACACACAGAGAGAGAGAGAGAGAGAGAGAGAGCGAGAGCGAGAGAGAGAGAGAGAGAGAGAGCGAGACGAAGAGAGAGAGAGAGAGAGAGAGAGAGAGAGAGAGAGAGAGAGAGAGAGAGAAGAGAGAGAGAGAGAGAGAGAGAGAGAGAGAGAGAGAGTGTGAGAGTGGTGAGAGTGTGTGTGTGTTGAGGTTGGGCAATTGTGTACAAGCCTACGTCGCCCGATTGCGCCTCATAGCAATCCTCGATAGTCAATCACTATTGGGGAGGGTCTTTCTCATGACTATCCATGTATTTCCATGGAAATATTAYGTTTATTTGGAAAGTAATAAATATATAGATATTTTTAAAAGCATTCATGATTTGCGTAAATGTAATATACTAACTATTACTCTTGTTAAAAATATGAAATGCTATTACATTTGGTGAAGAGCACATTATGACTTGTTTAGGACTCAACTCAAAGTTTAGGACTTGAGACTTGGCTTGATAGTCTTTACTTGACACTACAGAGGATAGTGAGTACGGCCCAGTACATCACCGGGGCCAAGCTTCCTGCCATCCAGGACCTCTATATCAGGCGGTGTCAGAGGAAGGCCCTAAAAATTGTCAAAGACTCCAGCCACCCTAGTCATAGACTGTTCTCTCTGCTACCGCACGGCAAGCAGTACTGGAGCACCAAGTCTAGGTACAAGAGGCTTCTAAACAGCTTCTACCCCCAAGCCATAAGACTCCTGAACAGCTAATCAAATGGCTACCCAAACTATTTGCATTGCCCCTCCCCCCATGCTGCTGCTACTCTGTTATCTATGCATAGTCACTTTAATAACTCTACCTATATGTACATATTAGCTCAATTGCCCCTGCACATTGACTCTGTACCGGTACCCGCTGTATATAGCCCCGCTATTGTTATTTACTGCTGCTCTTTAATTATTTGTTATTCTTATCTCTTCCTTTTTTTGTAGGTATTTTCTTAAAACGGCATTGTTGGTTAAGGGCTTGTAAGTAAGCATTTCACTGTAAGGTCTACTACACCTGTTGTATTTGGCGCATGTGCGAAATAAAATTTTATTTGGATTAAGAAGTGAGTGTTTTCATTTGGAATTGTATATAAAGTGGGTATTTGACGTAGACCTGCATACAGCCTCCACTACACCACTGGCTCTCTGTGTTTTACAAAATGTGCACTCTCCTACATGAGTGTGCTGGTATTACAGTTGCTGTCCTTTCAGAATCACAAACCTGTCCCACACACTGAAGGCCTATAGGTTTGCCACTGCGCAAACATGTCTATAATAGATATGAAGGCTGTTAAGATACTCTATTGATATTTCAATAAATTAGTGTATATATTTGGCCAGGCTAAGCGGTTTTATGCACTGACTGAATGGAAGCTGATAATTATGAGTTTTTTACTCGGATGGTCTTGTAGTACAAATGTATCTGACACAAGAGACAAGACCTAGTCCCAAGACTGGACTACACTGCAAACCAGTGCATCTGGCAAACCGGTGCGCCATACCCCTTTCAAAGGCACTTAAATATTTTGTCTTGCCCATTCCCCCTCTGAATGGTACACATACACAATCCATGTCACTGCATCTGTACATAGCCCATCTGTAAATAGCCCATCCAACTACCCCATCCCCATACTGTATTTATTTATTTATCTTGCTCCTTTGCACCCCAGTATCTCGCACATTCATCTTCTGCATATCTATCACTCCAGTGTTTAATTGCTATATTGTAATTACTTCGCCACCATGGCTTATTTATTGCCTTACATCCCTTATCTTACCTCATTTGCACACAATGTATATAGACTTTTTTTTCTACTGTATTATTGACTGTATGTTTGTTTATTCCATGTGTAACTCTGTGCTGTTGTATGTGTCAAACTGCTTTGCTTTATCTTGGCCAGGTCGCAGTTGTAAATGAGAACTTGTTCTCAACTAACCTACCTGGTTAAATAAAGGTGAAATAAAAATAAATAAATGTCTCAAGGCTTAAAAATACTTATTTTTACAGACGATTTCATAAGAAGACTGATTTTTGGGATGTCTCATGGTCTGACAAACGCCACTGTAGCTCGGCCACCTTCCATCGCAGATGTGGAAGACCAACACAGGCGGATGCTGCGGTGGATTGAGACACAGCCCATACAAAAAAACTGATATCTCTACTTTAAACTGACAGATTTTGAAGGGGATGTTAGATTGACGCACAGGTTCGTCAATAGACTCYTCAGGATTAAAGGGATATTTCACCCAATTAAGTATTTACATTTTTGCTTCCTTACCCTGTATGTCAGTGGTCACCAACTGGTCGATCACGAAAGTGTCTGAAAGACAAACTGCATACCCGGCAGACTGGGAGAGCTCTGGCTCAAATCACCGTGCCTACAGCCTCCACAACCCTGGCCACAGCAATGTTTGATACTAGCCTACTTCACATTTCACAACTTTTAAAACAATGAAGAGAGAAACTGTCAAAGAATACAGCAAAGCGATGCTGTTTTTATGAGTGAGTTCATGTTTTTATTCAACCCTTTTACAAAACATAAAATGCACTGCTCCCTACTTCCACTTGTGCTACAGCTGAAATAGCCAAGTGTATCGATAGGCCTGTGTTTTTATTCTTAGCAGCTCGTCATATCTATTTTAATATCAAGGAATATTTCACTTTCTCTGGTTATAGGAATAACATGAATTTGTGCATGAAGCGGATGCGGTGCGACTCGAGTTTCGCCATCAGGTGGAAGACGGTGTCCCCTCTCTATGGTCAGTCTCACCAGAGACAAGAAGAGAGCAGGGTCCGTGAGAGGCTGACCTTCTGCTGCTCCCTTCCTCCGCTCAGACTAATACTAATGTGTTCAARACAACTGGGAACTTGGAAATCTCAGACTTCAGTGTGTTCAAGACAACTGGGAACTTGGAAATCTCAGACTTCAGTGTGTTCAAGACAACTGGGAACTCAGGAAAAAAAGAGCTCAGACTAGAAGAAATTGTTTTGAACGTTCATCCAACTCAGAATTCCAAGTCAGACACTCTGGCATGTTTCTAGAACTCTGACCTGAAGATCACAGACATCATGATTTGACCTCGTTCATTTTCTGAGTTCCCAGTTATCTTAAAAGCACCATGACCTTGAAATGCAGGAACCATTAGTCCAGTAAAATAAAAAAGCTAATTTATTTGCAATTTTGTTCAATTTATGCTCAGCAAATGCTACATGAACTGATCTATTTTGTTATCAAAGCTTGAGTTTTAAAATCTGATCTGGTCAAGAATATGATGTGATAATGATTAGGCCTACTGCACAAACCTCATTCCTACAAAACAGTTTTTATAGGTTAATGTTACATTTTTAAGGTCATGTTTAAAATAAATTCTGAACTGTAGATCTCGGCTTGCTTTTAGACTGCGAAAGTAATCTTGAAATTCTGAAAGAATGATGCAGGAGGGGATGGCTGCCGTTTTAAGGGCTCCTAACCAGTTGTGCTATTTTGTGTGTTTTTTCACGTTGTTTGTAACTTATTTTGTAACTTATTCTGCCACCATCTCTAATGACCTAAAATAGCATCTGGATATCAGAACAGCGATTACTCACCTCGAACTGGACAWAGATTTTCCTTTAACGAGTCGGACGCAAAGGATTTACTCCAGATACCGAACCAGGCCCAAATCCCCATCATTCGCATGAAGAGAAGATGCCGATACAGGGGACGCAGGTCCGGGTGCCTTGTGAAAACTGCAAACTATTATGGACTACAAAGGGAAGCCCAGCCGCGAGCTGCCCAGTGACACAAGTCTACCAGATGAGCTGTATGACTTATATGCACACTTTGAGACAAGCAACACTGAAGCATGGATGAGAGCCGAGCTGTTTTGGACGACTGTGTGATCACGTTCGCCGTAGCATGCCCTGACCAACTGGCAAGTGTCTCAACTTACATTTTCAACCTGTTCCTGGCCGAGTCGGTATTACCTACAGCTTCATTAAATAGTACCCTCAAAACACCAGTCTCAACATCAACTGTGAAAAGGCGACTCTGGGATGATGGCCTTCTAGGCAGTTAAAAAAAAAAGCCATATCTCAGACTGGCCAATAAAAATAAAATATTAAGATGGGCAAAAGAACACAGACACTGGACAGAGGAACTCTGCCTAGAAGGCCAGCATCCCGGAGTCGCCTCTTAACTGTTGACGTTTAGACTAGTGTTTTGCGGGTACTATTTAATGAAGCTGCCAGTTGAGGACTTGTGAGGCATCTGTTTCTCAAACTAGACACTCTGATGTACTTGTCCTCTTGCTCAGGGGCCTCCCGGTTAGAGACAGTTTGCGCTGTTCTGTGAAGGGAGTAGTACACAGCGTTGTATGAGATCTTCAGTTTCTTGGCAATTTCTTGCATGGAATAGCCTTCATTTCTCAGAACAAGAATAGACTGAGGAGTTTCAGAAGAAAGTAATTTGTTTCTGGCCATTTTGAGCCTGTAATYGAACCCATAAATGCTGATGCTCCAAATACTCAACTAGTCTAATGAAGGCCAGATTTATTGCTTCTTTAATCAGGATAACAGTTTGTTGCAAAACGGTTTCCTAATGATCAATTAGCCTTTTAAAATGATAAACTTGGATTAGCTAACACAACGTGCCATTGGAACACAGGAGTGATAGTTGCTGATAATGGGCCTCTGTAYGCCAATGTAGATATTCCATTTAAAAAATCTGCTGTTTCCAGCTACAATTGCCATTTACAACATTAACAATGTCTACACTGTATTTCTGATCAATTTGATGTTATTTTAATGGACAAAAATGAGCTTTTCTTTCAGAAACAAGGACATCTCCACATGACCCCAAACTTTTGAACGGTAGTG
This sequence comes from Salvelinus sp. IW2-2015, assembly GCF_002910315.2. Classification (NCBI taxonomy): domain Eukaryota; kingdom Metazoa; phylum Chordata; class Actinopteri; order Salmoniformes; family Salmonidae; genus Salvelinus; species Salvelinus sp. IW2-2015. The sequence goes on along the minus strand of NC_036862.1, from coordinate 16,577,889 downwards.
TATATACAGTGGGGAGAACAAGTATTTGATACACTGCCGATTTTGCAGGTTTTCCTACTTACAAAGCATGTAGAGGTCTGTAATTTTTATCATAGGTTCACTTCAACTGTGAGAGACGGAATCTAAAACAAAAATCCAGAAAATCACATTGTATGATTTTTAAGTAATTAATTTGCATTGATGGGAGCAACAATCTATCTGCAAAATTTAAGCTGATCCACCCCTTAATTAAAAAAAAAAAAATGTCAGTTAAGAAAAATACTAATATTTACTAAATAAACTAAAGTAAACAATAAAAGAGCAACAATAAAATAATAATACGTCTATATACAGGGGAGAGTCAATGTGCTGGGATACAACCACAAACCAAAGGCGGTAAAAGTGGGCAACAACACATCTGCCATGTTGATCCACAACATGGAGGCCTCTCAGGGTTGCGTGCTTAGTCCCCTCCTGTACTCCCTGTTCACCCATGACAGCATGGCCAATCACGACTCCAACACCATCATTAAGTTTGCCGACGACACAACGGTGGTAGGCTTGATCACCGACAATGATGAGACAGCCTATAGGGAGGAGGTCAGAGACCTGGAAGGACCTCTATACCAGTGACTTTACCCCTACCTACAGTACATGTACATTTTACCTTGACTAACCTGTACCATCGCACATTGACTCAGTACCGGTACCCCCTGTATATAGCCTCGTTATTGTTATTTTATTGTTGCTCTTTTATTTTTTACATTCGTTTATTTAGTAAATATTTTTCTTAACTTTTATTTTTCTTAAAACTGCATTGTTGGTTAAGAGCTTGTAAGTAAGCATTTCCCGGTAAGGTCTACAACAGTTGTATTCGGCGAATGTGACAAATACAATTTGAGTTGACTTGACTCAGAAAAAGTTGGTGACCACTGCTGTAAACAGTCTTTTGACAATGAGAGASAGCATTCCATGCTTTGGCAGTCCCTTCTAAGATTTCGCAGGGAGTCTTTGTGATATTTGCAGGCAAAAATGTTTGATTTTGCTGCGGAAATTCTGACATTTTGCATGCCAATATGTGATTATTTTGCCCAATTTGTTGCAAAAATGTGCTGAAGATGGGAAAAGTTTGTTGACAAGTGGCTTGATTTAACCGTATTATGTGGTAAATATACGTGATTGGTTGAAATTGCGAGCCCTCTTTTTGTACTGCGGTAATGGGTCTGTTTTATGAGATAATACTGCGATGAATTGACTGTTTTGATGTGGAAATAGTGTAGTGATTGGTCAAATTTGATTGGCTCGCATAATATAATTGTTGAATTTGCTCCCAAAAATTCTTAACTCAGAATCCTGGAATCCTGGAGGGACTTCTTTGGTTTTGTTTATCTGGCTGCTGATACCAAATTATAACTTTAGTGTGTTTGTCAATAAAGCAATATTTTATCAATATCCTCCAAATTAGCATGTTTTTAAATATCCTGAATTGACAGTAAATTGGGAAAATGTCAGACCTGGTCTTGAGATGTGACATTGCTGCCATTTGTGCCTCCTTGTGTTATGATACTGCTTGCTACTTGAGAAGCGAGACAGTTTGGAGTATCCCTTCAGAAACCTGCAGCTGTTAGACTGTGAGCTGGACACCTGGTCACTGGAGAGGCTGGGTAGGGCCATGGCTCTCCGCTCCCTCAGCTCTCTGTGTTTCAACTACACAGACAATTCACTTTTGGACTGGTATGGACAGCTCAGGGCTTCATGCACTCTTCTATCCCTCTTCTCATTGTATCTGTAGAAGGTGAGGCTTGGCAAGGTGGGGGTGGAGGGGTTCTCCCTTTGTCTTCCTCGATTTGATTAAAAAAACTTTATTAAATTAGGATGGGGTTGGGATTAGGATGCAAACCAGGTTTCGGGTAAGGGGTTTGGTTTGGGGGAGGGGGTAAATAGTAATAAAAAAATTGAAAGTGGGGGGATGGAAAAACTTGCTCTTCAGAATATTGGGGAAGGGGGTGCTTTTTGATTGTGAGTGATGGGAGGAGTGGTTGAGGTTGTTGTTGTTGTAGTAATGAGTTTTGTTTTCCTTTTTCCAACAGGAGTGGGCAGAGAGGATTACGCACAGGTCTGGGCCTCATCAGAACAGGTAAGTATTCATGTTTAAAGGCCATTCAAGGTAAGTATGTTTTTTAAAAGCCATGCATGTTTAAGAAGTATATTCTAGGATAGACTTTGTTAGGGGTTAAAAAGTGGTGTGTCTGTTTGCATTTAAAATTACCTAAAAACAGCAGAGGTCATCAGCAAACTGGGAGACATGTCCCTCTCTTGGGTGGGAGTAATAAATACCACATATATACATTGAAAACAGTAAAGGGCCGAGGGCGGAGCCTTGGGGAGAACCTGAATGATGTGGTTTCTCCCACCTCCCACCCTCACCGCTATCTTCCGACAATTAAAAAAAAAAAACTGTGTAAAGAGTGACCATCTGAGTGGGTAGTTTCAGGTTTGTATCCTTCTCAATGTCAAAGAACACCGATACTGTGACCACTTTCTTGTTAAATCCTCTCCGTACATCTTTGGCCAGCCGAATGTGTTCTTCCTGAAGCTGGCATGGTGCACCCCCCCATTTTTTGCCAGAATGTTTTGGGGTTGAGATCAGTGTTGAGGTCAGAGTAGAACAAGATACAATATACTTTATTGCCATGCAACCAGGGTTGGTGGCATTTGTTTACGGTACAGCATACATATACGTATATATATATACCCTAGCCTCACCTCATACAACAAACATTCACCCACTCATTTAAACTTGTCCCATGTGTTCTCCCTTTTCTTTTTCATTTCTGTTCTTATTTGTGTTTGTAGTTGCTTTACTCTGTTTGACCACCCCTGACATCGTTTTCATGAACTCTTGTGCTAGATGAGGCAGAGTAGTGAGGTTCCTGGGGTGCATGGGGCCACCCCTGGGCTTCCTGGAGACCTCTCTGGTTTGGAGGAGGATTTGGCCCATCTACGCCACCCTCTGCTCCATGAATAGGTGGTCTGGGTCACAAGGGGTCAGATAAACCCACTGGGCATAGATGTCAGTTCAACGTCTAGTTTTGATTTAGATTTGGTTGAGTTGTCAACTAACGTGAATTCAACGTGAAATCAACCAAACATTTCACCATCTCATTGGATTTAGGTTCAAATTTGGGTAGAAAAATACTAAATGCCCTTACCTTGATGATTTTACAAATCCATTCAGTTCTCCATATTGATTTTTGGGGGTTGAAATTACGTGGAAACAACTTTGATTCAACCAGTAGACATTAACCAGTAGATTGTGATACCATACCGCTGACGTCATCCAYGTATTCCTATGGAAAACTCCTGATGGCGCATCAAGCCGGAAGTATTTGAATTTGAAGTCTGCCATATTTATGAATGGGGCTGAGTGGCACCCCCAAAAAATTGCTAAGGATCATGGTGAAAGTGGCCGTGACTAGCAAAGGATCATGGGTGATATAGTCATTTTCATCCTACCTAAGAGAGTCAACCTTAATGTCTATGGCATGAGGGAGCGAGCCTCCTCATAGCCTGCCGGCCCGTGATTGGTCTGTATCAGATCGTGGTCCTGTGTGGCGACAAATGTAAACTTTTAAATAATTCACTGTGGGGATTGAGCTTAATTATAATAAACAAATTTTAGAGCACAAAACATTGTAATTTACCAAGGCTTTCTAGGGCAGACCAGGGCTTTGGCACCGTTAGGTTGCTACGCAGTAGCCAACCAGCAGAGCTTGTGACTTGCTCCAGACCAGTCACTGGAGGCCCGGTGGTAAGGCTCTGGGTGGTTGTGGTAAGTTTGAAGGTTTCCCAGTCTGCAGCTTTGTAGTTGTATTGTATTCTTCTGCTTCTAGACTGGGCTTGGAGGCAGAGGAGGGTAGGATGGGGAGGTGATCACTCCTAGAACATGGTGACCTTCGCTGCTATTGGGAGGGTGCAGAGGCAGAGGTCTAGATTGTTGACAGAGTTGTAGGAGGATGAATAGTGGGATGATTTATCACTGTTGATGAGGACAAGGTCGAGCTGTTTGAGGATGGTGTTCAGTGCTGTGCTGGCTGGGTTTGTGGTTATTTTATTGAAGGTGGGGTGTTTGGCATTGAAGTCACCCATGTTGACGACCGTGTGGGGATGGGATCAACCCCGGGGGACAGTAGATGGAGTCAGGCTTGTTCTGTTGGACTGCATGACTCTGGCTATGGTTAAGTCATTTTGTTTAGTTTGATCCGGGTTATTGCAATGAAGGTCTTGTTATATGAAACACACTTGTTATATACGACTACACCGCATGCGTTTCCTAGGATTTATGAGTGTTTGTTATTGTGTGGGGTTGGATGGCTTGGGGGGGGGTGTGTTTGCCAGCCTGCCTGCCTTCGTCTTTCTCTCACACTGTGTATTTGACTTTGTCTTTGTGTGTCTGTCTGCTTGTTTGTTTGTCTGTCTGGCTGCTGATGTGTCTATCTGCTGGTCTGTCTGTCTGCTTGTTTGTTTGCCTGTCTGCTGGTGTGTCTGTCGGTTTACCATCTGTCTTTCTGTGTATCTGCTTCTGTCTCTGTCTGTTTTGAGTCTTTTAGTCATTGTGTGTTTGTACAGTCATGGTCAAAGAGATGCCCCTCCCAGTGTACTCTGTTCTCTGAACATGTACAATGCAGTAAGGGGGCTGTACTTCATGCAAGACCATTATTTTGGCATCTCCATATTGTATACACTGCATTGAGGTTCGGATGGCTCTACTGGTGCCTTCAAGGAAATTCCTATAAACAAATGTACAGATGTTTGCATAGAAGAGGGGCCTCCCAAGGCTGATGATCATATTCACATTCTTCAATAGCAGCCTCAGTCTTATGGTTCAGATTTTTATTGCCTCTCTATTGCACTCTGTGTTTGTAGAATGTATGATTGAATAGGTGATGAAAATGTGAAGATGAATTGGCAACTATTTTGGGTCATCCTTCTCCCTCTCTCTTTCAATTCAAATATTATTTGCATGAATGGGTACCACTGTTGCCAAAGCAATGCAATTATAGTATTATAGTTTGTGCATACATTCAGTTCAATTCAACAAATGAAATTACTTATGGTAAATACACTATATATACGAAAGTATTTAGACACCCCTTCAAATTAGTGGATTGGGCTATTTCAGCCACACCCTTTGCTGACCGGTGTATAAAATCGAGCACACCGCCATGCAATCTCCATAGACAAACATTGGCAATAGAATTGTCCATACTGAAGAGCTCAGTGACTTTCAACATGGCACCGTCATAGGATGCCACCTCTACAACAAGTCAGTTTGTCAAATTTCTGCCATGGTAGAGCTGCCCCTGTCAACTGTAAGTGCTTTTATTGTGAAGTGGAAACGTCTAGGAACAACAACGGCTCAGCCGCGAAATGGTAGGCCGCACAAGCTCACAGAACGGGACGCCAAGTGCTGAAGCGCGAGGCACGTAAAAGTAATCTGCCCTTGGTTGCAACACTCACTACCGAGTTCCAAACTGCCTCGGGAAGCAACGTCAGCACAACTGTTCATAGGGAGCTTCATGAAATGGGTTTCCATGACCGAGCAGCCGCACACAAGCCTAAGATCACCATGCGCAATGACAAGCGTCCACTGAGGTGGTGTAAAGCTCGCCGCCATTGGACTATTGAGCAGTGGAAACGTGTTCTCTGGCAGACCGACAGACAWATCTGGGTTTGGCGGATGCCAGGAGAACGCTTCCTCCCCAATGCATAGTGCCAACTGTAAAGTTTGGTGGAGCAGGAATAATGGTCTGGGGATGTTTTTCATGGTTCGGGCAAGGCCCATTAATTCCAGTGGAGGGAAACTTAAAGCTACAGCATACAATGACATTCTAGATGATTCTGTGCTTCCAACTTTGTGGCAACAGTTTGGGGAAGGCCCTTTCCTGTTTCAACATGACAATGCCCTCGTGCACAAAGCAAGGTCCATACATAAATGGTTTGTCGAGATCGGTGTGGAAGAACTTGACTGGCCTGCACAGAGCCCTGACCTCAACYCCATCGAACACCTTTGGAACGAATTGGAACGCCGACTGTGAGCCATGCCTAATCGCCAAACATCAGTGACCGACCTCACTAATGCTCTTATGGCTGAATGGAAGCAAATCCCCGCAGCAATGTTCCAACATCTAGTGGAAAGCCTCTCCAGAAGGGTGGAGGCTGTTATAGCATCAAAAGGGGGGTCCAACTCCATGTTAATGCCCATGATTTTAGAATGAGATGTTCAATGAGCAGGTGTCCACATAGTTTTGGTCATGTAGAGTATGTATGAATGTTATCAGGGTTTCTCTCTCCATGGCCCCATCACAACAATCCTAACCGATTCCTCTAGCATTGGCGTAGTAGGACTGAGGTGGCTACAGCTGGCATGGACGGAAACACCCATTTGCTGTCCCTGAATGTGTGTAACTGATTTTAATGCAGGGCAGGCTGAGGATCTATCCTGGCCTCTCTGGTCACTACCAGCGCTATAAAGGTAGAGATGACCACAATCCACATCTGTTGTTATTTTATGCTATGAACTTGTTTTGAGTGTTATTTACTGGTAACTGACTGGTTACTAACTGGTTATTGGTTATAAAGACACAATCTGAATATTGCCATGGATGGACAGTGAAGGGACATTTTAAGATGGAGCTGTTGCTATGGTTACTCACTGTAAAAAAGGCCATCCTGCTCCTCTCCTTTTTATTGTCGACAGTAACACAAATGTCTGAATGTTGTGCGTGCATCGAAATGTAAGTTGCAGGGGGGTTTATTGGGGATTTTATGAATTACTTCATGTTACTTTGATAAGTTTCAGCCATATGTCCTACTGTATGGCTGTTAGTATTCTTTAATGTTAGTTGGCAATGCTGCTTTGCGTATTGTTTATCTATGTAGTATTATTCCGTACTGCCACAAGTGTTATTATTGCATTGGTTGCACTACTTTTGCAGAAGGGGTTTAAATTGTTGTTGGTGGACATGGAATTTTTCATGCACACGCTACCACAGCGTTTTCCATAGTGTTAAGGTGTTTTATTGTGCTGCCATGGGCAAGCTTCTAGAGTAATCCCAGTTTGCTCATGCTCAGAGTAATTTATGACCATGTGGCGCCAGTGCAGATCGTATACGGTCAAAGCCGGGCAGATTCTTACACAAGGCTGGAGAGAGAGGGTGCCAKAAATCTTGACCCTTTGTCAATCCAAGTAATTTGTTTCTCTCTGTCTCTCCAAGAGGTGAATGTTTAAAAGCGAGTGACAGACAGAGGAGCAGCTAATGGATTTACTAACAGAGGAAGTTATTTAGGGGTTTTGGCAGGGTCGAGCTCTAAATTTGGCAGAAGCAATCCGAGCTGTGTAGGGTAGGGCCTGGATGTCACGGGCAATGGGTAGAGCTCGGTCTTAAAAGTCATGCCCGTGCAGGGCTCTAACCCACACTGAGTTCCAAGCTCCTAGTTAAAGGGTGCTTGCTAAGTATATAAATAGTGCAATGATTAATATGGAGTGGTGGGTGTTTGACACAGACACAGCAAATCAAAGAGGAGCGGGGCAGGAAGAGCAAAGGCAAAGACCAAAGGTAGTGCTGAAGAATCCCCGCAGGACCCAGTTCCCCCTTGGCAACCCGACATAGAGATGAGATGGATCACAACAGGGTCAAAGATTTACTGAAAAACAGTCATGCCTACGTTCTGTTGTGATTACAGCTTCMTATAGCATTACATGATGGAAAGGTTCAAAGGGTTTAAATGAATACACTTATAAAACACTTAACTACACACCTGCACGCACAAAAACACACACATTTACTTGCACACACAGTCGAGTGGAATTGGAAAAAACTTGATCTCTGTCAACCACTTCTAACGCCACTGAACCTGTTATCCACTGGCAAGTGCAGACGAGACACAGATACTCTTTCCCTCTACTCAGGACTGTCAGTGTGGTTCTCTCTTATCATTCATCAAATACCAGGCTATATTGTATGCAAAAAAGGGGAAATTATATTATCTTATACTAATACAATTGCTCAGAGAAAAAGTAAGTAAAAAAAAATCTAACACCGAAAAAAGATAGAGGTGCCAATAATTTTGACACCTAAGATTGTTATAAATTAAATCAAACAATTTGATCTGCTTCAACAAGCACACCTGATTCAACTTGTCAACTAATCATCAAGCCCTTGAAGAGTTAAATCAGGTGAGCTTGCCTGGGGCTAAACAAAAATGTGTGCTGTTGAGAGTACTCGAGGACTGGAGTAGGGAAACAGTGCTTCAAGGAACTGTATTGTGGCCTTCTATGGCTTCCTGTTTTACTGGGGTATAAAAACCAGGTAACCTTTGTCATCACAAATTAAAAGAGAAAAATGGTTGCTGACATTCATAAATCAGACAATTGGTTAAAAAAAACAAGATCAAAATCCACAAAGATGGTTAATTGACCACAAAATCTAAATTTTGCAATGGCCATTTCAGTCTCCGAACTTGAAACACATTGAAGACTGGTGGTTTGAATTGAAGAGGGCAGTCCATACGCGCAGACCAACGGATATCAAGGATCTGGAAATATTCTGTATGGAGAAATGGTCTAAGATCCCTTCCAATGTGTTCTCCAATCTCATAAAAYATTATAGAAAAAGGCTAAGTACTGTTATCCTCGCAGGGGGAGGGTGTCACGCCCTGACCTTAGTATTCTATGTTTTCTGTATTATTTTGGTCAGGTCAGGGTGTGACGAGGGTGGATATGATTGTTTTGTATTGTCTAGGGTTTTTGTATGTCTAGGTATGTGTGTGAAGTCTAGGCATATGTAGGTCTATGGTGGCCTCGATTGGTTCCCAATCAGAGGCAGCTGTTTATCGTTGTCTCTGATTGGGGATCCTATTTAGGTTGCCATTTTCCAGTTCGGTTTGTGGGTTATTGTCTATGTGATGTTGCATGTCTGCACTCAGTGTTCATAGCGGTCACGGTCGTTTTGTATTAGTTTGTTCAGTATATTTCTTTATTAAAAGAAGTATGTATTATAATCACGCTGCGCCTTGGTCTCCTCTCTACGACATTYGTGACAGAGGGTGCACCACATATTGAAAACACGGATTCCAATCATTTTGAACCCTATCGTTTTCTTCGCGCAATTCTATTAGAATATAATAACATATTCCCCAAAAAATGCACATTCAATATAGCAATATAGTATTATTTATTTTATACTGTCTTTTTTGCTCATCTTTATCAAGGGTGCCAATAATTTGAGGTGACTGTATTTCACCAACCCCTCCTTAACCCATCTTCGCTAAGCATGTAGACGTAGGGCTGGGAGGCCAGATGAGCCAGATGTCATCTGTGTGAAAGGTGAGAGAGAGGGGAAGCTTCCTCTCTCTGCAGTGGGGCCAGGTTGAGACCAAAGGTCCTCTTCCTATCTTAGGAACACAGAGGTGAGGTGAGATACAGGCAAGGCTTAAAGAGATTGAACAAGATCTTAAGCACTTACAAATTCGTAACATATTGTGCGAATTGGAATTTGTAACATAAAATATATATTTTTTTGCAGGATGTAACACATGGATGACGTTGTGCACAATTTTCAGGGATGCATTTTAGCTTGTGAGCGCTACTTTCTAAACTACTGGTTGAAATGATACAAAACCTTTATAAACACATCTTTATATTAGGGAGAGAGGCATCGCTACAGGAACTGTCTGTCACCCAATGAACAGTAATCWATCTCAACAGGTTGCAGGTGTTTCTTTCTCTCGAGGCCACTCTTGTTGTACTCATGTAATATTTTCTTCAGTAGAGTTTGAAGCCACTGCATCCTGTTCCGTGCCCCTCTGGAAAGCAGCGGGATCATCTTTAATTCCTACAGAATCCTGTCCAAACAAAGCGACCCAGGGCTTTTGTCTGTTCCTCATTTTATTAAAAAAAAAAAAAATCACACAGAGGTCTCATCCCAGACCCTCCCATCCCCTCCTACTGTTACTGGGACGCATTTCTAACCCATGGTGGACCGTCGTCTGCTTTCATTATGATCTATGAAGATCCTGATTTTAATATCCTGATTTACAGCTCAAACAATTCATGTTAAATCAGGTTGAACAGAGCGATTACAGCGTGTTTCTGTTCAATTCTGTCAGAGGTACCAAGATTGAACACTTGTTTAGACAGATGCTTCGGGGCGTTAGCCCCTCATTCAATTCGGGATTCAACGTCTTTATTTGACCATCAATCAGGATGATGAAGTGGTTTGACACCTGCGATGTTGACAACCTAGTTTGTTCTCATGGCAACATGACCTTGGTTTTATTATTTCGGTATTAAATCATTTAATGAAGGCTAATGTTTTGAGTCACTGTCTAAAGGCAGAGGAAGAAAGCAAAGAAGAGGGGGAGGCCTACAGAAGTTGGTCTTTGACTTGAGAAGCTCCACTTAGTCTGGACCAGAAAGTACCAAGGGACTACTGAACTTTATGCAGGTTATCTGCCGGTGAGTGTATGAAATATCATCACTTTTCAAGGACATGACACAGACGCACATGTAACTCCCAAGCATGGCTTATTATTTGTGGTGTGTCATGAGGGTCAGAGGGGCAYACATTTCTGTCAGAGATAGTCTGAGAGCCATAACTCTTTTTATGGTCTTCCAGAGGGAGAAATCCAGAGGAACAAAACAACAGCATCATTCAGGGACTGAAGACCTTAACTCATCTGCATCTCCATACCAGGTGCACTCCTCTGTGCTCCAAAAACACTTAAACCAATTTACCTCCACTATAGTGTTCTTACAGGAAATGTCTGATGCAATTAATCTGGTCAGTTTTTGTTACTATCCAGCTAGAAGTTTTCCTTCCAATGGCAGGAGGTTAAGACTTGCCTAGTTAAATAAAGGTTAAATAAAAAATTAATAGTGTTCTCAGGGCACTCGTAGCATGCTCTGCAAATTACCCTATTCCCAGAGCCAATGTGTTATTTATTATATGGCCCCAACTTCAGCACATGGATAGGAGCTGCACACTTACATCCAGAGGCTTCTGCTGCAGGCACGTGCACAGATAGGGCTATACCTGTGCAGAGCACATGCCCCTTTACCCTTCCAGTCTCCAAAGAGCCCTTTTTGGTGGTGGTATAATTTCACCAATTAGTATTTTTTATAAATTCACTAAATTCTCATCTATGCTTCAGAACCACAAAGTTGAGTGTCTTGATTGTTGACCAATGCCCAGTCATTTGCATTGGGTGCACATATCCAGATTAGTGGCCAGAAAGAACTTATTTACCTGCCAAAAACAGAGTAGTTCTACGTTTATCATCCATATAAAATACAGTTTAGCAATCTACTACTCTCTCATTTTGCCAGAATAATAGGCTACCTGGCAATTTGACAGACCATGCTTTCCATCTGATCCTGCAACCTCCACTACAAGTATGCCATATGATCTTGTTTGCTCTGAACTCCAGAGAAGTTACATGATAGGCCTACACTGAGTATACAAAACATTAAGAACACCTGCTCTTTTCATGATATAGACTGACCAGGTGAAACCTATGATCCCTTATTGATGTCACTTGTTAAATCCCCTTMAATCAGTGTAGATGAAGGGGAGGAGACAGGTTAAAGAAGGATTTTTAAGCCTTGAGACAATTGAGTCACGGATTGTTTGTGTGTGCGCCATTCAGAGGGTGAAATAGGCAAGAAAAACATTTAAGTGCCTTTTGAATGGGGTATGGTAGGAGTTGCCAGACGCACCGGTTTGTGTCAAGAACTGCAATGCTGCTGGGTTTTTCCACGCTCAACAGTTTCCCGTGTGTATCAAGAATGGTCCACCACCCAAAGGACATCAAGCCAATTTAACACAACTGTGGGAAGCATTGGAGTCAGCATGGGTCAACATGGGGGGGTGCAACTCAATATTAGGAATGTGTTTCTAATGTTTGGTATACTCCGTATCTCCCCAGTTAATATCTCCCCAGTTAATATTGTCTGCTAACATGAATGACTTTCAGCTCCCAATGCAGGTGTAAAACACAGTTTATATATTGGGTTTTTATGGCAGTAATGGCAAGCTACATTTGCTCAGCAATTGTGCGTGCATGTTTGCGTGTGCGCGCATGTGCGTGCGCTGGGGTCGCAAGTTTTGTACAACTCCTTTTTTAGGGTTCCAGGTCAAAATGTTTGAAACCCACTGGGATACATGACAGTGGCAACAAATGGAGTTGGGTTGGATATAGCCATGGTAGGCAACAGTATTTCATACAATCATCTATTTTCACTGTAAATGTGTTGGTCATTGTTAATAAGTGCAGCATTTATTCCAGTTCAAAATACTTTTGCAGATGTTGCTGCTTTCCTCTCTTCTTATAATAATTGCTCAAAGAGTCTGTGACCGCTAGTTGCAGAACAATATTTTGGGGGGTGTGCCCTCATTTTTGTTTGCGCATAAGGTCTGTGCATGGCCTTGTTCTACTGTAACATGTGTATTGTGTTGCTGGTATTTAAATTGTTCTGTATGCGTGATTTAAATCTTGCTGAGGGAATTGATATTGTACACATGTTAAATGTTTAGATTCTGGGCTGGTTTACCCTACCCAGATTAAGGCCATTTCTGGGACTAAAAAGCTATTTTAATGCATGAAGATTCTCCAAGGGGAATGATTTTAGTCCGCAGTAGGCTTAGTCCTGGTCTGGGAAATGGCACTATAGCTGACAGTAATTCAGATATGCCCTATAAAACATAATGGGCTGCTGCTATTCTTCTTTGCAGTGGTGGAAAAAGTACTCAATTGTCATACTTGAGAAAAAGTAGAGAYATCTTAATAGAAAGTGACTTAAGTGAAAGTCACMCAGTAAAATACTACTTGAGTAGAAGTCAAAGTATYTGGTTTCAAATGTCCTTAAGTACAGTGGTGGAAAAGTCCTCAGTTGTTATACTTGAGTAAAAGTACAACGTAAAAGTAAAGCTATACATAAAATTCCTTATATTAAGCATACCAGATGGCATGATTTTCTTGTATTTTTTTWATTTACGGACAGCCATGGGCACACTCCAACACTCAGACATAATTTACAAACGCAGTATGTGTTTAGTGATTCTGCCAGATAAGAGGCAGTAGGGATGACAACCCGTTATATTTATAGGTGTGTGAATTGGACCATATTGCTGTYCTGTCTGAGCATTTGAAATGTAACGAGTACTTTTGGGTGTMAGGGAAAATGTGTGCGAGCAAAAGTACATATTTTCATTGGGAAGGTATTGGAATAAAAGTTGTAAAACATATACATTGTATAGTACAGATACCCCAAAAACAACTTAAGTATTACTTCAAAGTATTTTAATTTGGACCTAATACTTGGACCTAATTGGATTTTACTGAGAATGACGTTGGAGATATTGGAGGGAACTGCTTCTAAATGCTCTTAAAGAGAGGAAAGAAGGTAAGGCTACAGCTGGCTGGCTGATGAGCTGACGAATCACCTGGCAAGATGGAGTGGACTGGCTTTTGTACTCCAGCAACAATATTATAAATACTGTGAGCATGCGTTGGGTGGAGACTCTTCAGAGCCTTCAGATAGGTTTCTCCAGTTAGCCAGCCTGATTTCTCATAGTGTGTTGTATTTTGTATTATGCCCTGGCTTTCACGAGCTAAACTGCATCCTTTCAAAGTCAGCCACCCCTCGAATAAGCACCAACATATTTGCTACCATTTCAAAGATTTCACATAAGAGGGAGAGAGAACACGACTGAGATCAAAACAGAGCTGAGTGTATGAATAATACCAAGCGTGTGCAAAGCTGTCATCAAGGCAAAGTGTGGCTACTTTGAAGAATCTCAAATATATTTTGATTTGTTTAACACTTTTTTAGTTACTACATGATTCCATGTGTTTCCATAGTTTTGATGTCTTCACTATTATTCTACAATGTAGAACATAGTAAAATAAAGAAAAACCCTTGAATGAGTAGGCGTGTCCAAACTTTTGACTGCTACTGTATTGACTCGAGGGGTTAATACTGATCWAATCAAGATGTTTTATTTTTTACAAATGTTACAATTATTCCACTTTGCCATTGAGTTATTTGTGTAGATCATTGACAAAATGACATTTAAATCGATTTTAATCCCACTTTGTAAAAAAACAACATATGAAAAAAGGCAAGGGGTGTGAATACTTTCTGAATGCACTGTATTGTTTAGATATGGTTACATCTACGTAGTGGCAAATGTTTGGAAAGGCCTTTGCAACAATCAGCCTTACAGAAAATACAATACCGAATAGCACAGACAAATGACTTATATCATATCAGATGTGTCTTGCACTCTATTGTTTCTTCCCATCCACAAAATTGACATCCAGAGAAACATGAACACTCCTTTAATATGTTAATATGTTAATATGTTTGTCTATATAGTATTTGACTCAGTTTCCCACTCAACTTGCCCACATGCTCAGAAAATGCTACAGGGGTGAACCCCATGTTCATCAAACAGTTTATTTGTATTACCCTCTCACTAGTAGGATGTGAGTACACAAACACCATGTTTTAACTAAATGTTACACATTTACTTTTTTTATAGTTCTTTATTATTTATTCTAGGCTAAAAGCAAATGATTGAGTTAAACTCTGTGGGAAGAAGTCCATCGAGGGGTCTCAAGGGACCGAGGCAACAGGATACTTTAAAAGCACAGTGCAGAGCATTACAGAGTCATGTGGTACTTTGCGATTGAGTAGAAGACTTGGAGGAAAATGGGGTGTAATTGCCTCAAAAGTATACAACCCTGTGAACTCAAGACCTGMCTCAGCTGTACATCAACATTCCTAGTCATGCTATGTTTTGGAAAATAATATGACTTTGAATAATGACTTTGAAAGCCAGCATTTCCTGATTTAAATAGCATGTTTTGGTTATTTCATACATATATAATTTCACATAACAGGGAGAGAGAACACCACTGAGATCAAAACAGAGCTGAGTGTATGAATAATTTGAGAACTGTGGTTAGATTTGATTGAATTGTCTCAATGTTGTCCAAACATCTGTATTGGATTTTGAGAAAGTCTGGTATAGATACAGTATTCTCTGTTAAATAAGAAAATATATATTACTTAAAAGTTTAGTGCCATTATTAGTTTAACCATAGGCATTTCAAGTGTTTGTTTTTTACTCAATTCATTGAAAAAGTACAACTGAGCAACAGTAGCCATACAGTATATAAAAAACAACATACACACAGMAAAATAACCAGAACAGAAGGGTGCACAATACACAATAAGAGCATCTGTTACCTTTTCTTAGCTTCTTGAGACCTACAGTGAAGTATTTTACCTTCATTCGCAGTAGCCTACCTTTTAATCTTTGGCTCCGCCATGTGTTAGTTTGTTAGTACTGCAGATGTGTTTTAGCGCATGAGCGCCTCCTGGTTTGTTTGTTCTGCTGGGCTGGTTTGTTTGCTCCACGGACTAGCTAGACTGCTTATTTCGTCCATTTTGTTTTACCTTTAGCTAGATTATTCTATGGCAAAGATGGAAGACGGTGAAGAGCCAGGTTTAATTCACTCTCACAGCTCTACTTCGGGGTCAAAATCGAGCAGTGACAAGATGTTTTCCCTCAAGAAATGGAATGCTGTGGCAATGTGGAGCTGGGATGTGGAGTGCGATACATGCGCCATCTGTAGGGTCCAAGTTATGGGTACGTTTGTTTGAATCAGTGATTTAGCTAGCTAGCCAGCTACAGTAACTAGTTATATTAGTACACCCATAGGCAACTCTTGGTGTGCATGAAGCTAGCTAACAACAACAAGATAAATACAGTAGCTTAGTGGTCAGACAGTCACCTAGCTAAGCTGATTAAGAGATGACCATCATCATGTCATGAGCAGACTGACCGATAATGGATCCTAGTTGCTAGATCATATCTAGCTACAAAACAGACAACTAACGTTAGCTARCTAATATAGCTAACGTTAGAATTCTGAAAACATGACTCAAGGCATTGCAAGGAATCAAGCTAGTTACAGTAACCAACTAACCTCGCATGGGAGGACTGAATCGCTAGCCAGCTGTGTCAGTCCATATGTCACCATGCAGGAATGGTCAACGACAGCTGTGCAGCAGTATAGCTAGTTGGTTAATACGTTTCCTTGATATATACCTTCTCTCTGCAGACGCATGCTTGCGGTGTCAGGCTGAAAATAAACAAGAGGACTGTGTCGGTAAGCTACTTTAAACGTCTTAGCCAAACATTTATATAGGGCCAAGACACCAGACAGTTCAATCTGGTGTTATCAGACCAGCGGTAGGTGTGGGTCTGCTCCAGTGTTGGGGTAACCTGGATACACATTTTATAGATCCAGAACCGGGCCACAACTCCTACTGGTCTCACACCAGGAGATGTGCATGTGACAGATATACCTGGGTTTCTGGTCTAGTATATGGGGTTACAATTTGATAAAGCCAGGGTATCTTAACCTTGGTAAAGCAGAGTTTGTACTGTGTATGCATTAGGATACAAATATTGATTGTGTGTGTACCAATATGCTTTACCATCTATTCTGCTCTTCTGCTGACATGCTGAATTTGAAAATACCATGTAGCACACAATTTCATAGTGTGTTTCTGTCTCCYCTCTTTCACAGTGGTATGGGGAGAGTGCAACCACTCTTTCCACAATTGCTGCATGTCTCTCTGGGTGAAGCAGAACAATCGCTGTCCACTGTGCCAGCAGGACTGGGTCGTACAGAGAATCGGCAAATGAAGTCCCTCTAACTTCCCCATCCTTCCACTGCAAGTTTGGACATTAGACCGGACTGAGAAACTGCGACCTTCTATACACATGTGTGTGCATGCCGCTGTCATTCCTTCGATGTTAAGATATAGAATGAATGGCCAATATCCAGATGAAGACGTCCTTGCCCCACTGTTTGATGGAAACACTGGCAGGTGCAGGGCAATGCTGAAGAACTCTGAGGATAGGTGCTGCGCTTAGTGTCTTTGTTAACTTTTTTTTGTGTCGTCCAAGATGTTTTTGTGAGAGAAAAAAGTTAGTTATTAAAATAAATATACACTTAGCTTTGTTATTTCTTCCTTTTATCATTTTAATGTGATGGTTTATGGTTATGGTTGCATCCCCTCAGACCATGAGGTGTCTGCCTTTCTTGCTACCCGTAAGAGCCCATTTAATATGTCACCTACTAATCAAGATAATGTTTACAGAATACTATTGCCTCTGCATTATGTGTAGGCTATTGGGGTTTGGATCCATGATGCTGCAGGGACTGTGTTTAGTCCCGGGCAGAGGCAACCAGTAGGAGAGATTTTTACCTTGTCAGCTCGGGGATTCAATCTAGCAACCTTTCGAATACTGTCCCAACGCTCTAACCACTAGGCTACATGCCGCCCCACTTAGTGGGACTATCATTTGTTTTTCAACAGGACAATGACCAAACACACTTACAGGCTGTGTAAGGGCTATTTGAGGGAGAAGGAGAGTGATGAAGTGCTGCATCAGATGACCTGGCCTCCATAATCACCCGACCTCAACCCAATTGAGATGGTTTGGGATGAGTTGGACCTCAGAGTGAAGGAAAATCAGCCAAAAAGTGCTCAGCAAATGTGGGAACTCCTTCAAAACTGTTGGAAAAGCATTCCTGGTGAAGCTGGTTGAGATAATAGCAAGAGTGCAAAGCTGTCATCAAGGCAAAGTGTGGCTACTTTGAAGAATCTAAAATATAACAAATATTTTGATTTGTTTAACACTTTTTTGGTTGCTACATGATTCCATATATGGTATTTCATAGTTTTGATGTCTTCACTATTATTCTACAATGTATAAAATAGTACAAATAAACAAAAACCCTTGAATGAGTAGGTGTGTCCAAACTTTTGACTGGTACTGTATATACACAGTTTACAGTATATATATATATATATATATATATATAGTCATAATCCTGCCTGTCTTCTGCTCTTCAGCCAAAGCACACCCCTTTTGGCACAACAGCTTTAAATAGACCCAGCTTACCTACATGTTTCATCAAACTTGGCTACTCCTCATGGTTTTAAGCTACTACACTTGGCATTGATCTTGCCTATAGGGCTGTCTATGGGCTTAGCAGAATGGCAGTGATCTCCAAATGCAGCTCTCTGTTCCTTTTTTTTTACCTTTGCCCCCAATCCCAGGTCAGGACTAGCTCAGCGTAACAGTCTTTGTGGAAGTCATCCATGACTTCTGCCTGACTCCTGACCTGTGGCTAACCTTTACTAAACCTCTCAGAAAGTACTTGAATAATCTATACTTCACCACCATCATCACTAAATAACAGAAGCAGTATAGCCTAAGCACGAGCAATCTGCAGTTCAAAAAACAACAAAGTAAAACCCCTGCCACTGTTTCGTTAAACAGCTGAGGCATGGGGCTGTAGAAATGTAACCACTTAAAATCATAGCAAAGCTATGAATACAAGGACTGACCATCATTGAGATACAATGTTTGTTTACAATTACATTGTTTACAAACAATTGAGTAAAACAATCTTATATGGGTTCTCATGGAGTGTGACAGTTGAACTAAGCTCATGATGCATTTATAAGTTATATTCTTCAATACTCAATGGGTACATACAGTATCATTAATTAGAAAGTCAATCACAGATTGCATACAGTAATGTTGTTGTATACTGTACGTTAAAATGGTAATAAGGCCATACAATAAACTGGGCACGCCAATGCTAATATGTGTACCGGAAGCCCACGGATATAACGATTCATGATGTGGTTGTAATGCATTGTAAGACTTATCATAAGTACAGTATGTGTATGACCCCCTTAAAATGTATTAGTATAATTTTTTTATACGCTGAAAATGTGCTACCTAGAGAGAGACATCGTTTATTATAAACCCTGTTATTAGACATAAATGATCATACATGGCTATAACAATGTAAAAATGTTACCAAAACTAGTATTTTTCTAACTGCCTTTTCCTGGTAAGACAATGAATATCTGCCGATRCCCCAGAGGTTAGTGGTACACAGAGGCACAGATTACGTGGTGTTCCATAATGGTTGAGTGAGCTCATCCTTGAGTTTCAGTAAGAGCACTTCCATCAGAACAGCTCAGAGTAAATGTATTAAGCTTGAGTGACAGGTTGTATAACCTGAAGGTGAGATAGTGCCCAGATGAGTGGCTAGCAGCCACAGGGTGCTGGAGAGGATCTTGCAATTATGTTTAGGCTACACCTAACAATGGATTACTACACACCGTAGCCTACACCAGAGAAATAGTGGGTSTCAGACACATTTGATCCTAGACCCTGGCCTGATCCAGGCTATGTATTCGCCTTGATTTGATTACATCAGAGATTATTGTGATCTAGTGTAAAACTTGATTAATCCAAACTTGTTATCCTATGATTACATGATTTTTTGGCATATTGTGATAAATAAAGAATAGGCAGAATATCAATATAATAAAAATGATTTTATATTAGAAGTCTATTAAAAGTAGTGCATACGGCCCAGTACATCACTGGGGCCAAGCTTTCTGCCATCCAGAACCTATATACCAGTCAGAGGAAGGCCCTAAAAGTTGTCCAAGACTCCAGCCACCCTAGTCATAGATTGTTCTCTCTGCTACCGCACGGAAAGCAGTACCAGAGCGCCAAGTCTTGGTCCAAAAGGCTTCTTAACAGCTTCTAACCCCAGCTTCTACCTGCCACCCCCTTTTTTACGCTGCTGCTACTCTGTGTTTATTGTCTATGCATAGTCCCTTTAACTCTACCTACATGTACATATGACCTCAATTACCTCAACTAACTGTGCCCCCGCACATTGACTCTGTACCAGTACCCTCTGTATATAGCCTCGCTATTGTTATTTACTGCTGCTCTATTTGTWAATTTTTTTATATATTTTTTTACTTAACCAACAATGCAGTTTTAAGAAAAATAAGTGTTAAGGGCTTGTAAGTAAGCATTTCACTGTAAAGTCTACACCTGTTGTATTCAGCACATGTGACAAATAACATTTGATTTGATTTGATTAGTGGAGTAAATTAATGTGTTCTCTTCTCATAACGGAATAGAAATAGCCTACAGCTGAAGTGGATTTATTCTAGAGAGATCTTTCACTACTTCTTGAGAGAATTGAATTCACAGTAGTGTTGCCCTATGTCTATGTCATTAAATCTCCATTACTCTCCTAAACCAGACATTGTCTTCTGAAATTGAATAGTCTTTTATCACCTCAATGTGTAGCCAAATGGATTTTAACTCTTAGTTTACATCTTTCTATCCATAACATTATGACACCCAGGTCAGCACCTCACTACAGTTACGCTGGCATTGTCCCCATCTAAGTTAGTATCCCGCTAAATATAGACCGACCAAAGCTTCTTAAGTTAGAAACCACATAAGTTCCTTTCCGTGAGCAGCGTCCATGAATGAGCACACAGACACTTACTTAAGAGAAAATCCCTCATGTGCTTTTTAATTCTAGATGAGGCATTACGTGATTGAGTCAGAGAATGTCTTCTGGTGTGACGCAGGTGTCGGAGCTGCTCAGTCACACCAGGGACCTGGAGAGAATTGGAAACACTACAGGGAAGCACACACAGGGAAAGAACACAGTTTTAGCATAATCTTACAGCGGCCTTAGCTCCCTGCTCAGCCACACTGTGTAGTAGGGACAACCCAACACAGCAGCAGCCAACATGTGTGACATGGGGGGATTGGATAATCTGGTGGCGAACACGGCCTACCTTAAGGGGGGTGACGAAAAAGAGATGAGGAAGAGGCGGCGCAGCCTGTCCCTGCCCAAGCCAGAACAGTGCGTRTCCATCCGCGCCGCGGTTGGGAAAGAATTTGAGATGCTCTGCGAGAGGCAGCCCATAGGGAAGAAGTTCTTCCGGCAGTTCCTCCTGGAGTCCAACCCGCAGTACGTGGCGGCCGCAGAGTTCCTGGAYGAGTTAATCGACTGGGATCTGGCAGAAGGCGCTGGCAAAGATAAGGCGAGGATGAACATCGTCAACAAGTTCTGCAAGGCTGACTCCAAGAACTTCCTGTCCTACCTGACGGGAGAGGTAGCGGACAAGTGCAAAGCGGTGTCGGACAAGGACTTTGAAGATGTGATGATGGGCAAGGTGAAAGATGCCACGCGGGAGTACCTGAAGGAAAAGCCCTTCACAGAGTACCAGACCAGCCCTAACTTTGACAAGTTCCTGCAGTGGAAAGAGTACGAGAAACAGAAAATCACTGATAAGTATTTCTATGAGTTCAGGACCCTGGGAAAGGGAGGCTTTGGAGAGGTAAGTCCACACAAAGTCTACAGTGCAGCTGCCTAACTGAAAACAGTAGTGAAATATTACAGTTCTAAAATGTAAACTTAAAAACGGTTTTAGCACTTTTCTAAGGGTATGCAACAGTTACAGTGAGAATGGGGATGGTACAAATACAAATGATAAGGGATGATAAAGAAGTCACTAAAAGGGATAATTGTTTGTACCTTATCTAACTACATACTGCCCGGCTAACACATTTGGTTCCTTGAAAGTTATGGGAATGTTACGTTTTTGGTTTCCAATTGGTTCTGGAAACGAAGCCATATGCTTCCTGACCGGTAAAACGTAATGTTTATTTTTTAAGTTCTGAGAACGAAAAAAAAAAAAATCACCTGTTCTGGGAACATACATTTTTAGGTTGCAGGAAGGTTCTGAGAACAATTTACTATGGTTCCCTGAATGTTTTCCCGGGAGGTTTTATTAACGTTCTGATAACATGTTTCTATAAGACTTTTAATAACACTGCTAGTTTATTTTGAGTGTCCAAGCACAGATAGGACACATGGAAATTCCTTTGCTCAGGCATTAATCATGCAAACACGTTTCTTTTTTATTGTGACACGGCGTCAGTGATATTATATTGTTCTTCTGTTCTCTATCCATGGAATTCTTCCACAACTCATACAAAGCTGTTAATTTTAGTCTATTCAAACAGACCCCATTTCAAAGGAAACAAGTACTCATTAAGTGGGCGYGGGAAACCTGTAGGAAACGTTATGCTGTAATACTGAACAGAATTTTTTTTATTCTTAACATTCTCTGAACTATTTGAGAAAATTCCCAATGTCAACCCAGTTGGAGAATCTTCCTAGAACGTTACCAACATTTTAATTAAATGTAACCGTGTTTTAACTTTTAGGAAATGTTCTGTTAAATTAATGAAATGAATCAAGAAAGTTCCTTAAAAAAATCTAAAATAACAGCTTTAAACTATATAACTGATCAATGCACCAACATACCAGGTCATTTAATGCTTAAAAACAAAAACAAAATGGATGAGTAAGATATTTGGCTACAGAAGTGCCATTTCTTACCGATCTCTACAGCTTCTGTCCAAAAACAAACCCAGTGAAATGACGTCAACATAGCTAACGAACTAGCGACGTCGGTCGTGGCGTGCATGATCAGAATGGCACATCGACGAACCACCAAAAACACACCCCATTTCTGTAAAAAAAAACAATTGTGCCCAAAGTTGACCATTAAATGTGCTGAGAATGTTCCAAAACTAAGCAACTATCCTGCACCATTCCCAGAAAGTTGTGTACATTTGTATGCAAAATAACCATAGGACAACCACGCTCTCACCAAGCTCTAAGAAACATGTGATTCTCAGAACGTTTTGTGCTAGCTGGGTAATCTTAACATACATTTATCAAACATATTTGTTTTAGTCCCTCTCTATCTCTCTGCATAGGTGTGTGCCGTGCAGGTGAAAAACTCAGGGCAGATGTACGCCTGCAAAAAGCTGTGCAAGAAGCGTCTGAAGCAGAAGAATGGTGAGGGCATGGCACTGCTGGAGAAGCAGATCCTGGAGAAGGTTAACAGCCTGTTCCTGGTCAACCTGTCCTATGCCTACGACTCCAAGACCCACCTGTGCCTCGTCATGACCCTGATGAATGGCGGCGACCTCAGGTACCATATCTATAACATTGGTGAAAAAGGCCTTGAAATAGGCCGCATCAATTACTACATTGCACAGGTCACCACAGGTATCCTCCACCTACACGCCATGGATATAGCGTACCGAGACATGAAGCCAGAGAACGTGCTACTGGACAGCTTCGGCCAGTGTCGACTCTCGGATCTGGGGTTGGCCGTGGAGCTGCCTGGCGAAAAGACCATCAATCAAAAGGTAAGGGCTCTGATAGGCTGAGATGAACTCCATCCTTGTTTTGGGGCGGCAGGTAGCCTAGTGGTTAGAGCGTTGGGCCAGTAACCAAAAGGTTGCTGGACCGAATCCCCCGAGCTGACAAGGTAAAAATCTGTCGTTCTGCCCCTGAACAAGGCAGTTAATCCACTTCCTTGGTCGGCCATCATTGTAAATAAGAATTTGTTCTTAACTGACTTGCCTAGTTAAATAAAAAAAATATGTTTAATGACTCTATGTTAACAATGATTGAGTTGTTTTTAGAGTTGACATGCTATTTTATGTGAGATTACATAGGGATATATCTATGGATAGGGATCTATCCATAATACCAGGGTCTTACGTCATTACCTTCCCACTGGGCACAACTGGTTGAATCAACGTTGTTTCAACATAATTTGTCAACGCATTGTGATGTGGAATCTACGTGGAAAAAGCCACTGTTGTTTTGAGGGTGAAATTTCATCATGGTAACCAAATATCAACATGGACAAACCATGTATAGAATATGTTGAGTTTGTACCTTTAAAACAACGTCAGATCTTCAAAGTTATATCCATTATCAGACTAAAACAATAGGCTGGGTCACACCTCCTACTGGAGAATTGATCTATCTACAGTTACCCTTTGGTCTCCCATCCAGGGTTTTAACCAAGCCTAGCTATGACATTTGTCACGGACTATTACCAATGTGCTATCTTGAATGCTTGTTGAGAGATCTCCACTTAAAAACTAGATAGATTCACTGTTGCTATCGAAGTCATTCCAAAGGGTACAGAGCAAATGAAATGTGACCATACTTCATGTTATCATGAATTATGCTATTTAGGCCTGTATAGCATTTGCAAAGTCATCAACGGCTATTGTTACAATTCAACCCAGAATTCAACTAAAAATAGATAAAACAATAGGCCTAAGGTTTCAGGCTCTGGTTGATTTCAAATGTTATGATATTTAGTGATACACAACCAAATATCAACATTTGAAAGAGATGTTTCTTCTGCTTGGATAGTTCCTGTGCCACTGACTTAGTCTGGCTGTAAATCCAGTTTGTCTACAAATTAATCATTGACATGTTGGATTCGCAAACAAAAATCTATTCAAGAATAGAACTAAATCACATCAAACTATTTCAAGTTTGATTTGATTTAGTCTTCTTCTTCAACTTAGACGTTTGGTTGAGATGAAGACGTGAATCCAACAATAAATGATTCATTTGTAAACGAACAGCAATTAAATTCAGTGGCACAGATGAAACTATCCAATAAGAAGATACATCTCTGAAATACAACAAATAGCCTGACAAGTTAACAAATTATATGTTGAATTCACGTTTCCAACTCAACCAAAAATAAAAGTTAAAGAATGGGATTAAGCCAGTGGCTCAGATGGAACTATCTCCTTTAAATGTTGATATTTGGTTGCACTGTCAACCAAACACTATTCAATATTACTTTTGTAATACACTAAATATCCTAAAGTTAAGGCTTTCTTACAAGTTAATGTAACATTCAACCTTAAGATGAATAACACATCCATGGCCACATTTTGAGGTTACTGTAAATATAGTATACTATTACTTCTTATGTAATCATATAATGTTTAATGTTTAATATGTTTAATATTTAGCATTTAGCAATGTTTAGCATGTTTAATATAGCATGCATAGGGCCTTGCAGGTCTGTGGAGATCTTCACAATTGCTGTAATAATCTGTGAAGAATCTCAAACGGAATTGATCACTTGCACCATGTAATTGTAATGTTATCTCCACTGCAATCCAGGTCATTTGGTTCTGCTATTAGATTAAGCGCAGTGATAACACATAATTTTTTAAATTTTATTTCACCTTTATTTAACCAGGTAGGCTAGTTGAGAACAAGTTCTCATTTGCAACTGCGACCTGGCCAAGATAAAGCATAGCAGTGTGAACAGACAACAACACAGAGTTACACATGGAGTAAACAATAAACAAGTCAATAACATAGTAGGAAAAAAATTGAAAAAATGTATATACAATGTGTGCAAAAGGCATGAGGAGGTAGGCAATAAATAGGCCATAGGAGCGAATAATTACAATTTAGCAGATTAACACTGGGGTGATAAATCATCAGATGATCATGTGCAAATAGAGATACTGGTGTGCAAAAGAGCAGAAAAGTAAATAAATAAAAACAGTATGGGGATGAGGTAGGTAAATTGGGTGGGCTATATACCGATGGACTATGTACAGCTGCAGCGATCGGTTAGCTGCTCAGATAGGCAGTATGTTTAAATGGTTTGTTGAGGGAGATAAAAGTCTCCAACTTCAGAGATTTTTGGCAATTCGTTCCAGTCGCAGGCAGCAAGAGAACTGGAAGGAAAGGCGGCCAAATGAGGTTTTGGCTTTAGGGATGATCAGTGAGATACACCTGCTGGAGCGCGTGCTACGGGTGGGTGTTGCCATCGTGACCAGTGAACTGAGATAAGGCGGCGCTTTACTAGCATAGCCTTGTAGATGACCTTGGAGCCAGTGGGTCTGACGACGAACATGCAGCGAGGGCCAGCCGACTAGTGCATACAGGTCGCAGTGGTGGTGGTATAAGGTGCTTTAGTAACAAAACGGATGGCACTGTGATAACTGCATCCAGTTTTGGAGTAGAGTATTGGAAGCTATTTTGTAGATGACATCGCCGAAGTCGAGCGAGTCAGGTCGTCAGTGAATACGTCAAGTTTCTTCCATACAGGGATCAGAGTCTCTATGGCGGCTCGATGCAGCTGACGCGAGCTTGGTTGCAGAAATACCGGCAGAGTCGCGAACAGTCCTCCTGATTTGAAGTTTGTGGAATTGGAGAAGTTTATCGATATGAGCCTGATCGAAAGAGAGGTTGGCAAGTTACAGAAGACCAGAGCACCGTGTACAGTACTTATTAGAATGCACCACAGATATTCAAGCAGGCCACCGCAACCATAACAGGGGTCGGACTGATGCTAGTCATGGGCACGTGCGACGGGTAGCCAGGCAGCGAAGCCGGAATTGAGGAAGCTCGTAGCGATTTGGTTCATGTAAGAAACTAACAAATTTAACCAGAACGTGGCAAGAGACCCAGGGAAAGAAAAAACGTGCGGCAGATGTATGATAGATGCATTGAGCTCTGTCTGGAGGTTACGACCTTCAGCCACACCCAGTGTCCCACAGCAAAGCCAAGAAGACTCACTCACCACGACAGAGGTGTCGTCTGCGTAGAGCGCTGGATCGAGCGGAATCAAGCCCGCACAACGACCAAAGCAACCTCTCCTTGGGCCAATACTAACCTAGCAGAGATACAAAGTCGGCGGCCAGGCAAATTGAAACCCATAAGCTGCCCGGTACACCCAACCCATAAGCGACTCCCAGACGAGAACCGGAAGCAAAACAAACAATAGCCACTTCACCGCATCCCTGACACACACGCTGGAACTGGGTACTGGAAGTAGTTGGTGAACACAGGTCAAAGCAGTCATTAGCAAATAAGAACCGCCAGCTCACTGAAGATTCTGAACCGATCACAGAACTGATGGCCCAGACACTCAGAGACACGAGTCCGCAAGCCTTGGACCCAGCCGCTGGCTGGTCGCAATAGAAGAGCGGCTGACCCCAACGACCTATCTTGATCACAAACCGCATGGCGCCGATAAAGTGAAAATATCCGTTCGTACGTACACTTTGAGCGTGGCTGAGGAACTAGACCCCCCGCCGCGTGCGACCGCGCCTCGGAAACCCCGAATTTGCCCAACAACGGTGGAGCGGCTCCCGACGGTGGGATTCGAGATGGTCAGTGATCTGTTTGTTGGAATTGGCTTTCGAAGGACTTAGATAGGCCAGGGCAGGATGGATATAGGTCTGTCACATGTTTGGGTTCCAGGGAGCGCTTCGCCTCCCCGCCTTTGAAGAGGGTGATCGACCGTTGGGCCAGAACTATAATCCACCCATCACTGGGGACCTCCCTCCACGCACTGATCACGGCACGAGAGAGGCAGCAGCAGAGCCTGCACCCCGCGGCTCAAATCAGAGCTAAGCGTAACCAATGGCGGCGGACAAGTTTTCAGAAAGAATAAAGGAGTCCCAACATGCGGCAGATCCCAGCGTACGAGACGGCGAGACCAACACAACAACCCACACGCGACGACCGCTAAGCGAGAAGACCAGCCCCCACCAGCGAACCACGCCCAGAGCAGACCGAATAAGCGACAATAGCTCAGCTGAGCCACAGGCAGAAAAATAACACGCAACGCCCACCCCTGAAGACAGAGCAATACAAACCCGCCAAAACCCCACTAACGCAACACTGAGGACCGAAATAAAAAATCACAGCCCAACAACAAACAACAAAAAAAAAAGACAAAACGGCTGAGAACGCGGCAAAAAAGGGCAAAGTAAAGCACTACCAAAAGGAACCACGAACCAAGGAAGCCGAAGCAGAAAAACTGTTCAAAACGCTGGTGTCCACGCCACTGATTTGTATGGTGCTCAGGTTTCTCAGCGCATCTTCAGAACATCTGCTATCTGGATTTGGGTAAAGGAGAAGCTGGGGAGGCTTGGGCGAGTAGCAGCGGGGGAGCTGTTGGCCAAGGTTGGAGTAGCCAGGAGGAAGGCATGGCCAGCCGTTGAGAAATGCTTGTTGAAGTCTTCGATTATCACGGATTTAATCGGTGGTGACCGGTGTTACCTAGCTCAGTGGCAGTGGGCAGCTGGGAGGAGGTGCTCTTGTTCTCCATGGACTTTACAGTGTCCCAGAACTTTTTGGAGTTAGAGCTACAGGATGCAAAAATTTCTGCTTGAAAAAGCTGGCCTTTGCTTTCCTGACTGACTGGCGTGTATTGGTTCCCTGACTTCCCTGAACAGTTGCATATCGCGGGGACTATTCGATGCTTTTGCAGTTCGCCACAGGATGTTTTTGTGCTGGTCGAGGGCAGTCAGGTCTGGAGTGAACCAAGGGCTATATCTGTTCTTAGTTCTGCATTTTTTGAACAGAGCATGCTTGTCTAAGATGGTGAGGAAGTTACTTTTAAAGAATGACCAGGCATCCTCAACTGACGGGATGAGGTCAATATCCTTCCAGGATACCCGGGCCAGGTCGATTAGAAAGGCCTGCTCGCAGAAGTGTTTTAGGGAGCGTTTGACAGTGATGAGGGGTGGTCGTTTGACCGCGGACCCGTAGCGGATACAGGCAATGAGGCAGTGATCGCTGAGATCCTGGTTGAAGACAGCAGAGGTGTATTTGGAGGGCAAGTTGGTCAGGATAATGTCTATTAGGGTGCCCATGTTTACGGATTTAGGGTTGTACCTGGTGGGTTCCTTGATTAGTCTGAACTAATTATCTAACATTGTATTCCCATTTGAACTTTGCTGTGCTTTTAAGTGGTTGAAAGCGCAGTGACATTTGGATGACAACTATACCAAAATGTTTTTCCATTGGATTTTGGTTGTGCTTTTAGGTGGTTGAAATAAAGCATWGTGATAACACATTGGAAATTCATCTAATGTTTGCCTGTCTTTTTGAGTTGCTGAATATAGGTTGTAGTCTCACGTCTCAACCAAATATAACTCAATTATCCACATTGAAATGACGTGGTGTGCCCAGTGGGATGTGACCTGTTCCACGTTAGTTACGTCCATGACATTGACCTCTCTGTCACTGTCTATGACTCAGGCTCCCTATTGATCCATAGAAGGGACACTTCTATCCTCACTCATATACAGTCGACTCCTGATTAATGCAATGACCTACAAATATCTGAGGAGCCAATAAAAAGGTTTGCCTATATTTGAATTGGAACTGGTCCGTGAACTACAACACACTTCACTCTCATTAACCTTCAGTCACTCACTCACTGTTGAGTGACACATTGGGGCCTAAAACAGGCTTGTCCCATTGGGGATTGGCCTTGGCCAAAGGGCTCAGTGCGTTAGCCCCCAGCCCACTAATCTTAGCATTACTCAGAGGTGGCTGGGATCTGTCTTCGAGGAGAGGCTCAGTCCCAGTAGGTATCCACTCAGTGGAGAGTGGTGCAGCCCAGGGGGGGCTCAGGTCAGGACATGGCCTCAATAGAGGGCCTACTGGAGGCTTGTGCAGGGGAAACCTGGTGCAAGCATGTGGTGCTGATGTAACAAAAGAACGTTGGTAGAATTCAGGAATATAATATATATTATATCCCTGATAAAAGGCATGAGGAGCATAAGGGTAGATTGGCCTATTGGCCTATTAATGAATAAATCAATCAAAAGTTGTGCTATGCCACAACCAATTTGCCACTTATTAGCGTAACTAAGTGAAGCATTGTGCTCTAGTCCAAAGTTGATTTAACACTGAACATGTATTTGCTATGATATGGAACCCTAGAACTAGGCCTAACCCCTCACTTCTCTTTCTCTGTTTCCTTCTCTGTCATCAAACCTCTGTCCTCACCTCCTCTCCTCCYCCCGTCCTCCCTCTCCTCAGGCTGGCACAAGTGGCTACATGGCCCCAGAGATCCTGAAGAAAGAGCCTTATCGGATGTCAGTGGACTGGTGGGCACTGGGCTGCAGTATCTACGAGATGGTGGCAGCTCGCCTGCCCTTCAAGGACTATAAGGAGAAGGTGCAGAAGGAGGAGGTGGCAAGGCGCACCCTCGAGGATGAATGCAAGTACGAGCACAAGAACTTTGACGAGGGCACCAAAGCCATCATCAACCTCTTCCTCAAGAAGAAAATTGACGGGCGTCTGGGATGCAGGACCAAGTAAGAGCTGACCGCAGTTTCAGCCCAGAGATATTCCTGACTACATGGCCGGACCAGGAACAACTCTAGGGCCCTCTAGAGGTTTTCCTGGTCAGTTCTAGGTATCACATAAGGTGGTTTTGGGGGGGGGGTGTATATTTATCTGACTTCAGTGTGTTTCTCTGTTATCCAGGAATGAGGACCCAAGAAAGCATGAGTGGTTCAAGGGCATTAACTTCCCTCGACTGGAGGCGGGGCTGATCGACCCACCCTGGGTCCCCAAGCCCAATGTGGTCTACGCCAAAGACACGGGGGACATCAAAGATTTCTCCCAGATTAAGGGTGTCGTGTTTGACGACAAAGATGACAAATTCTTCAARGAGTTCAACACGGGGGCGGTGCCCATTGCATGGCAACTGGAAATGATTGACAGCGGACTTTTTGACGAGCTGAACGACCCCAACAGGAAAGAGTCGGCCGCTGGATTGGACGACGAGGAGAAGAAATCAAAATCCTGCACGCTTTTATAAAAGCTCCTCTATACTATAGTTAGCTTTGAAAATTACAAAAGTCCTATCTCATTAAGAACATTGTAACGATAATCATAGCCACAAAAAAAGATGTGAAGTGGTAGTAAAATCCAGTGCCAGGTCAAGACACATATTTCCACCACTTCACACATTTTTTTGTGGATATGATTCTTCCTGCTCTATTACATTGTAATGATCATGATAAACCACAGCACTTACGATGATATCAGGAATCGATAAGGTGATTTTGTCTATATCAATGGGCAGGGTCAGTGTCTGTGGTAGAATCAACAGGAAAAAGCTAGACTAGAGGCACTGGCAGAGTTGCTGTAGCAGGCTTCTACCACAAGGTGTCCCCAGATATCTAGATATGTGGATATTCACAAGTCTTCTCAATATTGACCTGCGTGAAACGTCTTGCCTTTTTTTTAAATGCATATGGTAAGATCACCTGTGCATTTGAGTGAGATGTGGTTTTATTGGATTGCAAAGCTTTAACTCTTAAAGCCTTAGAGAGCATGAACTCTCACTCCTTCAGAACTATATCCCAATGACCAACAAACTCCCAAATCACATTTTAACAAATGTATAATATACCTACAAAATGGATCTCACTGTGTTCAGTCTTATAAGCTATTTGTAATAGTGATATGTAGGGTTCTTTCAAGTGCACAATAACAATGTATATGCTAACTTATTTTCACCCATTAGTTACATTTAAAGGCCCAATGCAGCTGTGTTATATCAATATCAAATCATTTCTGGGTAACAATGATGTACCTTACTGTAATAGTATTCCATTCAAATGAACAAAAATAGCTTTTTAGCAAATAACTATTTCTCAAGCAAGAATGTTGCTAGGACTGTCTGGGAGTGGTCTGAGTGGGGAGGGGAAAACTGAAAACTAGCTGTTATTGGCAGAGAGGTTTGGAACTCTCTTTGTAATTAGTCTATTCATTAATTTATCGCCTGGTGATGTCACCAGGCAAGCCAAAAGTCCCGTCCATGCAAACCTGCTGATTAGATCCTGTGTAGATTGTATTTTCAACAAGCAACTATCAGGAAATAACACTGATCAAACTGTGTTAGTTTCATCAGCTGTTGCACAATATGATACAAAACACAGGAAAAACATAATTTTGACTGCACTGGGTCTTTAAGAATGTGTGGGCACCATAATGCACCTTACTAATTAAGCATGTTTATTTAATTAAGAGACTGAGACGATCATAGAGGATTTTGGTGTCTCTATGGACATTATAGTCTTTGTATGAGTTGAATGGATCTCAGAAGAATGTTAAATCAAAAGCTGGTCCTCGTTTGTGCTTGTGTCTTTGTTACATTGAGCTTCTTGAAGTGACATTTGATTTGCAATTCTTACAGTGTAAATCTCTCTTTCTTTTTTTGAAAGGATTGGGGATTCTTGTGGTATGTGTATGCTGAATGGAAAGGTKATATGTGCAATAGGAAATTGTTGAAAATCATAGAAATAATGAATGCTTTTTATATATTTATCTTTGTGAATGTTCTTTTTATATCCCTGTATAATCTGTGTATTATCTGTTTAAATTTAACCTCAAGTACCCCTTTCTCTGCCTGAATGTCTCCAACTTGATTTGAGAGCCATTATGCTTAATGTCACAGTCTTTTGCCCTAGCGAATTCATCTCCAACCGCCTCAATACTCACAATACAGATATAATCTAACCCTGCTAATTGCATCTATCTTCCCCCATTCAACAGTCAGATCAGATGTCAACCCGTTTATGTTTTCGTAACATATTACTGCCAGGGCTCCATTTTTAATCCGATAAATATCCTTTACTAACGGATGGAAACCCAGACTCTGGCGTGTAAGTCTTACAGTTCGGCGAAACACAGACACATTTGTGAACAGGTTTTGAATGTGTGGGACATAAACATGTGCGGTGCTAAATCCTGAGAGAGGCGACCTAACAGGACTGAGATGTTCTGTTGGTGTGTGTCTTCCTGGGAATTAGAAGGGGTTTAGATAGAAACCCAAGACACAGCCTCATCACACTTAATGGCAGACGAGGGAGTCATCTGTGGATGACGTGTTGACAACAGCAACCCGTCGTCAGGTCTCGTGAAGACATGTTTTTACCAGGCGCCTATGGCCTTCAACAAATGTTTAGTCCCTGGGCCTTTTGGAGCAAGGAGTACAACTGTGGCCTTCCAACGCTGCACCTGCTGTGACCTCGGCCTCCACATGTACACACTCCTGTCCTACACACACACACAGACACGCACACTTGTTACCTCTGTTGTGGCAGTGGGTATTAGAGATCAAAGCGGGACAGGGTGTAATTTGGGATGTGTGTTTGGTACATGCTTATGCACAGGATTAACTTCAAAGGGCTGCAGCACACTTCAGCTCTGGGATCTCCAGGGTGTTACCCCCTTTTTCTCTCCTGAGGAATCAGTGTGTTTGCGTGTGTGTATAATATGCACATACGTGTGTAGTGTAGGTGAGAAATGGGTAAACAGTAGACACAGAGCCTATTGTCTGTCCAGAGGGAGAGCCCAAGACAACCGCGTGGGAGGATGAGGAGGAGGGCTGGTCATGGCTCCCTGTCTGACACTCCACTCCAGGCAGTTTACTTTACCACAGGGGAACTGTTTAGCTTTTGGTTTACATTCAATTTATCCAGCTTCATTGCTTGAATTTTTTACATTTCCACAAATAAGTGAATTCCAACGCGCCATCCAACAGAAACATGGTGTCTGTGTTTAACGTGCTTCCCTCCAAGGCCTAATGTGCTGTATCCATGGATCCAGACCCCAGAGCCCTCTGCCAGTATGGCCAAGAGGTAGGAGTAGCAGGCCTGGGAGACACAAAAACACGCGTGTGTGCATACACACACACACACACACACATACTGCATCCTCTCTCTACCACGGTCCCAAATTACATCCTCCTTCTGCCACCATCACCTGTCACTTACAAGCACCAAATCCCAAGGAAACGGGTTGGTTGGAGCTCATCAAAAGTTATTGCATCCTGAAATCTGAGTGGGCTGCCGTGTACCGCTTACTGCAGTGTCTTGCCTCCAGACTGTAGGGTGGCAGAGGAACAACACATCAAAGTGAGAGAGGATATATAATGATAGAGATACGTTATTGAGGAAATTTTACGACTTATTCTACTTTTCCTGAGTGCTGAGAAATGATGATGCATATGTTAGTATAGGCATCATCAACATGCTACCTCTGGGGTTACTAGCAGAGCATTCTTTGGCAGCTAAGTGTGTGTGTGGGAATTTGATGGAAATGAAATTAATGAGTTTTAAAAAAAAGTTTGAATCTGTAATCTATAGATAATTTTCTGTGCTTGAATAGATTTCATCCCATCTCTGAGCTGTTTCCCATGTCCACGGGTGAAAGCAAGTAGGCCAAAGTTGATGATCCTCAGCCACCCTTTAAGACTTTATAGTGCAGTACCGTGCCCCAGACCTGGATTCAAAAACTATTTGAAACCTTTCAAATACTCTGAGTGTTTACTCTAGCCGGCCATTAGTGCCATGTGGGCGGGGTTTGCCATTTTGGGAATAATCTATTGGTCTGTTAAGACAGGAATGCTCAATTAAGCTCAGATAAAGTATTTGAAATTATTTCAAATTCTATTTGAACCCAGGTCTAATCCTCAGTCCCCTGTTAAATTTACAGTTGAGAGGTCAGGTGCAGTACACTGCCCTCACTCTGTCTTATTTTGACAGACACACTCATTTAAGAATCACTAGGTATCTGTGGCCCCATCTCGCTAGACTGTCGATCAGTTGGTATTTAGGTCCAACTGAGCTCAAGTTGCCTTTTCAATCACTGTAGCCGAACGCCTGTTGTAAATACTTTCACTGGTAACATACCAATACCACATATCTAAACTATGTGTAACTCAATCTGTCATATTTATAGTTCTGTTAAATGACATTTTACATGCCAAAGGGCAAGCAAAAAGATACAGTAGTGGCACTACAGGATTAATGAACTAGACAGACCATTTTAAATGAGAAACACACACACACACACACACACACACACACACACACACACACACAACACACACACACACACACACACACACACACACACACACACACACACACACACACACACACACACACACACACACAACACACACACACACCACACACACCACACACACACACACACACACACACAACACCACACACACACACACACTCACACACACACACACCACACACACACCAGACCCAGATGTTACTGTTGGCCTGTTGGCTTCCCTTACTATGTTTATCCCAGCATGCATAGTTGACTCTCCATGTCCTGCAGAAGATTATACGGCCCTGTGCACTTTTCCACTGTTCCTTGTTTCTCACTACAACTCCCATCCGGTCACCATCCATGCCTCTTAAAAGAATGCATCTCCAGACAGCAGCTCTAGTCACATGCTCGCAAGCTATTATCATATAATAAGTATGTACAGCCATTCATAACATACACCATTCCTTCACTGCAATATCCAGGTATTGTTGTGACAAGGACATCTTCTTGGCTGAGAAGTTGGAATAAAAAAAGTGTACTGGATGGATCAGTTGGGCAGGGTCCACACACATGCATGCACATACACACCAAGCATACACGCACAAACTCACCTTCCCTGCTCACTACACACACACACACATGCCACGCCCTGGCACCTCTGAAAGCAGCCATTGATGGCGCGGTTTCTCATTTGCCGTTGGGTTGGCGATCGGGCAGGCCCTCCTCTTCCCATCCGTGTGGCCCAAGGCCCCCGCCCCCCTCTGAAAATTCACGGAGCCTGCAGGGAGTCAAACTGCTCTCACCTGTTGTCTCTGCAGCTTGAGGGTGACGATTAGCACCCTCGCTGACAATATGCTCTTTGTTCCCCTTACTCTCTCACTCGTTTCACTACCATCGCGCTCGCTTCTCGCACTCTGTCCGCCTCTCACTCTCTCAGTGTCACTCTCTCTCCCTCTCTCTTACTCTCTGTCTCTCTCTCTCGCTCTGATTCACTCTCTCTCTCTGTCCTTCCTAATGCCCTGGGCAGAATGTGCAGTGTGGTGGAAAACAGTTTATCATCGAGGTAATACTCTAACTAGAAAATAGATTGTGTGAGGGAGCCACACGGTGTCGTTGAGGTCTTGCCATTTCGGCCAATCGTCTCACCCAAACTAGCTTTAACTCATCTCCGTTGCAATTATATGAGATTTGAGAGTAAAGAAATTCAGTGAAGTTGAACGCGCGTATCTACTCACATACAGTAGTAGATTAGCTGCGTTACTGTCTCAGATTAGGAAGTGTGTATCCACCAGTGCATCTGACACCATAGCAACCTCTTAAATAAAGTTGGGGAATGTTGTGAAAGGGCCGTTTGTCTTATGGCGAGTGGAAGGGTGAGGGCAACACCACCACACAGCACTGCACAACGCACAGCACACGACAGCCCAACACACACAACAATCACACACCACACACACACACAACGCAAAGCAACACATCACCCACACACCAACACACGAACACCACAACAGCACTTCCATAAGCAACCCAACATACAACGACTCACAACAACACATCACACAACCACTATCACACGTACAAACACACACACAACGCACAAAAATTTGAACAAAAAAACAACAACACAACAACACACACAACACACACACACACACACACACACAGAGCATGCATGTGTGTTGTGCTGAGAGCAGGCAGTGTGTGACACTCCCACTGCAAGGGGTCAAGACTTCACAGCTGTGTAAGGAAGAACTCTGTGAGATCCGGGTAAACTGATAGGCTCCTCTTTACATATAGTGGATAGAGCATTGTGGAACCCATGGAAGGATGTT
The DNA here is from genome assembly GCF_002910315.2 of Salvelinus sp. IW2-2015. Classification (NCBI taxonomy): domain Eukaryota; kingdom Metazoa; phylum Chordata; class Actinopteri; order Salmoniformes; family Salmonidae; genus Salvelinus; species Salvelinus sp. IW2-2015. The sequence goes on along the minus strand of NC_036862.1, from coordinate 16,541,554 downwards.
GTCCAGAGGAACATACTGCATTGAAGGAGTGGGTGTGGCACATTAAGGAGAGACTTGTCTGATGTCAGTCTGTTACCACCCTCAAAGTAGTGTTGTGTGACTGTATGTCATACTGTACATGTTATCAACATTATCCCTCTTTCACAAGTTATTGTCCCCCATGATGAAATCGGGGAGGGGACTGTGAATCTATCGCCATCGGTTAGTATGTTTGTTCGTCACACTCCATATCTCAGACAGCACTGGGACGATTTTGACGAAACTTTGATGAATGATGCGTCTTGGCATAGAGATCCGTCATTTACAAAATTACACTGATTGGCCCAAGAGCAGCGCTGCATCATTCGTGGGGGAAGACGTGTTTATTGTTGCCTTGTTTACCATTTTGAGAGTTCACATTACTCGTGTGGCAACCCTATGGCCTGTATACAATGTACATCGACGTGACATTTCATTGTAGTGATCAGGGTTAGTCAGTATGGGTTAGAATTGTATGATAGAACCTCACTCACTGTTATATCATTTTACTGATTAGCCATTTGTGTTACCAGAACTCCATGCTGTTTGTGGAAGGATCCGCAGGCCTTCCTCTGAGTGGAGGAGTGCAACCCAGGAGAGGCAGTGCCAGATCTCCTCTCAGCATCACTCTGTAACAAACATTGCCCCTGTGGGCCATTAGGAATAAAGCCATCGTCATGCTTTAGGGCGCAGCTGATAGGCCCTGACAGATTGAGTCCCCCTCTGGAGCTCAGCCTCTCTGCTCTCAGACATAATGGAGCTTTATTAGAACTCCAATCTCCCCAGAGAAACCGCGTTTCCCAGCATGACCTGCTCCACTCTTGGCCCCTGATTGGCTGACGGCCCCTGCCGCGCTCCCGCCCATGCTCTGATTGGTCGGGGGCTATCCCGCGGCAGAGGAAACCAATCCCGCGGCAGAGGAAACGGATAGTACACATGCAGTAAATCAGATGGGCCTGGGCATACCTCCAGCCAGGACAAAACACCCAAGGAAGCAAATTAGGTATTCGGACTCTGTAAAAGTCTCCAGTTTGCACAGCGGCATATAATCTCTTTAACTGAGATACACAGATGTCTCTGTATGAAGTTCTCTCTAAGCCATACTGTAGCACTTACAGTACAGCTATGCCAAAAACTACTTTGAGTGATCAAACTACCGGAAATCAGTCAATTTCAATGGAAGACAGAAACGCAAGGAGACATTAAGCGATTTAACCGTGGGCGACAAGAGACCAGGCAACCACAGTTTGTCAAAGCTGAACTTCATGAAATGAACAGCGATAAGCCCACTTGATAACCAATCGGAGGAAGGAGGGTCTTACAAATGAGCTTTGACACCATGCTGGAAAGGCCTACAACCACCATGCTATTTTTATCCTGTACCCACAAAGGGAGATCTTGGAGGTTCCTTGCTACAAAGCATAGCTTCTGGTATAGCCGTACTGTTAGGAGGGTTTCGCCCATTTAGACTGAAGTGGGTGTCTGGCCTGATGACAACCTGAGCCGTGACTGATTAATGGGCAGCGTTGATATGATCCTATCTCTGACAGGAAGGTTTAACACAGACACACTGAGCTGTAGGGCCCACTCACCTAAACAGGATAGACCACAGAGTGACAAATCTATTGGATAGACACTTTAGTCTGCCATAAGCATAGAATTATGCTTATACAATAATAATTTAATAGGATCTCTATGGTCATAAGCCTGATCTCTGTCACCTTATCAGGATCTGTGGTCCATCAGATGGTAACTTCTGTTCAGGAACTTCTGGGGAGTCACAATGGAAGCTACACTAACACCCAGAGCGGTCAGGATGTGAGCAAGTCTTGCTTCCCTTCCTCTCTCATTGACTCTCTGTCTCTCAGGTCCTCTGTCACATATCCAGTCTCTCTTTGTATACTGTAGGCCTACTGTATCATATGTGTGTAAAAAAAACAGACCATGATATGCAATGCTATGAGGTTTGTCTGCCAAGGAAACCTGAAACTGCAGCCTTTAAGCTCACTGTTATATCTGAGATCGGCTTCCTGTGTTGTACAGTATGTTATAGGGGTGCTCTATCTCCCTCTACCTCTATGGTGGTGTGTATGGGAGGAGGGGATGACGGCCGGAGGAACTTTCTTACATGCTTCACGCTAGACCTCCCTCGCTGCACTCACAAGGCTTAAAAACCCCTGTTCTGCTCTCTGAGCGGTTAGTTACATAGTTACTAACAGATTGAACACCTGAGGGGTCATTGCTCAAGGGCCTTTCCGAGTTAAGACACCTCTGAATTACAATGGCTTATGATGGATATGTTTAAGGAACAGTCAAAGCCATGTTGTGGGCACTCTGTGCTGGTACAGCGGCTTCCGCTCCTTTGATGAAAGTCTGTCTGTCTCTCTGTCTCTCTGTCTCTCTGTCTCTCTTCTCTCTCGTCTCTCTCTCTCCTCTCTCTCTCTCTCTCTCTCTCCTCTCTCTCCTCTTCCTCCTCTCTCTCTCTCTCTCTCTCTCTCTCCTCTCTCTCTCTCTCTCTCTCTCTCTCTCTCTCTCTCTCTCTCTCTCTCTCTCCTCTCTCTGTGTGTGTGTGTGTGTGCGTGCTGGGTGATGTCATGTTGGTGTATGTATGTGTGTGTGGAGGGACGAGGGGGTGCTGCATGTTCTATAATCATGAGAGATTGATGTATATATGATTTCTTGCAGCTAAGTGGACTACGGCATAACTAGCCATAGGGAAACACATTCTTAAATAAAGGCTTTCTGTATAGCAATACCTTTGTGGCAATCCTGTATGTATGGGGATTGTAACCGTGGCTGTCAATAGTTCCTTCGGAGGTGGGTTTGATGTGGAGGTTTCAATAATCAGTCATACAAACACTACCTGGAACAAGTCAGGGGAAAGAGATTCGGTTACACATACTCAACGTGAGGTGTAGTTTTTCCAGGAGGAAGTTGAAGGACAAGGATGAGGTGCGACTAGACGAAAGCATCCAGCAGGCTTTGGGACAAAATAAACAGTCTAAAGTAGATTTCCTATGTCCCCATGCAACCAAAATACCCTGTGTCCGTTGGCTGCCACTGAATGTGTGCTTTATACTCTCACACCTAAAAGAATGAACCACATATTAATGGTGGGGGTGTGCTGCCAATCATAGGTGTCCATACTTTGGAACGAATAGAGAAGTTGTCAGTTAACGCTGGGTATTGTTCCACATTTGGAATATTGGGATAGATTCATTTGGGATATTTGCAAAGGTAGAGATATCAATTGTGGCATGTCAACAAGGGATTTTTCCTCTTCAGATAATTCATTGATTTAGTCGCACATTAAACCTAGAGGTTATTGTTGTTCCACCTCTCATCTCCAGTTATTTTATCACTTTTATTTACCTCACCCTTTAATTATTATCCTTTTAATCCTCTTTTCATGTCAGCCCATCTTTAATCTAAGCACATCCTGTTTTTGGTTGGTTTTTAGGGCTCAAGCAGTAGCAACCTCTATTCGGCTACGTTTAGGAGTCTTTCCTGGTCAGGTCATTTGGTCTGGAAAAACTCCTGGCCCTACTCTTAAACTCTGCAGCCATTGTTGATGCTAGCTCTCTGCTAGCTCTCTCTCTGAGGAAGCCTGTGCTGACTCTGTGGTAATGCTCACAGGCACAGCGGCAGTAAAGTGATCCACAAGCTATCAGCAGGCGATCAGATAGCAGGAGGGATATCAGTGCCATCTCAGGTATGTTCCACCTCCTGGGTTGGGCTGCATTCTCTCCATTACACTATACTGTATTTTGGGTAATGTTACTTCACTACAGTACAAATCAAAATCAGACCGCCAGACTGCCTATCAGGAGAGTGACTGTTCATTTTGTGTTTTGTAGTTGTTTTTGGTTTTCTCCAAGTGTCCCTCCCTCTATGTCACCCAAACCAGATGTAGCAGCGCTATCTAGCATTCCCTGTCAACACAAATCAAAGAAAATGACTCCGAGATGCGGAGTTTCCCGAACCTGAAATATCCAGTCCCGTTGAAACACAAACTGCAGCTCAGATTCTATTCAGATGGTATAGGCCTGGTCTTGAATAAAACACAAACTTCTTCTGCTCCAAACTTTTTTTACAATTTTTAAGAACAAGGCATAACACTGTCTGACTTGGCCCCCACCCCCCTATGCCAAAGATGATCATACAAGTTTCTCTCTGTATCCATTTTTAAACATTAAGGAAAAGAATTGAGCCTTTGTATGAGGGAGGTTGTTTATACAACAGCGGCATCACCAGGAACAAGAGAAAGACCCCGCTCGGAGTCTGGGGACTGGGGACTGGGG